>NC_086449.1:34033609-34403609 GCF_028390025.1 Pseudophryne corroboree
TGGTTTTTTTTTCATTCTTTATACCGTCATAGTGTCATACTAGTTGTTACGAGTATACTACTATCTCTTTATCAACCAGTGTACAGTGCGGTAGTTCACGGCTGTGGCTACCTCTGTGTCGGCAGTCGGCAGGCAGTCCGTCCATCCATAATTGTATTATAATATATACCACCTAACCGTGGTTTTTTTTTCATTCTTTATACCGTCATAGTGTCATACTAGTTGTTACGAGTATACTACTATCTCTTTATCAACCAGTGTACAGTGCGGTAGTTCACGGCTGTGGCTACCTCTGTGTCGGCAGTCGGCAGGCAGTCCGTCCATCCATAATTGTATTATAATATATACCACCTAACCGTGGTTTTTTTTTCATTCTTTATACCGTCATAGTCAGTCATACTAGTTGTTACGAGTATACTACTATCTCTTTATCAACCAGTGTACAGTGCGGTAGTTCACGGCTGTGGCTACCTCTGTGTCGGCACTCGGCAGGCAGTCCGTCCATCCATAATTGTATTATAATATATACCACCTAACCGTGGTTTTTTTTTCATTCTTTATACCGTCATAGTGTCATACTAGTTGTTACGAGTATACTACTATCTCTTTATCAACCAGTGTACAGTGCGGTAGTTCACGGCTGTGGCTACCTCTGTGTCGGCAGTCGGCAGGCAGTCCGTCCATCCATAATTGTATTATAATATATACCACCTAACCGTGGTTTTTTTTTCATTCTTTATACCGTCATAGTGTCATACTAGTTGTTACGAGTATACTACTATCTCTTTATCAACCAGTGTACAGTGCGGTAGTTCACGGCTGTGGCTACCTCTGTGTCGGCAGTCGGCAGGCAGTCCGTCCATCCATAATTGTATTATAATATATACCACCTAACCGTGGTTTTTTTTTCATTCTTTATACCGTCATAGTCAGTCATACTAGTTGTTACGAGTATACTACTATCTCTTTATCAACCAGTGTACAGTGCGGTAGTTCACGGCTGTGGCTACCTCTGTGTCGGCACTCGGCAGGCAGTCCGTCCATCCATAATTGTATTATAATATATACCACCTAACCGTGGTTTTTTTTTCATTCTTTATACCGTCATAGTGTCATACTAGTTGTTACGAGTATACTACTATCTCTTTATCAACCAGTGTACAGTGCGGTAGTTCACGGCTGTGGCTACCTCTGTGTCGGCAGTCGGCAGGCAGTCCGTCCATCCATAATTGTATTATAATATATACCACCTAACCGTGGTTTTTTTTTTCATTCTTTATACCGTCATAGTGTCATACTAGTTGTTACGAGTATACTACTATCTCTTTATCAACCAGTGTACAGTGCGGTAGTTCACGGCTGTGGCTACCTCTGTGTCGGCAGTCGGCAGGCAGTCCGTCCATCCATAATTGTATTATAATATATACCACCTAACCGTGGTTTTTTTTTCATTCTTTATACCGTCATAGTCAGTCATACTAGTTGTTACGAGTATACTACTATCTCTTTATCAACCAGTGTACAGTGCGGTAGTTCACGGCTGTGGCTACCTCTGTGTCGGAACTCGGCAGGCAGTCCGTCCATCCATAATTGTATTACAATATATACCACCTAACCGTGGTTTTTTTTTCATTCTTTATACCGTCATAGTCAGTCATACTAGTTGTTACGAGTATACTACTATCTCTTTATCAACCAGTGTACAGTGCGGTAGTTCACGGCTGTGGCTACCTCTGTGTCGGAACTCGGCAGGCAGTCCGTCCATCCATAATTGTATTACAATATATACCACCTAACCGTGGTTTTTTTTTCATTCTTTATACCGTCATAGTCAGTCATACTAGTTGTTACGAGTATACTACTATCTCTTTATCAACCAGTGTACAGTGCGGTAGTTCACGGCTGTGGCTACCTCTGTGTCGGAACTCGGCAGGCAGTCCGTCCATCCATAATTGTATTACAATATATACCACCTAACCGTGGTTTTTTTTTCATTCTTTATACCGTCATAGTCAGTCATACTAGTTGTTACGAGTATACTACTATCTCTTTATCAACCAGTGTACAGTGCGGTAGTTCACGGCTGTGGCTACCTCTGTGTCGGAACTCGGCAGGCAGTCCGTCCATCCATAATTGTATTATTATAATATATACCACCTAACCGTGGTTTTTTTTTCATTCTTTATACCGTCATAGTGTCATACTAGTTGTTACGAGTATACTACTATCTCTTTATCAACCAGTGTACAGTGCGGTAGTTCACGGCTGTGGCTACCTCTGTGTCGGCAGTCGGCAGGCAGTCCGTCCATCCATAATTGTATTATAATATATACCACCTAACCGTGGTTTTTTTTTCATTCTTTATACCGTCATAGTCAGTCATACTAGTTGTTACGAGTATACTACTATCTCTTTATCAACCAGTGTACAGTGCGGTAGTTCACGGCTGTGGCTACCTCTGTGTCGGAACTCGGCAGGCAGTCCGTCCATCCATAATTGTATTACAATATATACCACCTAACCGTGGTTTTTTTTTCATTCTTTATACCGTCATAGTCAGTCATACTAGTTGTTACGAGTATACTACTATCTCTTTATCAACCAGTGTACAGTGCGGTAGTTCACGGCTGTGGCTACCTCTGTGTCGGCACTCGGCAGGCAGTCCGTCCATCCATAATTGTATTACAATATATACCACCTAACCGTGGTTTTTTTATACCACCTAACCGTGGCAGTCCGTCCATAATTGTATACTAGTATCCAATCCATCCATCTCCATTGTTTACCTGAGGTGCCTTTTAGTTCTGCCTATAAAATATGGAGAACAAAAAAGTTGAGGTTCCAAAATTAGGGAAAGATCAAGATCCACTTCCACCTCGTGCTGAAGCTGCTGCCACTAGTCATGGCCGAGACGATGAAATGCCAGCAACGTCGTCTGCCAAGGCCGATGCCCAATGTCATAGTACAGAGCATGTCAAATCCAAAACACCAAATATCAGAAAAAAAAGGACTCCAAAACCTAAAATAAAATTGTCGGAGGAGAAGCGTAAACTTGCCAATATGCCATTTACCACACGGAGTGGCAAGGAACGGCTGAGGCCCTGGCCTATGTTCATGGCTAGTGGTTCAGCTTCACATGAGGATGGAAGCACTCAGCCTCTCGCTAGAAAACTGAAAAGACTCAAGCTGGCAAAAGCACCGCAAAGAACTGTGCGTTCTTTGAAATCCCAAATCCACAAGGAGAGTCCAATTGTGTCGGTTGCGATGCCTGACCTTCCCAACACTGGACGTGAAGAGCATGCGCCTTCCACTATTTGCATGCCCCCTGCAAGTGCTGGAAGGAGCACCCGCAGTCCAGTTCCTGATAGTCAGATTGAAGATGTCAGTGTTGAAGTACACCAGGATGAGGAGGATATGGGTGTTGCTGGCGCTGGGGAGGAAATTGACCAGAAGGATTCTGATGGTGAGGTGGTTTGTTTAAGTCAGGCACCCGGGGAGACACCTGTTGTCCGTGGGAGGAATATGGCCGTTGACATGCCAGGTGAAAATACCAAAAAAATCAGCTCTTCGGTGTGGAGGTATTTCACCAGAAATGCGGACAACAGGTGTCAAGCCGTGTGTTCCCTTTGTCAAGCTGTAATAAGTAGGGGTAAGGACGTTAACCACCTCGGAACATCCTCCCTTATACGTCACCTGCAGCGCATTCATAATAAGTCAGTGACAAGTTCAAAAACTTTGGGTGACAGCGGAAGCAGTCCACTGACCAGTAAATCCCTTCCTCTTGTAACCAAGCTCACGCAAACCACCCCACCAACTCCCTCAGTGTCAATTTCCTCCTTCCCCAGGAATGCCAATAGTCCTGCAGGCCATGTCACTGGCAAGTCTGACGAGTCCTCTCCTGCCTGGGATTCCTCCGATGCATCCTTGCGTGTAACGCCTACTGCTGCTGGCGCTGCTGTTGTTGCCGCTGGGAGTCGATGGTCATCCCAGAGGGGAAGTCGTAAGCCCACTTGTACTACTTCCAGTAAGCAATTGACTGTTCAACAGTCCTTTGCGAGGAAGATGAAATATCACAGCAGTCATCCTACTGCAAAGCGGATAACTGAGTCCTTGACAACTATGTTGGTGTTAGACGTGCGTCCGGTATCCGCCGTTAGTTCACAGGGAACTAGACAATTTATTGAGGCAGTGTGTCCCCGTTACCAAATACCATCTAGGTTCCACTTCTCTAGGCAGGCGATACCGAGAATGTACACGGACGTCAGAAAAAGACTCACCAGTGTCCTAAAAAATGCAGTTGTACCCAATGTCCACTTAACCACGGACATGTGGACAAGTGGAGCAGGGCAGGGTCAGGACTATATGACTGTGACAGCCCACTGGGTAGATGTATGGACTCCCGCCGCAAGAACAGCAGCGGCGGCACCAGTAGCAGCATCTCGCAAACGCCAACTCTTTCCTAGGCAGGCTACGCTTTGTATCACCGCTTTCCAGAATACGCACACAGCTGAAAACCTCTTACGGCAACTGAGGAAGATCATCGCGGAATGGCTTACCCCAATTGGACTCTCCTGTGGATTTGTGGCATCGGACAACGCCAGCAATATTGTGTGTGCATTAAATATGGGCAAATTCCAGCACGTCCCATGTTTTGCACATACCTTGAATTTGGTGGTGCAGAATTTTTTAAAAAACGACAGGGGCGTGCAAGAGATGCTGTCGGTGGCCAGAAAAATTGCGGGACACTTTCGGCGTACAGGCACCACGTACAGAAGACTGGAGCACCACCAAAAACTACTGAACCTGCCCTGCCATCATCTGAAGCAAGAAGTGGTAACGAGGTGGAATTCAACCCTCTATATGCTTCAGAGGTTGGAGGAGCAGCAAAAGGCCATTCAAGCCTATACAATTGAGCACGATATAGGAGATGGAATGCACCTGTCTCAAGTGCAGTGGAGAATGATTTCAACGTTGTGCAAGGTTCTGATGCCCTTTGAACTTGCCACACGTGAAGTCAGTTCAGACACTGCCAGCCTGAGTCAGGTCATTCCCCTCATCAGGCTTTTGCAGAAGAAGCTGGAGGCATTGAAGAAGGAGCTAACACGGAGCGATTCCGCTAGGCATGTGGGACTTGTGGATGCAGCCCTTAATTCGCTTAACAAGGATTCACGGGTGGTCAATCTGTTGAAATCAGAGCACTACATTTTGGCCACCGTGCTCGATCCTAGATTTAAAGCCTACCTTGGATCTCTCTTTCCGGCAGACACAGGTCTGCTGGGGTTGAAAGACCTGCTGGTGACAAAATTGTCAAGTCAAGCGGAACGCGACCTGTCAACATCTCCTCCTTCACATTCTCCCGCAACTGGGGGTGCGAGGAAAAGGCTCAGAATTCCGAGCCCACCCGCTGGCGGTGATGCAGGGCAGTCTGGAGCGACTGCTGATGCTGACATCTGGTCCGGACTGAAGGACCTGCCAACGATTACGGACATGTCGTCTACTGTCACTGCATATGATTCTCTCAACATTGATAGAATGGTGGAGGATTATATGAGTGACCGCATCCAAGTAGGCACGTCACACAGTCCGTACTTATACTGGCAGGAAAAAGAGGCAATTTGGAGGCCCTTGCACAAACTGGCTTTATTCTACCTAAGTTGCCCTCCCACAAGTGTGTACTCCGAAAGAGTGTTTAGTGCCGCCGCTCACCTTGTCAGCAATCGGCGTACGAGGTTACATCCAGAAAATGTGGAGAAGATGATGTTCATTAAAATGAATTATAATCAATTCCTCCGCGGAGACATTGACCAGCAGCAATTGCCTCCACAAAGTACACAGGGAGCTGAGATGGTGGATTCCAGTGGGGACGAATTGATAATCTGTGAGGAGGGGGATGTACACGGTGATATATCGGAGGGTGAAGATGAGGTGGACATCTTGCCTCTGTAGAGCCAGTTTGTGCAAGGAGAGATTAATTGCTTCTTTTTTGGGGGGGGTCCAAACCAACCCGTCATATCAGTCACAGTCGTGTGGCAGACCCTGTCACTGAAATGATGGGTTGGTTAAAGTGTGCATGTCCTGTTTTGTTTATACAACATAAGGGTGGGTGGGAGGGCCCAAGGATAATTCCATCTTGCACCTCTTTTTTCTTTTCTTTTTCTTTGCATCATGTGCTGATTGGGGAGGGTTTTTTGGAAGGGACATCCTGCGTGACACTGCAGTGCCACTCCTAGATGGGCCCGGTGTTTGTGTCGGCCACTAGGGTCGCTAATCTTACTCACACAGCTACCTCATTGCGCCTCTTTTTTTCTTTGCGTCATGTGCTGTTTGGGGAGGGTTTTTTGGAAGGGACATCCTGCGTGACACTGCAGTGCCACTCCTAGATGGGCCCGGTGTTTGTGTCGGCCACTAGGGTCGCTAATCTTACTCCCACAGTCAGCTACCTCATTGCGCCTCTTTTTTTCTTTGCGTCATGTGCTGTTTGGGGAGGGTTTTTTGGAAGGGCCATCCTGCGTGACACTGCAGTGCCACTCCTAGATGGGCCCGGTGTTTGTGTCGGCCACTAGGGTCGCTAATCTTACTCACACAGCTACCTCATTGCGCCTCTTTTTTTCTTTGCGTCATGTGCTGTTTGGGGAGGGTTTTTTGGAAGGGACATCCTGCGTGACACTGCAGTGCCACTCCTAGATGGGCCCGGTGTTTGTGTCGGCCACTAGGGTCGCTTATCTTACTCACACAGCGACCTCGGTGCAAATTTTAGGACTAAAAATAATATTGTGAGGTGTGAGGTATTCAGAATAGACTGAAAATGAGTGTAAATTATGGTTTTTGAGGTTAATAATACTTTGGGATCAAAATGACCCCCAAATTCTATGATTTAAGCTGTTTTTTAGTGTTTTTGGAAAAAAACACCCGAATCCAAAACACACCCGAATCCGACAAAAATAATTCGGTGAAGTTTTGCCAAAACGCGTTCGAACCCAAAACACGGCCGCGGAACCGAACCCAAAACCAAAACACAAAACCCGAAAAATTTCAGGCGCTCATCTCTAATTATTACTGGGTGGCATCTACTGGGGGCAAACTACTGAGGGACTATTACTGGGGGCCAACTACAAAGGTGCTAACTACTGGCGGCGTAACTACAGGGGCATTACTACTGGCGGCTTAACTACAGGGGCATTACTACTGGCGGCTTAACTACAGGGGCATTACTACTTGGGGGCTAAACTACAGGGGGGCCAAAGTACTGGGGGCTTAACTACAAGGGCCAAACTACTGGGGGCATTACTACTGAAGGCTAAGCTACAAGGGGGCATAACTACAGGGGCTAAACTACAATGGGGCAAACTACAGGGGGCATTACTACTGGTGGCTAAACTACTGGGGGCATTACCACTGGGAGGCTAAACTAAAGGGGGGGGGGGTAAACTACTGGGGTCATAACTGCAGGGGCATTACCACTGGGGGCATAATGACTGGGGGCATTACTACAGGCAACATTACTACTGGGGGCAATACGGGCATTGCAAAAGGGGCACCACTACTATGGGGTCTATATAAGGGGCACTACCAGTACAGTGGACATTGCATAATGAGCGCTACAACTGTGGGCATTGTATAAGAAGCGCCACCTCACATGCACCGAAGCCGCACGCAAATGTACTTGCCCCTTCATGGTGCCCCCCTATCATTTTCTTCTGGATCCGCCCCTGACTGTGGGGGCATATATGGCACTACTGGGGACATTTTTGTATCTGGCACGATGGGGCATTTGTGTATCTGGCACTGTAGGAGCATATCTGGTATGGTGGGGACGTATCTGGTACTGTGGGCGCATATGTGTATCTGGCACCATTGGGGTCATATTTGTATCTGGCCCCCCATATGTGTATCACACCCCTTTTTTATTGACCACGCCCATGTGGTATTTGGCCACACCCTTTTCTTTGGTGCATGCACACAGTACTACTTACACCGCTGGGTATATGGTACACATCTTGTATCCATCCTGGTTCTGGACTGTGCAAAGTATGTAAGGGGCTATTACCTTATCCATTGTCCTTGCTTCCAAAGTACTGTATATGTATTTAAATAATACTAATATATAATATTATTATGATATTATTATTATTATTATTATTATTATTATTATTATTATATGATATTATTATGTATGATCTCTATATATCTGCAGTGGGCGCATTGTATGTATTCAACTTTGTGGTATGTTATGCAAAGATTGAAAAGTTGAAAGGTGGCATAATAACAAGGCAATAATATTATTTGCAAGTTTAGAACCCAAAGATAGTGTAGGTTATAATAGACTTACCTATATAACCGCCTTTTTCTGAAGTCCACAGTGTCCACAGGATCTACCTTGGGATATGATGAAGCGACAGCAGATTGGACACCAAACAGTTAAGCTTTTCAGACTCCCAGGATGCATCAGGCCAGACCCCTATATCCCCAGCTCAGGCAATTCAGTTGATTCCAAAGCTAAAGGCAGGAGCAATTTTGATTGAGAAGGAGACCTATTCAGGCGAGAAGGCATACACACACTTCCATACCAAAGGATAGGAAGAAGTTAGTAAGTGTACAGATTCTCACATTAGGTGCTTCAGGGAGGGATCCCTGTGCACACTGTGGACTTCAGAGAAAGGAGGTTATCTAGGTAAGTTTACTATAACCTTTGCTTTCTCTATCAGGGTCCACAGTGATCCATTGCAAAGTAGTACTAAGGGAGGGGATGCTCCTGATTAGACAGGAGAATCCTTTTCCCATATGCAGCATCCTGAGAGGCAAATGTGTCAAAGGCTTAATGTCTAATGAAAGTGTTAATAAATGACCATGTGGCTGCCTTACATATCTGTTCAGCTGAGGCACCTCGATAGGCTGCCCAAGAAGGACCTACAGTACTTGTCAAAAGTCTAAGCACACCAGTATATTTTAAGGAATTTTCAATTTAACTGCACAGTAACGAAATAAAACCTGTTTTATTGGCTTTGTTTACAAAATAAACAACATTTTGATCAATAAGGAAACAAAAAAAAGACATGTTTTGACTTTTAGGCAAGTTTATTTAAGTAGTCTGCTTTCATCAAAGTGACGAACCTTAGCTTTGATAAGCGCTTTGCATATTTACAAATTTTTCCAGCTTTTGGCGATCCATTCGACTCCTGCAGCTTTGAAGATCCTCCCAGAGGCCCTCAGAGTTGGTAGGCATCTGTTTTCGGACTTCCCTGTCTAGTTCTTCCCACAAAAGCTTGATGGGTGGAACATCAGGTGATTGAGGTGGCCATTCCATTTTCGTTACGACTTGAGTGTCTTCTTTCTTTCTCATACGTCCTAGAGGATGCTGGGGACACCAAAAGAACCATGGGGTATAGACGGGATCCGCAGGAGACATGGGCACTTTAAGACTTTGAAAAAGGGGTGTGCACTGGCTCCTCCCTCTATGCCCCTCATCCAGACTCCAGTTTTAGAATTGTGCCCAGTGAGACTGGACGCACTACAGGGGAGCTCTACTGAGTTTCTCTGAAAATACTTTTTTGTTAGGTTTTTTTATGTTCAGGGAGACTGCTGGCAACAACCTCCCTGCTTCGTGGGACTGAGGGGAGAGAAGTATGACCCACTTCTAGTGAGTTCAAGGGCTCTGCTTCTGGCTACAGGACAACATTAGCTCCTGAGGGTTTGATCGCTGGGTACGCTCAGATGCTCACTCCCGCAGTCTGCTGTCACCCCCTTTCAGAGCCAGAAGTCAGAAGACAGGTGAGTAGAAGAAGAAAGAAGACTTCAGTGACGGCATTTCCCTGAGGTACCGTGCAGCGGACGGACGCTGCGCGTCAAGCTCCCGCTCACACACACAGCACGACTGGGTGCAGGGCGGCGGCGGGGGGGGGGGGGATTTGCGCCCTGGGCAGCTTAAGGTACCTCAGCAAAAGTCTGGCAAGAGGGGACCCCCGCCAGTATAATCAGTATTATAAAAGAGCGGGACGGAAGCGCACCATTAAGGGGGCGGGGCTTCGTCCCCACAGCTCACTCGGCGCCATTTCCTCTCCGCTGGCTGCAGAGACACTGGTCCTTCCTCACACTGCTGAACAAGTATCAGGGTGCAAAACGGGGGGAGGGGGGGCAGGTTATTTGGTGCAATATTATATAATATAAAAAGCGCTACAGCTCTGGGGCATTTTAGTTAACGCTTCTGACCCATTGATTTGGCGCTGGGGTGTGAGCTGGCAAATTCCCTCTGTGTCTCTCTGACAGGCTTCTCTGTGGGTCTGTCCCCTATAAGCCCAGTGTGTCTGTGGGTGTGTATTACACGTGTGTCGGCATGTCTGAGGCTGAGTGCTCTTCACAGGAGGAGACTGTATTAGAGACGCAAAAGGCGGTGGGGGTGACCATGTCGGCACCGCCGACTCCTGATTGGGTAAATGTACTGAATGCTTTGAATGTTAATTTAGCTCGTATTAGTAAAAGATTGGACAAGTCTGAGTCTCAGACCCAAGCATGGAAGAAATCTGTGGAAGATATGTTATTACAAGTTCAGGTCCCCTCGGGGTCACAGAAACGTACGTTTACCCAGTTGGCAGACACTGATACCGACACGGACACTGATTCCAGTGTTGACTATAGTGATTCCAGATTAGATCCAAAATTGTCAAAGAGCATTCAGTACATGATTGTGGCTATTAAAGAGGTATTGCATATCACTGAGGACCATGCTGTTCCGGATAAAAGGGTCTGTATGTATAAGGAAAAGAAACCTGAAATAACGTTTCCTCCCTCTCGTGAACTGAATACTTTATTTGATAAAACCCATGGGTTTTACAAATAATATCCCAAGGGTACAAACTTGAATTTCAAGACGTCCCCCTCACCGATTTTTCAAATCGGCCTTGCCAGTTTCTCTTCCAGACAGGGAGGTAATTTGCAACGCCATACAAAAGTTGTGTCAAAATCAGGTTATCGTCAGCGTTCCCCAGTCGCAACAGGTAGAAGGCTTTTATTCATGTCTATTTGTGGTTCCGAAGCTGGATGGCTCGGTCAGGCCAATCCTGAACCTGAAATCCCTCAATTTCTACCTGAAAAGATTCAAATTCAAAATGGAGTCTCTCCGAGCAGTGATCTCCAGTCTGGAGGAAGGGGATTTTATGGTGTCGGTGGACATAAAAGATGCCTACTTACATGTTCCCATTTATCCTCCACATCAGGCTTACCTAAGGTTTGCAATTCAGGATTGTCATTACCAATTTCAGACGTTGCCGTTTGGTCTGTCCATGGCTCCGAGGATTTTCACCAAAGTAATGGCGGAAATGATGGTTCTCCTTCGCAAGCAGGGAGTCACAATTATCCCATACTTGGACGATCTCCTGATAAAGGCGAGATCCAGGGACCAGTTGGTGAAAAACGTTGCCCTGTCTCTGACAGTTCTTCAACAACACGGTTGGCTCCTGAACTTGCCAAAATCACAGTTGATTCTGGCAACGAGGTTGTAATTTTTAGGGATGATACTGGACACAGAACTACAGAGAATTTTTCTTCTGGTGGAAAAGGCTCAGGAACTTAAGAGCCTGGTCAAATAAATTCTGAAACCACCAAGAGTGTCAATCTATCAGTGCACTCGGTTGCTGGGGAAGATGGTGGCGACCTACGAGGCCATTCAGTTTGGCAGATTCCATGCCAGAGTATTTCAGTGGGACCTGTTGGACAAGTGGTCCGGATCTCACCTGCACATGCACCGGAAGATAGTCCTGTCTTCAAAGACCAGAATATCACTCCTGTGGTGGTTGCACAGCTCTCACCTCCTGGAGGAGCGCAGGTTCGGAATCCAGGACTGGATCCTAATTACCACAAATGCAAGTCTCCGAGGATGGGATGCAGTCACGCAAGGGGTAAACTTCCAAGGAAGATGGTCAAGCCAGGAAACTTGTCTCCACATAAACGTTTTGGAGTTGAGGGCCATTTACAACGGCCTTGTGCAGGCGGAACATCTTCTTCGCAATCTGCCCGTGCTGATCCAATCAGACAATGTGACAGCAGTAATAAGAAAATAATTCCTCTCTGGGCGCCGCAAATGAGCTGCACAGGAAAGTACTAAATAGAACACCAATCTATACAACCTTGTAAAAAAAGAAAAAAGTACGATCTCACTTTTGCGCTCAATGTCCAGAAAATTCAGTTTTGCCACAGTGGACCGATGTAGTTCATTCAATATGAAAAAGAAAAAAAATGCACCATAGTATAATACTGCATTGAGACCAGATCTTTCACCACTGTGTAATACAGGGAATGGAAATGTGGATATAGTCCCAAAACTGGAAAGTTCAAGCTTCCACCTCTTTTTCAAGGCACCCAACGTGATATGCAGGATTTATGGTGATGGACGCTTACATGTAAGCTTACTTCTGTAAGACGTGATGAAAACTCATAAAGGTTTCTTTTGTTGGCCTTACGATCTCTTCATATAGGTAGATGGACCCCAATATCCCTCGTAACAAATCAAAGCCAGAGATACAATCCAATTAGGACAAGGACACTCCCTGGAGTGCAGCGTGTCCTGTCTGTTCAGGTAGAGGTTCTCTACCTGAACAGACAGGACACGCTGCACTCCAGGGAGTGTCCTTGTCCTAATTGGATTGTATCTCTGGCTTTGATTTGTTACGAGGGATATTGGGGTCCATCTACCTATATGAAGAGATCGTAAGGCCAACAAAAGAAACCTTTATGAGTTTTCATCACGTCTTACAGAAGTAAGCTTACATGTAAGCGTCCATCACCATAAATCCTGCATATCACGTTGGGTGCCTTGAAAAAGAGGTGGAAGCTTGAACTTTCCAGTTTTGGGACTATATCCACATTTCCATTCCCTGTATTACACAGTGGTGAAAGATCTGGTCTCAATGCAGTATTATACTATGGTGCATTTTTTTTCTTTTTCATATTGAATGAACTACATCGGTCCACTGTGGCAAAACTGAATTTTCTGGACATTGAGCGCAAAAGTGAGATCGTACTTTTTTCTTTTTTTACAATGTGACAGCAGTAGCATACATAAACCGCCAGGGCGGAACAAAAAGCAGAGCGGCAATGGCAGAAGTCACAAAGGTTCTCCTCTGGGCAGAGAAGCATACAAGAGAACTGTCAGCAATCTTTATTCCATTAGTGGACAACTGGGAAGCAGACTTCCTCAGCAGACACGATCTCCATCCAGGAGAATGGAGCCTCCATCAAGAGGTCTTCACAGAAGTGACAAGTCATTGGGGAATTCCTCAAATAGACATGATGGCATCGCGCCTCAACAAAAAGCTTCAGATATATTGTTCCAGGTCCAGGGACCCCCAAGCAATAGCAGTGGATTCACTGGTGACACTATGGGTGTTTCCGTCAGTGTATGTGTTCCCTCCACTTCCTCTCATTAAAAAATTCTAAAGATCATAAGAAGAACAAAGGTTCAAGCAATCCTCATTGTCCCAGACTGGCCAAGGAGGGCTTGGTATCCAGATCTCCAGGAATTACTCATAGGAGATCCCAGGCGTCTTCCTCTACGCGAGGACCTGTTACAGCAGGGGCCGTGCATATACCAAGATTTACCGCGGCTATGTTTGACGGCATGGCGGTTGAACGCCTGATCCTAGCACGGTAGGGTATTCCCAGTGAAGTCATTCCCACACTTCTTCAGGCCAGTACATGATTGTGGCTATTAAAGAGGTATTGCATATCACTGAGGACCATGCTGTTCTGGATAAAAGGGTCTGTATGTATAAGGAAAAGAAACCTGAAATAACGTTTCCTCCCTCTCATGAACTGAATACTTTATTTGATAAAGTCTGGGAAAGTCCTGACAGAAAATTTCAGATTCCCAAAAGGATTCCGGTGGCTTATCCGTTTCCCACTGGGGATAGGGAAAAGTGGGAGTCACCCCCCCCCCCCCCCATTGTGGACAAGGCCCTATCGCGGTTGTCTAAAAAGGTGGCTCTTCCGTCACCTGACACGGCAGCCCTTAAAGACCCTGCAGATCGTAAGCAGGAAGCTACGTTAAAATCCATTTATACGACCACAGGTACACTACTCAGACCAGTCATTGCCTCTGCGTGGGTGAGTAGTGCTATTGAAAAGTGGGCAGATAACTTGTCATCTGACATAGATACCCTAGATAGGGATAACATCCTCTTGACGCTGGGTTATATCAAGGACGCGGCAGTTTACCTAAAGGAAGCTGCGAGGGATATTGGCCTTTTGGGATCAAAGGCCAATGCCATGGCTGTCTCAGCTAGACGAGCTTTGTGGATTCATCAGTGGAATGCTGATACTGACTCTAAGAAAAATATGGAATCCCTACCGTACAAAGGTGGTGTCTTGTTTGGTGACGGCCTCGCTGATTTGGTATCTACGGCTACCGCGGGTAAGTCATCATTTTTGCCTTATGTGCCTTCGCAGCAAAAGAAGACACACCACTATCAAATGCAGTCCTTTCGGCCCAATAAATACAAGAAAGGGCGAGGTTCTTCCTTCCTTGCTGCTAGAGGAAGAGGAAAGGGTAAAAGATCACCAGCCGTGGTGGGTTCCCAGGGGCAGAAGTCCTTCCTGACTTCTGTCAAATCCAGCGCATGACGCTGGGGCTCTTCTGTGGGAGTCCGCACTGGTGTGGGCACGTCTCAAACTCTTCAGTCAGTTCTGGGTTCGTTCGGACCTGGACCCATGGGTTTTACAAATAATATCCCAAGGGTACAAACTTGAGTTTCAAGACGTCCCCCTCACCGATTTTTCAAATCGGCCTTGCAAGTTTCTCTTCCAGACAGGGAGGTAATTTGCAACGCCATACAAAAGTTGTGTCAAAATCAGGTTATCGTCAGCGTTCCCCAGTCGCAACAGGGAGAAGGCTTTTATTCATGTCTATTTGTGGTTCCGAAGCTGGATGGCTCGGTCAGGCCAATCCTGAACCTGAAATCCCTTAATTTCTACCTGAAAAGATTCAAATTCAAAATGGAGTCTCTCCGAGCAGTGATCTCCAGTCTGGAGGAAGGGGATTTTATGGTGTCGGTGGACATAAAAGATGCCTACTTACATGTTCCCATTTATCCTCCACATCAGGCTTACCTAAGGTTTGCAATTCAGGATTGTCATTACCAATTTCAGACGTTGCCGTTTGGTCTGTCCATGGCTCCGAGGATTTTCACCAAAGTAATGGCGGAAATGATGGTTCTCCTTCGCAAGCAAGGAGTCACAATTATCCCGTACTTGGACGATCTCCTGATAAAGGCGAGATCCAGGGACCAGTTGGTGAAAAACGTTGCCCTGTCCCTGACAGTTCTTCAACAACACGGTTGGCTCCTGAACTTGCCAAAATCACAGTTGATTCTGGCAACGAGGTTGTAATTTTTAGGGATGATACTGGACACAGAACTACAGAGAATTTTTCTTCCGGTGGAAAAGGCTCAGGAACTTAAGAGCCTGGTCAAACAAATTCTGAAACCACCAAGAGTGTCAATCTATCAGTGCACTCGGTTGCTGGGGAAGATGGTGGCGACCTACGAGGCCATTCAGTTTGGCAGATTCCATGCCAGAGTATTTCAGTGGGACCTGTTGGACAAGTGGTCCGGATCTCACCTGCACATGCACCGGAAGATAGTCCTGTCTTCAAAGACCAGAATATCACTCCTGTGGTGGTTGCACAGCTCTCACCTCCTGGAGGAGCGCAGGTTCGGAATCCAGGACTGGATCCTAATTACCACGGATGCAAGTCTCCGAGGATGGGATGCAGTCACGCAAGGGGTAAACTTCCAAGGAAGATGGTCAAGCCAGGAAACTTGTCTCCACATAAACGTTTTGGAGTTAAGGGCCATTTACAACGGCCTTGTGCAGGCGGAACATCTTCTTCGCAATCTGCCCGTGCTGATCCAATCGGACAATGTGACAGCAGTAGCATACATAAACCGCCAGGGCGGAACAAAAAGCAGAGCGGCAATGGCAGAAGTCACAAAGGTTCTCCGCTGGGCAGAGAAGCATACAATTGAACTATCAGCAATCTTTATTCCAGGAGTGGACAACTGGGAAGCAGACTTCCTCAGCAGACATGATCTCCATCCAGGAGAATGGAGCCTCCATCAAGAGGTCTTCACAGAAGTGACAAGTCATTGGGGAATTCCTCAAATAGACATGATGGCATCGCGCCTCAACAAAAAGCTTCAGATATATTGTTCCAGGTCCAGGGACCCCAAGCAATAGCAGTGGATGCACTGGTGACACTATGGGTGTTTCCGTCGGTGTATGTGTGTCCTCCACTTCCTCTCATTAAAAAATTCTAAAGATCATAAGAAGAACAAAGGTTCAAGCAATCCTCATTGTCCCAGACTGGCCAAGGAGGGCTTGGTATCCAGATCTTCAGGAATTACTCATAGGAGATCCCTGGCCTCTTCCTCTATGCGAGGACCTGTTACAGCAGGGGCCGTGCATATACCAAGATTTACCGCGGCTATGTTTGACGGCATGGCGGTTGAACGCCTGATCCTAGCACGGAAGGGTATTCCCAGTGAAGTCATTCCCACCCTTCTTCAGGCCAGGAAGGGAGTAACGTCGAAATATTACCACCGCATTTGGAGGAAGTATGTGTCTTGGTGTGAATCCAAGAAGGCTCCTGCGGAAGAGTTTCAGCTTGGACGTTTTCTCCATTTTCTACAAGCAGGTGTAGAGGCGGGCCTAAAGTTGGGCTCAATTAAGGTTCAAATTTCAGCCTTATTGGTTTTCATTCAAAAGCAATTGGCCTCCCTACCAGAGGTTCAAACTTTCGTGAAGGATGTGTTGCACATCAAACCTCCATTTGTGCCCCCTGTGGCGCCATGAGATCTTAACGTGGTGTTGCAGTCCCTTCAATCGCATTGGTTTGAGCCTTTACAGACGGTGGAGTTGAAGTTTCTCACTTGGAAAGTGGTCATCCTGTTGGTTTTGGCGTCCGCAAGGCGCGTGTCTGAGTTAGCGGCCTTGTCTCACAAGAGCCCTTATTTAATCTTTCATGAAGATAGAGCAGAGTTGAGGACTCGGCAACAATTTCTGCCGAAGGTGGTAAAATCTTTCCACATGAACCAACCTATTGTGGTGCCAGTGGCTACTGCCTCTTTTGTTGAGTCAAAATCTTTGGATGTGATCAGAGCTCTGAAAATCTATGTCGCCAGAACGGCTAGGGTTAGGAAAACCGAAGCTCTGTTTGTCCTGTATGCTCCCAACAAGATTGGGTGTCCTGCTTCCAAACAGACCATTGCACGCTGGATCTGTAACACGATTCAGCATGCTCATTCCACGGCCGGATTACCATTACCGGAATTGGTGAAGGCCCATTCTACTAGAAAGGTGGGCTCTTCTTGGGCGGCTGCCCGAGGGGTCTCGGCATTGCAACTTTGTCGAGCTGCTACTTGGTCAGGTTTGAACACTTTTGCGAAGTTTTACAAGTTTGATACCCTGGGTGATGACGACCTCAAGTTTGGTCGATCGGTGCTGCAGAGTCATCCGCACTCTCCCGCCCGTTCTAGAGCTTTGGTATAACCCCATGGTTCTTTTGGTGTCCCCAGCATCCTCTAGGACGTATGAGAAAATAGGATTTTAATACCTACCGGTAAATCCTTTTCTCTTAGTCCGGAGAGGATGCTGGGCGCCCGTCCCAGTGCGTACTGTATCTGCAGTTATTAATTCTGGTTACACGCATGTTGTGTTATGTTTATAGTCAGCCTATTGCTGACATTGGTTCATGCCATTGGCTTGGGTTCTGTTGAATGCCACGTTGTGCGGCGTGTTTGCGGTGTGTGCTGGTATGAATATCTCCTTAATTTAACAATAAATCCTTTCCTCGAAATTTGTCCGTCTCCCTGGGCACAGTTCCTATAACTGGAGTCTGGAGGAGGGGCATAGAGGAGGGAGCCAGTGCACACCCCTTTTTCAAAGTCTTAAAGTGCCCATGTCTCCTGCGGATCCCGTCTATACCCCATGGTTCTTTTGGTGTCCCCAGCATCCTTTACGGACTAAGAGAAAAGGATTTACCGGTAGGTATTAAAATCCTATTTTTGCAAATAATTAGTACACAACTTGGACATATATTTTGTATCATTATCTTGCTGGAAAACAAAGTTCTGACTCACAAGTCGCCTTCCGGAGGGAATCGTGTGATGCACTAATATTTAGTGGTACACCTTTTGATCCATTATTTCATCGATTCTGACTAAATCACCAACTTGGTTGCCCGCAAAAGATCCCCAAACCGTCACATTGCCTCTTCCATGCTTAACTGTTGCCGCTACACAGTCTGGGAGAAAGCGCTCACCTAGACGACGACACAGAAAAGCCTGGCAATGCAAGCCAAAAAGTTCAAATTTCGATTTGTAGGTCCAAAGTACCCTCTTCCACTATTCCTCAGTCCAATCCTTATGCTTCTTAGCCCATGCGTACCTTTTTGCTACGTTTGTAGCACGTAGAAGTGGTTTTCTTACCACAACCCTACCACTAAGGCCAAATTCCTGCAAGTGTATAGCCACCGTCCTATCGGACACAGGCTGGGAACGACTTTTTCGCAACTCCCTTCCTATTTCCAAAGTGGTCAAACGTCTGTTATGCTTGTTAGTAGTTACAATGAAGCTGTCCTCATGAACAGTTATTTTTGGACAACCAGTTCGGTTTTTTTGTAATATTTTGACTGGTATTTGACTTTTGTTCAATAGCCTGATGCACGGTCCCAACGGATACCTTCAATCGTTTGTGGATTTGCTGTAAAGAATAACCTTCTTCCCTCAAATGAATGATTTGAGCACGTGTTTCCATCCTTAACTTACAGTTCTTTTTGCCCATTTTTGACTAACTGGAGCTTTCAGGAAGCTTGTTGACAATCTGGAACGTAAGAAAACAACACAATCACACGTTGATAATGTTAGATTATTTCCGATCACTTCTTGCTCACACGACATGTGACTACAGGCTTAAGGCCCCCATCCACTAGTCCGATTTGGGCAGTTTTCTTCAGATTTCGACGCATCTGACCGTCAAATCTGAAGAAAAGTGTCACATCGGATGGCTCTTCCGATCCGATGCGCACTCCCGTGTCAGATTTGTCTGAACTACAAATCTCTGAGGCTGCCCCAACTATTTATCTGAATCTGAAGAAATCAGGTGCACATCGGAGTGTTTTTTTTACTTCAGATGTATCTGATCAGATTCATCTGAAGCGTCACTTGACTGGCATCTCCCTGGCCACTCCCACCCACCACAGGACGGGGCGACAGCAGCAGCAGCATCAGATCAATCGCATGTAGCATGTGTGCATCAGATATATCTGATGCGATCTGACACATGATAGATCGCATCAGATACATC
Organism: Pseudophryne corroboree; assembly: GCF_028390025.1. Lineage (NCBI taxonomy): Eukaryota > Metazoa > Chordata > Amphibia > Anura > Myobatrachidae > Pseudophryne > Pseudophryne corroboree. The sequence continues at coordinate 34,052,960 of NC_086449.1, forward strand.
TGAAGTGAATGTAGTGAAAATTAAGCCCAGGGTCAGATCCGATTCCCGGGAAGCTCCCGGGAGAGCTCAAGAGAAATCTGATGAGATCTGCAGTTCAGACAAGTCTGAGTAGTGGATGGCCACCTTTACACGACTGTTCTTGATAGTAAACAAACAACTAATGCAAAATGGTAGATGAAATTCCCGCTAGATGGCGATTTACAGATGCAACGTCAGGCAAAGCGCGCAAAGTACAAATCTCAAATTATGTCTCCAAGCATAAAACTAATTTTTTTACACATTTCTATCGATTTTCCAGGTTGCATCGGTACAGAAATAATGTATTTTGTTATTTTTTTTATCATACTCCATTCATACACAAGTAGCAGAATGTACGATAAACATTCTTCTTTTTGATGCTCAGACTTTTGACAAGAACTGTACCTTAGGGTTGAGTGAGCAGACAATGGGGGTAATTCCAAGTTGATCGCAGCAGGAATTTTGTTAGCAGTTGGGCAAAACCATGTGCACTGCAGGGGAGGCAGATATAACATTTGCAGAGAGAGTTAGATTTGGGTGGGTTATTTTGTTTCTGTGTAGGGTAAATACTGGCTGCTTTATTCTTACACTGCAAATTAGATTGCAGATTGAACACACCACACCCAAATCTAACTCTCTCTGCAAATGTTATATCTGCCCCCCCTGCACTGCACATGGTTTTGCCCAACTGCTAAAAAATTTCCTATTGCGATCAACTTGGAATTACCCCCATTATCCGTAATTGGGAGATCAGCTTGGGAGTATGCTTCTAATATTGTCATCCGAAGCCATCTCGCCAGTGTTTGCTTAAAGGCAGGCCATCCTCTCTTGTGAAATCCATAGAGGACGAAGAGAGTGTCTGTCCTTCTGATGGCACTCGTACGACCCATGTAGATCCTTAGAGCACAAACTATGTCTAAAGATGCATCTCCTGCAGAGAGGTCCAGTCCCTGAAAAGTCTGAATTACTATTTCTTCATTAAGATGGAACTTAGAGACCACCTTAGGAAGATATCCAGATATGTTCTAAGAACTGCTCTATCTGGATGAAATACCAGATAATGAGGATGACTCAGCAGTGCTCCTAAATATGATATTCTTCTAGCAGAAGCCATTGCCAGAAGAAACAGCACCTTGGCTGTTAATCATCTGAGATTGACCCGAGACAGTGGTTGAAATGGAGCAATTTGAAGAGGCCTGAGAACTAAACCTAGATCTCAGGGAGCTGTTGAAGGAACAAAAGGAGGTTGAATGTGAAGTAATCCTTGGAAGAATGTGCAAACACCCTGTAGGTCTGCAATTTTCTTTTGAAACCATACAGATAATGCTGACACTTGTACCTTCAAGGAAGCCACGCGGAGACCCCCTGTCCATTCCCGCTTGTAGAAAGGCTAGAATTCTAGATACTCTGAACGATCTAAGATCCAACTTTTTGGCAGTGCAACGTTGAAAATATGCATGCCATATCCTATAATAGATGCGAGCAGAAGGAGGCTTTCTTGCTAAAGCATCATCTGGATTACCTCTTGCGAAAACCCTTTAGCCTTTAATAAGGATATTTCAAGAGCACATCATCAAAGACAGTGATCCAGATATTTGTAGAAACAGGGACCATGAATCAGCAGATCTGTACATTGAGGCAACAGGAACGGAGCATCCATGGACAGCCTCTGCAGATTTGTGTACCAATTTCTTCTGGGCCATGCCGGAGCTATTAATATCACGGCACCCCTTTTCCTGTTTTAATTTTCAAATCACTCTGGGTACCAAAGAGATTGATGGAAACACTTAAGCCAAAAGAAAATCCATCTCACGGATAGGACATTCACAAAATTTGCTTCAGGATCTTTTGTTCTCGACCCGTACACAGGTACCTTGTTGTTCTGATGAGAGGAGATCAGACCTACTTCCGGCAGACCCCATTTGTTGACCAGAACCTGGAAGACTTCTTGGTGCAAGGCCCATTTGCTTGCAAGAATGTCATGCCTGCTGAGAAAGTCCACTTCCAAATTTAGGACTCCTGGTATGAATATTGCTGACACGGCTAGATGATGAAATTCAGCCCCTTTTATTGTGCGGCTTACCTCCTTCATTGCCAGTCGACTTTGAGTACCTCCCTGATGACTGAGGTACACTACTACCATGGCATTGTCAAAGCGAATCTGAATTGGCTTGTCGTGGAGTATTCCTTTTGCCTGGGTGAGTACCATGTATATGGCCCGAAGCTCCAGAATGTTGATTGACAGACAACTTTCTTCCATGACCACCATCCCTGGAACGAATAGTGACCTGTCACCACTCCCCAGCCCAGTGTCTGTTGTCATATTTTCCCATCTGTGATCCAAAAGGGACGACCTTTGTCCAGATGGGACATCTGTAAAAACCATGCTAGGGACCGATGCTCCTCCAGAGGAAGGACTATTGTCTGGGTTTTTATCGTCTGATGTTGTCCGTTCAATTTGAAGAGAATCAGATGTTGAAGGGGTCTCGAACGGAATTGAGCATATTCCAACTTGTCGAAAATCGAGACCATTGATTGCAGAACTCACATTGCTGCTGACTGTGTAGCAATTCCTGAACTCTCCTCTGTAGTGAGGTCATTTTGTTCAGAGGAAGAAAAATACTCGAAAGACTGGTATCCAACACAGCTCCCAGATTTGTCATCCACTGCAACGGGACTAAGGATGACTTTGCCCAATGTATGAGCCAGCTGTGAGCCTGCAAACAGGCTATTTTCACTTGGAGATGGCGTAACAGAGTTTCCTAAGACTGGGCCAGGATCAACAAGTCATCCAAATATGGGAAAATCCTTATTCCCTGATGATGAAGGTGAGCTGCCATCACCACCATCATCTTGGTAAATACCCTTAGAGCTGTAGCCAGTCCAAACGGTTGGGCGTGAAACTGGAAATGCTGTTGTAGGATAGCAAACCTCAGATAGCACTGATGGGAATGTGCTAAATGTACATGGAGGTAAGCATCCTGGATATCCAGGGACATCATGAAATCTCCTGGCTCCATTGACAGGATAATAGACCGTAGGTTTCCATACGGAACCGAGGCACCAAGATATATCTGTTAAGAGTCTTGAGATTGAGAATGGGTCTGTGGGATCCATTTGGTTTCTGAACTAGAAACAGTCTGGAATAGAAACTTGTCCACCCTGTGCAGTTGGAACCGGCACTATCACCACTGACTGCAGTCATTTTTCCACTGCCTCTTTTAGAGCCAGGGCCTTTAAACTGACAACTTGTCTTCTGGTTTAGAAGCTGAGTGTCTGGTTGACCATGTCTGCTTCCCTTGTACATTCCTGTTCCCAGTCTTACCAGAATTGTCTGGCTGAAACTGTTTGCTGTAAGCCTTTTCTTTAGCTTTATCCTGGACCTGAAAGGATCGGAAAGCCAGAAAACTGGGTTTAATCTTATATGTAATGGGAAACTTCATCTTTTTGGAGTATGCTTTAGACACCAGAATATTATCTAATTCTGTACCAAACAGAATATTTCCAACAAAGGGCAAAGATTCCAGAACCTTCTTGGATTCTGAGTCAGCCTTCCATGTACGTAGCCAAAGAGCTCTCCGAGCTACTACTACAGAAGCTGCTGCCTTAGAAGCTACTGTACCCATATCCAAGCCAGTCTCTTCCATAAAAGCAGCTGCCTGCTTTATACATACAATATGGGATAACTGTTTTCTCGTAGCTGTTGAAAAATCATCTTCCAAAGCTTCTGCCCAGCCTGCTATTTCCTTAGCCACCCAGGCTGTGGCCATAGCTGGGCTAGTCACTGCCCCGGCAAAGGAAAAAACAGTCTTTAAAAACCCATAAATTTGTCAGTCCTAATGTTTAACGATGTTGAAGGCAGAGGTAATGTAGATTTGCACACAAGTTGAGCTACATGTGCATCTACTTTGGGAGGAACCTCCCTTTTTAAACAGTCCACAGTAGGTAAAGGATAAAAAAGAACCCCACTTTTTGGCCATCTTAAATTTCTTACTGTGTGTGATCCAAGCATCCTGCATGATTTCCTTCTGCTGGTCTGAATTAGAAAACTTTGCTTTAACTGTCTTTGGACGTTTAAATACAGGTGCCTTAGTTTTCAACACAGACTTAGCTGCCTCTTCAATTGAAAGAATGGATTTCACAGCCTGAATTAAATCAGGTACAGTATATCCACTGATGAGGAGTGCTCTTCCTCTCTAGAAGAAACTTCAGAATGGGAAGATTCAGCTTCATCGCCTGAAGTGTCTTCTGATTCTGAAAATCATGTAGACAGTGAGGACAAAGCCCCCTGTCTATATGACTTTCCCTGCTTGGGACTATCAGCTAAATTTTGCTGAAAAGCAACCGAGGACTGATTTAAGTCAAACACTGGATGTTGCATAACCCATGTGGGATGTCGCATGTAAGGGTTAAGTGGGAACATAGGTACTGTAGCAGTTGTCATACGTTTTGGTAAATCATACAACATCTGTGCAAAAGCTGCCCAGGAAGGTTCCTGTGACTGAACAGGTACCTTGCTAGGGCCTGGTTTATTCATTAGGTTATTATGGAAACTATAGCAATTTTCACACAAGTCATCTTCTACCAGATCCTGGGCTATTACCCCAGATTTGCAGGACAACCATGATATTAATGTAGGTACTTTGTCACCTTTCCCTTTCGTGGACATAGAAACAATAATAACCACACCAATCAGTGTAAATATACACATAAATGTGACTGTATTCACTTTAATACTCTAAAAGTGAAATACAATCAGATCCCACCCTGCCTCGCACCAGCATTGAGGATCTGAACAGAACAAAAAGGGACAGCTAACATAAACATAAACCCTGTGATTACCCCTTAAAATAGAGATCTAGTTTACAAAAAGAGAAAGAGATTGGACTTAAAGTGGCGCACTACTTAGAATTAATGAGACTTATAAAATTTAACTTTTATTATATGCCCCCAGTGACAGATTTTCCCCCACAGTGCCAGATAAAAATATGCCCCCATAGTGCCAGATACACATATGCCCCTAGTGCCAAATATGCCCCCCATGCCAGATACACATATGCCACAGTCAGTGCCCCAAATGCTCCGCCAGTGCCAGCTACACATATGCCCCCAGTGCCAAGTACACACCTTTCCCTGCTGCTGTGAGTCCCGGAAGGAGCTGGAGGGCACAGCGCGTGCCTCTCCTGGCTATGTCAGTTCTGTGTCTCCAGCGGTGTGTCAGTTAAATTAAGTGCCGGTTTGTGAGCCAATCAGAGCTCGCGGACTAGCAGCTGCGGCTCCTGATTTGCTGTCAGTCCGCGAGCTCTGATTGGCTCATGAACTGGCACTTCATTTAACAGACAAGCCGCCGCCGGAGACCCAGGAGGGACACACGGGAGAGGCGCGCGCTGTGCCCTCCGGCTCCTTCTCGGACTCACAGCAGCAATAAGTGGCGGCGCCCCCGCAGCCCTGCGACTCCAAGCATCCGCAGTGGCTACGGGGGTGGGAGTTATGCCACTGGACAGGGCTTACTGTGGACTGCAGTGCCAGTAGCTATTCAATTACTGCTGTAGTAAGACCACAGGCTCCACAGAAATCCACTGTAAGTAGTTTTTTTGGGCCTTACCCCAGCTGCCATAAACACCTTAATCCATAGCTCTTGGCTCTTAATCCAGAACCTATGTGTTAATTCACATTAGCCGTGGGTTTACTGTGGGAAAATTGGGATTACAATCGAATAGTGCCGGGTGTTAAAGTTTGAGGCTATCCTCCCTTAGTAAACTGTGGATGATTGAATGCTGTATGCCCCTTAATGTCTTCCTTACCTTCTGTTTTAAGTACATACATATATGAAGTGCAAACTGAAATAGACCTACGTAACAGACACTCTCACAGAAAGTACAGTATAAAATGATGTAGTTACCTTCCCATGATCTCACAACTCCTTACTAAGCTCTGACAGTGTAAAACCTGTGAATATCTATGCATATATAAATGTGAAAGCCTTCACTCACTCACTCACTCACTCACTGACTCATCATTAATTCTCTTACTTCCTGAAATGTTAGGAAGATGAAATGTAACATAGGTATTCTTCAGGTGGGAAATAGGAAAACTACGTAATTAGCATTTTAATAAACCTCCCCTAAGGGGATGAAAAGGGGGTTGACATAATGACATCATTACCGAGGCATGGCTTGCGTTGCGTGAACGATAATGGACAAACGGACCAAAATTTGGATCACACCTCCAGTGTGTAGAATAAATTACAAAAATGGTCCTGTCACTTTTTACTGTATCTGCTACGGGTGCTCCTCGGGTAACGCCAAGAACCGTGGATTAATATTTACTTACATTAAGACATCTCATATTTACATCTCTATAGAGTTACCAATTGTTTAACACTCATTTATATATACAACCGTGAAAATCAGAAACTACCATGCGAAGAAAGGGTAGAACAGCTAGTTAGGGATTACAAAGTAGTTATTACAATTCATGGAATAATCAGTGTCTCATGCTTTCTTTAAAGATTCTGAAATAAATCCTGAATCCAACATCCTCATGTCTAAACCATCAGTAGAAACAGAAGACTCTGTGACTCTCAGCTGCTCGTACTCACTCCCAGCAGACAGGAAACCTATGTGGATTGGAATTTACTGGAGAGTCGGCAACACAAGTGGTGTGTATGCCTACCACCCCTCCACAGAGATGGTTCATCCCAGATACAGAGGAAGAACAGAGCTGAGAGGACTGGCTGATCTCCATATAATGGGGGTTCAAGAAACAGACTTCGCTACATATTACTGCTTCGTTGTGTTCAAATTCTGTATTGGTCCTAACAATATCAGATCAGTGATCCAATATGGGAGCCGGACAACACTGGACACAAGTAAGACCAGGACTATTGATATAGAGTTACAGTACATAGATAGTTACTGATAGAGTTGGGTTATTCAGAACTAATATAATTAGACATTAATCACAAGATAGTACACTAGTTGCAAAGCCACTTAATTTGTATTATGCACTTCTCTGTTACTCTACTTCTCTCATTAAGAAGTCTATAGTGCAATAGAATCAAATATTTACAGGGCTATTTATCAATAACAAAAAAAAAAGGTAAAGAAAGCTTATCTACACATTAAAGTGATCATATAGTAGTAGAATATTCCAACGGGAAACTAAAGGTGCATACACACTAGACGTGTTCTATGAGCGATGTTGCCTAGTGTTTCCCTGTGGCGGTCGGCGGCCGGGCAGTCACACTGAGCGATATGACGACAATATCACTCAGTGCCGTCATGCTGCGGCCGGGCCGTGCAGGCAGCTTTTGGACGACAGTCCAGATTGAGCATGCATGCACGGCCGACAGCGAGGGCCGATAACGACCCGCGGGGCCGCGAATCGGTCGTCGTCTCCGGCATACACACTTGCAGAGAAAGTGAACGACGTCGCTCAGCAAGGGTGAAAATGAGCAACATTGCTTATTTTATCGGCAAGTGTGTACGCACCTTGGGGGTAATTCCAAGTTGATCGCAGCAGGAAATTTTTTAGCAGTTGGGCAAAACCATGTGCACTGCAGGGGGGGCAGATATAACATGTGCAGAGAGAGTTAGATTTGGGTGGGTTATTTTTTTTCTGTGCAGGGTAAATCCTGGCTGCTTTATTTTTACACTGCAATTTAGATAGAAGATTGAACTCACCCCACCCAAATCTAACTCTCTCTGCACATGTTATATCTGCCCCCCCCCTGCAGTGCACATGGGCCCTCATTCCGAGTTGATCGCTCGGTAAATTTCTTCGCATCGCAGCGTTTTTCTGCTTAGTACGCATGCGCAATGTTCGCACTGCGACTGCGCCAAGTAATTTTGCTATGAAGATAGGATTTTTACTCACGGCTTTTTCATCGCTCCGGCGATCGTAGTGTGATTGACAGGAAATGGGTGTTACTGGGCGGAAACACGGCGTTTTAGGGGCGTGTGGATGAAAACGCTACCGTTTCCGGAAAAAACGCAGGAGTGGCCGGAGAAACGGGGGAGTGTCTGGGCGAACGCTGGGTGTGTTTGTGACGTCAAACCAGGAACGACAAGCACTGAACTGATCGCAGATGCCGAGTAAGTGTGGAGCTACTCTGAAACTGATAAGTAGTTTGTTATCGCAATATTGCGAATACATCGTTCGCAATTTAAAGAAGCTAAGATTCACTCCCAGTAGGCGGCGGCTTAGCGTGTGCAACTCTGCTAAAATCGCCTTGCGACCGATCAACTCGGAATGAGGGCCATGGTTTTGCCCAACTGCTAAAAAATGTCCTGCTGCGATCAACTTGGAATTACCCCCCTTAAGGGAAAGATATTTTGATTCTTCTAAAGAGGACATGTCTAGAAGTTGCCAGTAGCAACCAATCAGATTCTAGGTATCATTTTATAGAATTTACTTCATAAATGATAGGTAGAAGCTGATTGGTTGCAGCTTTAATACATCTCCCCATAGATAACAGATGTGAAAAATAGCACCAAACTGAGCAATGATCATCTTTTATATACACTACCATTCAAAACATATAGAACATCCCCATTTAATTATTATTATTACTAGGTGCTTCATCGCGCCCTACGGGCGCTCTTCACACCGTCGCAAAGGGGCTATGCCCCCTTAACCCTTGCATGCCTTTCTGGGGTTCAATATTTGTATTATATGGAGTATAACCGGCATTCCTTTGTTAGTGGTTAAATATTGCACAATGAAAGGGCGTGCGATGGTGAAGGAGGCGCAGCCCCTTGCGTCGGCGTGAACAGCACCTGCAGGGCATGATGTACAGAATGTAGCAGGTGCGGGGGGGACTGCGGATGGGGGAGGGTGTCTGTAGATGCTGCGGGTGGAGGAGGGGGCGGAAGCGGGGGAGGGTCCGGATGGGGAAGGGTCGGGAGGTGCTGCGGATGGGGGAGGGGCAGAGGAGTGGGGGCTGCAGATGGGGGAGGGGTCCAGAGGCACTGCAGGTGGGGGAGGGGCAGGGGTGCTACGGGTGGGAGAGGGGCAGATGTGGGGATGTTGCAGATGGGTGAAGGGTTTCGGAGGTGCTGTGGGATGGGAAGGGGCGAGGGTGCCGGGGGTGGGGTAGGGGGTCCGGAGGCACCATGGGTGGGGGAAGAGCAGGTACAGGTGGTGCGGCGGATGGGGAAGGGGGTCTCAAAGCGCTGCAGGTGGTGGAGGGGCAGGTGTGGGGGTGCCTTGGGTGGGGGAGGGGTGGGGGAGGGGGGGGGACCACGGATTGAGGAGGGTGTCTGTAGATGCTGTGGGTGGGGGGAGATATATGGGTGGTGGATGGTGGAGGGGGCCTGGAGGTGCTGTGGGTGGTGGAGAGGTGGGGGAGTGGGAGCCGCCGGTAGTGTAGGGGGTCTGGAGGCACAGCGTGGGGGGAGGGGTGTCGCATGTGGTGGAGGGGAAAGTGCGGAGGTGTGGTGCATTGGGGAGGGGTCTGGAGGCGCTGCGGGTACTGTACCTGCCAAAAAGGTAGTTGGAGGGTATGCAGTAACAGGGCCAGGACAGGGGTGACAGGGCCAGGACAGGGGTGACAGGGCCAGGACAGGGGTAATGGGGCCAGGACAGGGGCGATGTGGCAGGACAGAAATGACAGGGACAGGTTAGGGGTGACATGGCCAGGGTAGGGGCGGCAGGACCAGGACAGGGGTGACAGGGCCAGTATAGGGTTGACAGGGCAAGCACAGGGGTGACAGGGCCAGGATAGGGGTAACAGGGCCAGCATAAGGGTGACAGGGCCAGGATAAGGGTGAAAGGGCCAGGATATGGGTAAAAGGACCAGGATAAGGGTGACAGGGCATGGCCAGGGGTGACAGGGACATGACAGAACACAGGGCACGGGAGAGATTGGTATTAGGGACAAAACAGTGGTGACAGACAGATGTGTCTTACCGGAGTCACTGCTGCTGGCTGCTGCTGTTCCACTCCAACCTGTTGGGATCTGCTGCTGGTGGAGACTTGGCATGGCTGACTCTCTCAGGCTGGAGACCTGCTTCCTCTGCCCGTCCGCATCCCTTCCCCCCACTCCTCAGTCACACACCGCAGACCTCGCGCGGCTGCCGGGCACTGTGGTAAGGGTAGACTGGGAGTGACTTGTTAGCCCCCGGGAAACGCTGCTGCTGGAGGGAGGAGGGGGTCATAGCTTGCACGCGGCGCGGACCTCGCGGCTGCCGGGCACTGTGGAAAGGGGAGACTGGGAGTGACTGGTTAGCTCCCAGGAGATGTTGCGGCTGGAGAGAGGAGGGGGTCGGAGCCTGCAAGTAGCGCAGACTTCTGCAGCGCTACCCGCCGGCTAAAGTTTGTGAAGGAGCTGGGCGCACCTCACTGCGGGTGGCAGCGCTGCAGCTAGCGGTGGGGTCGCAGGGGCTGGAGATAACAGAGGCAGTACGGAACCTGCACAGCGGCAGGTGCCCCACAAAACTGCAGCTAAGAAGCGTGGAGTGTGCCAGAAAGTGACACTCCTCCGCGCCAGAGAGCCCCTGCTGAGTTTTCTGATGTGGGGGGGTCAAGCACACAGTGAGCCGGTGCCCATCTGTCTGTACGGCTTACCCCCTCACACCCCCCCATACCTCCCCACTGTCCCGATTTTCGCGGGACAGTCCCATTTTTTTGGGTCTGTCCCGCTGTCCCACCCGTGGCCCACAGTGTCCCCTGGTGCGGGGGGGGGGGGGCAGTTGGGAAGCTCCTGAACTAGCTGTTCTGCTTAGCAGAGCAGCGGTGAATAGATGCGCACAGCGTCTATTTAGTGGAGACAGGAGGAGAGGGGGCATCAGGGGGTATGGATTAAGGGGGGGTTCTGGCAGCAGAGCCGAATTAAGGGGGGAGTGCCAGGGGGTACGAACCGTGGGCCCCACAGTTTTAGGGGCCTCCCCGGCTGGAGTAGCTCTGTCCCAGCTCAGAAGCTCCCCCGTCCTGCCAGTAACAGCGGCAGCAGCATTGTGCTACAGTCAGCACACGCTCCTGCGTGTTGGCAGGTCTGTGGTGTTGCAGGGTCCCTGCTTTCTTCTGCCTGTGCGAGTGTGTAGGGGGGAGCGACCACCCCCTCTGGATTTACCCCTAGCTGAGGGGCCAAAATCCCATGGAAATAAAAAAATCTCCGGAATTTGCATAAGGGGGCGTGGCCACGCGGGGCGCAATTAGGCCACGCCCCCAGACCCACAGCAGGCACAGCAATGAGATAGGGCCCCCCTGTCTCAAGTGCTCTTGGCCCCCCGGACTCATAATCCGCCCCTGGGGGCATGCCAGCAGCTCACAGAGCTGACGAAAATGGGGGCCCTCCCGTGAAGCCACGCCCCTTTTCATTGGTCATGCCCCCTTTTCGCCGCGTGTGTGTCCCTCCTGTTTGATGAAAGCTGGGAGGTATGCACCCCTGCCTGTGCCATGCCCATACCATCTACTTCTGCTCCTAGTCTCCTATAGATTTGCCCAGATCTGTGACTCATTTGACTAACTCCGCCCAGTGTTGTGACTCCGCCCAGCGTTAGCAAATGAGTCACAAAGTCACAGATCTGGGCTATTATATAGGAGATTATTATTATCAATGACCATCTTTATCCTGCTAGTAAAGGCTCATCTCCATCTATGGCCACCAGCCTCTAGTAGTACGATGATCACTCCATCAATACTTACATCTTAGCTGTATTATGTCTTGAGCACGTGTGGTGCTCTGTTACCTGTACTCTATTTCTGTTATTTATTTACTGTAATGCTATGTTTTGTCCCCTGTACTGTCCTTTGTAGGGCGCTGCGAAACACGTGGCGCCTTATAAATAAAATATAATAATAAATAATAATAATTATTATTATTATTCTTTATTTATATGGATCCACAAGGGTTTCACAGCGCATAACAATGTACATATACAAATGAACAAAACAAGAAAACAGCAACTTACAGTAAAAAAAAAGACAATGTAGGACAAGTACATGGTATATAAACATTGCTGTATCAGGGGACATGACTGAAAGCCTCTGCTAAATGTAAAAGGTTGTAGATGATGCCAGTGTATATTTCAAAACGTATGGGCTCATTCATCAATGAGTGATACATTTCACTGTGAGTGATAAATTGCACCAGCCAATCAGCTCCTACCTGTCATTTTTCAAATCCAGCCTGTGACATGGCAGTTAGGAGTTGATTGGCTGGTGCAATTTATCACTCACAGTGAAATTTATCACTCATTGATAAATAAGGGCAATAATCCTATAATCCTCCAAATACTGTACGTCTCTGCCAAAAGTCTCTGAGTATTCCACAGGGCCAAACCATCAATTAATGTATATTAATGTCCTCATTATAAGTCAATGTCCCACAAAATATGAAGCCTTCACCTTAATCTCAACTCCTTCCAATGTGCTTTGGATGTTCTGCCTCCAAACTCCTACTCCAACCAGTGCAATCCAATATAAATCAATATGAAGTCCAATAACTCCTCTCTTGTATCAATACAGAGTCCACTTGCAACACCACAAACTGATAGCCATCCCTAGGCTTTTATGCCGAAACTGGTAAAATCACAGGGAAAAAATGGAATGAGGTCCCCCGAGCCTTCACTAACTAGAACTAGGCTGATCATATTAATGGAGGGAGACATGCAACATGAGGTTCCCCTTCCATAATGTCAACCATCCCTAGATCGGGAGCTAAGGGATGGAATCCCTAGGGTAGTGGGAACCTCACAAAAATGGGGTTACCCCTCCATAAGCGCAACCAGCTTATCTGTACCCTAAGATAATGTGGGTAAATAGGTAATAATATTATTCTTTTTTTACAGGTGGACAAGTAGTCACAGTAAGCATACAAGGCCATACTAGCACTTGTAGTCCACCTGTAAAAAGTATAATAAACAAAAGACACATACTGGATATTGAACTAAAAATAGATACCCCTCAGCGCTGTTTCTCCACGTTATTACATATGCATTAATGGAACGGGTCCTGTTCGGTCCATATAGTATCCACATGTCTTGGCAAATAAACAACAACAAGACTTCTCCCTCTAGGATCCCAACATGACTGAGAGGACACTTTCATAGATATTATTAGGGCTGTGCTGATTGGTCACAGCTCAGCTATGCCTCCAGTACTGACCAATCCATGCAGTCCTGTTTATTATTGGAGCATCCTTGAGTGACCTCTCAGTTGCACAGATCCTAGGGGGTGGGGTCATGATGATGTGTGCCCCACCCTTGCTGTAAAATGCTACAAATTATGGCTTAGAAAAGCAGGGAGTGGACCCACAATAACACAACCATAACACTAAACCCTCCCACACATTAGAGCTGGCTGCCCCTACTGGTCACTCCCAGAGGGGGCTCTGCAAAGGTCAGAAAATATGTTTATATTGCAAGGTAGAAAGTGCTTTACAATATAGGTGCAAGATAACATGCGGTGTGATATTTACAAAGCTTGGCGTGCTTTACACTGAATGTTTGTGCCAATTTAAATTATCAGCTCCAACCCACAGAGAAGCAGCAGCTTACAAAAGCCACCACTTAGTACAGTAAATATAGCCCATGATCTCTGACCGCTGTAAACTGGACTGGTGCTAAAACTTTGGTACTTTTTTCTGCTGATTGTTACAGGATGTATTCCTATCTGCAAAAAACTACTTTGATCATGTTATCTAATTCCATTAATCCAGACAATCCAATTTAATTTTCACATTGGTCAGCAAATCCATTTACCCCCCCCCCCCCCCCCCCCAATGCACCTGATCTGTAGATAGCAAAGTAATACCCTCACTCCCAAAAATTCCTACCATTCCCTAGGGCTGTGGTTCTCAACTCAAGTCCTCCAGTAAACCCAACAGGGGTTTAAGAAAATAACTGAAGCAAGTTTAAATAGCTATTATGTATATAATGTGATAGTGTAAAAAATGAACAATTTTGAAAAATAATAATAGGCAGTTTAGTGGCTAAATAAGTGTGGAAAGCAGCTTTTGTGAAGAACAAATACACAGGTTAACAAAATAATCCCTGTTCCCTAAATGCTGTTTCCTGTCTGTTTCTTATTTTATAGATCAAACTCCGAGAGAACTTTCACAATATGTAATAGTTGCAGTTTATGTTGGGATCAAGTTCTTCATTTTCCTTTTACTGTTAGCAATGGCTTTACTCTACATAAAGAAAAAGTGATGATGCTAAACCTTCACACTATGGAATACAATATGTGGAATAAACTGGTTCATCTTCAAATAATGTAACAGAAGTTATATCTTTGCTGTCCTCCTACTAAGCAGTAAACAATACATTATGGGCCAGATGTACTAAGCCTTGGCTTAGTACATAAATCTAGTAATAAATCTAACTGTCTCTGCACATGTTATATCTCCCCCACCTGCAGTGCACATGGTTTTGCCCATTAGAGAAAAGTTTTGCTGTTGCGATCAGGTCTGAATTAGGCCCAATGTTTCATTACATGTCATTATGGTCTTTTTGTGTAACTTACTTCAGACATTTGCTACACAGTTTATATATTACCGTACTGCTTAATTATCCTTCAGTAAATAAAATATATAAATTAAACCTGTTTCTTCATTTCAATAATCTACTTATGTTGCTGGTTAAGAAGCATGTCATGCAGGTTACAAATACATAAGTGCCTCTACCCAAATTAATGAAAAATACAATACAGTATAAGTCTGCAACCTGCTTTCAGCGATGACCAATCTCTCCACCATTACACTTCACTGACTTACCTGAAACTCTAAGGCATTAGCTGTAATGACTACACAAGTACATTATTCAAGTACTTTAATATTACATTAGTTACTGCATTAGCGGCAAGGCAGATGTTAACTGGAGCCACTGGGGCTGGGACAATTGTCCTAGGCTGCAGGGATATGAATTGCCACACATGTTCGGCGACCGAAAAAGCCACTCCCGGTGCCCCACTGCAGAGTAGGGATGGCCAACGGTGGGGTATCCATCAATGGTTACCAACAATGGTACCATCGTTGGATGACCTCGATGGTGGGCAACCATCTAACTATAAGGAAACCATTGATGGTTTTGCCCATCGATGGTCCCCATTACTTTAGTAGTGAACTAGACGTGGGCCAATCAGAGCCCGGGGGCATGGCTTCATTGGTGTCATGGGGAGGAGCTATACTCGGTGTCCCTGACATCCTAGAGAAAAATAATAATAATATTTGATAGCTTTTTATCATCGATGGCGGGACATCATCTGGTTCTCCCCCATCGATGGTAAAAGTAGTTACCATCGGTCAAAGACTATCGATGGTCAATGGCCATCCTTACTGCAGAATGGAGGACTAAGTGCAACACAGCCAGGATCAAATCCAGTGTATGCAGCAGTATTCAGTAATTCATGGTTCATTGCATGGGGATGGAGTGTAAATAAAGAGTGCCAAACGATTGGAACCAGGTGAGTAGCTTTCGGTAATGCCATCCATATAATTTTTAAAGCCCCAGCCCAGTGTAAAAAGTATTCTATATAGGTTTAAAACAAGTAGCATTAACATATATTTTTTCTTTGAAGCACTGCAGCACAGGCTTGGTACATAAAGCCTGATACAAAGCACAAAATTCTTTCTATATTTCACAATGTTTTTAAATGTATTTAAAAGCAAAATTGCACTTACCTCTCCATGGTGGTCTAGAGTGATCAGGAGTCCATCCCATGAAACCAGAATGTCCTCCCTTGCAGCCTTCTGCATGAGACTGGCATCATTAGGTGCAAGCCGGATTATTGTTTTCCTGGAGCTTAGAAAAACTCACACTCGTTGGCCAGAAGGCTGCTGCTTGGCGATCTTCTCCCCAGACTCTAGAGCCCAAATTGGGCCCCAGAAGGTGATAACACACCCCAGCAGAATCCTGGAAGTAAAATATTGGAGCTAACCATCCCCCACTGCAGACTTGTCGGCACCTGGGGTGTGCTACGTGTCCAGCTGATCTCAGGCACAACAGAGTGACCACACACCACTGTCTATTAGGGACAATGTTAAACATGCATGCAATCACGATCTTGATTGGTTAAGGAACCCAGGCGGGTTTACCTCCTATGGTAGGCGTATGGAGAATATAATTTACCAGGTGTTGAGAGGCAAAGCGCCATACCATTAGCCAATATTGTCTAAGGGAGGGACATGCCCAAAAACAGTGGTAAAGGTCAGCGGGCTGTTGTCCGCATTTAGGACAATAAGGATTGTCCAATAGGCCCATTATATAACCTCTATGCGGCGAAATATATGAGCGATGAAAAATATTAAGGTACATCTCTGTATATTTAGCCACTGGGAATGTAGTAATCGAGGTCTGTAACTTTTTCAATAAAGTGTCCATCGAGAGGGATGGAAAATGTTCTAACCAATTGGCAATACCAGTTTTGAGAGAAGAGTGTTCCGTTAGGGTTCTAAGACAATTATAATAAGAGAAAATAGCCCCTTTAGATGGGGGTGATTTTAGCAGCATGTTTTCCAGAGGGTTGCCCCAGTCACCCGCCGGGATTAGTTAAGCAATCTGACTAGCATAGTGTTGAGCTTGGAGAAATATAAGGTTGTGAGGACCAAGAAATGTGAATTTGGTCACAGCCTCTGAGTACAAGAGTGGTTTGTGAGAATCGGAATTAATCAATTGGCCTACTCTATAAAGTCCTTCTGACTTACACTGAGAAAAAGGGTGAGCGGCATTACCGTTTTGAAAATTTGGATTCTGTAAAAAGGGTAGATGAATGGAGAAATTTGGTGGATTTTATATTTATGTCGTAATAGCAACCATACTTTTCTAGTGGTAAGAAGAAGAGGGTTGCTGGTCAGATCTAAAGGTAGTTCTGCATCCGTCATGTGTAAAAAAGCTGCTAATGATAGAGCAGGAACGAAGTGTTGTTCCAAGGAAGTATCAGTATATGTATACTCACAATGCAACCAGTCTGTAATGTAACGGACATGGGCAGCATAATTATATGTTAAAATATCAGGAAAATTAATTCCTCCATTAGACTTGGGCTGACAAAGCTTTATCAGTCCAATTCGTGCCCGTTTATTATTCCATATAAATTTTCTGAAAAGTGCGGTTAACTGTAGTAAATCTGTTCGGGATAATAATACAGGGAGAACCTGTAATGGATATAGAATTTTTGGAAAATATATCATACGAAGTATATTAGCTCTACCCAAGAAGGATAATTGGAGATGGCTCAACTCCCCGATCCCCTTTTTAGACAGTCATAGTTAAGAAAAAGTGGAAATAGTCAAGGTTCTCTGGTACAAGTGCCCTGTGATATACATCCAGTTATTTTACTGTGCAGTGTTATATCTATTGACTATATAGCTATATATAAGCTAGTCCAGTGCAGTATTATTGTTTGTAATAACCTCTGCATTGTACAACTGTGACTATATGTGTGTGCATTAGCTTGCTGGATGAATTTCATTTCGTGTCTCTCACTCAACTTGCTATCCCTATATTCTATAACCTGAGGGGGCTTGGTGCGTCAGGTTTATAATACTGTAATATAGGATATTCACAAGATATACTCTAATTGTATTTTTCTCTGTGATTTTAGTCACCATATCTCTCCTGTATCTCTGCTGGTGCTGAGTACACTGCGCAGGGGTTTGTGTAAGAGGTATAGTGCTGCTGCCAATTGTACTGTGTTACCTGATACTGCAAGTTATATCAGGTCTGTTTCTGAGGGTGACGGTTCTGGGGCTGAACACACTGCCGTTGTTGCTGATGCCACAGATCCCTACGAGGAGAATATAGCAGTTGAGGGCTCTGGTTCTGGGGGCTCTTTGCCCCTAGTGGGACTGTGGCAATGGGGGTCCATAATGACCCGCCATGGGCTACTTTCTCCACACTTCTGAATACGCTAGTTACTAAACTAACACCCCCTATGGGACCTCCTATGCCGGTTCAACCGTATGTGGTCCCCGCGGCTAACCTGCCGTGTGCAGATAACTTGTCTGCTCAATTGAAGAAATTGAACCAGTCTTTGACTACTAAAAAGTCTGACCCTCGCTCGTCTAAGACCAAGGGGTCCTCAAAGCGAGCTCTTACCTCCTCACAATACACTGTTGTCACTGACACCTCTTCTGATGAATATGGCGCTTACACTGACAACAAAGATTCTGACACAGATACTGCTGATGGGGAGGGTAGTTCACAAGTGGATGTTCCTGATCTTTTGGAGGCTATTAAGTTGATTCTACAGATTACGGATGATCCCGAGCCATCCGTCCCTCCTAAGAAACCAGATGGGTTCAAGCGTCAGAAGGTGGTTAAACAAATTTTACCTCATTCTGATCACCTAGTGGATATATGTCAGGAATCCTGGGAAAATCCAGGAAAGAAGTTTGTGCCTCACAAGAAGATACTGGCTTGCTATCCCCTCGCGCCAGAGCTGTAAAAAAATTGGGAGACGCCTCCTCCAGTGGACTCGCATGTGGCAAGGATGGTGGTTTCCTCAGCTCTACCTGTCACTACCGTCACGTCTCTGAAAGAGCCTACGGATAAACGTGTGGAGGGTTGTCTGAAAGCGATTTAAACCCTCAGGGGTGCTGCGCAAAGGCCCACTATTGCAGCAACATGGGCTACAGAAGCTATTGAAGCGTTGGCCCTAGAGTTGGAAGCTGAAATCTCTTCCGACCATGCTAGACAGTGCTTGTCATATATTGTCACAGCTTCTCACTATATTAAAGAGGCGGCTTCTGATGCCGGTATTCTAGCAGCCAAGGCTTCTACTACGTCAGTCCTGGCCCGCCGGATATTGTGGCTGAGATCTTGGTCCGTGGATCTGGATTCTAGAAAAACCCTGAAGGTACTCCCTTTTAAGGGAGATATTCTGTTTGGGAAGGACTTAAATAAGATATTGGCTGATTTGGCTACTGCCAAAACTGCCTGTCTGCCAAGTACCGTTCCATCTGTGCCGAAGGCTAAAGGTACTTCCTTTCGTCCCTTTCGCCCTTCAGGTAAAGCAAAAGGTCAGGCGTACCACAAACAGGCCCACACTTCCAATCCTGGTAAGCCGAAGCCCAAAAGAGCCTGGGCTGCCCGTCAGCCAGCTTCCAAGACTGATAAGCCTACCGCATGATGGGGCGGGCCTCCCAGGAATGGTTGAAGACCACTTAAGATGCCTGGGTACGGGAAGTCACCACTCGAGGTTACGCAATAGCCTTCAAAACCCACCCCCCTCGTCGATTTTGCCTGACAGACGTCCCTTCGGATCAGGTGACGGCAAAGACTCTACATTCAGTGGTACAGACCCTACTAGACACAGGAGTGGTAGTACAGGTGCCTCTTGCTCAGAGGGGCCAGAGGTACTATTTTCCGCTGTTTCTAGTCCCGAAACCGAATGGGTCCTCCTGGCCCATTCTCAACTTCAAGGCATTAAACAAGTTTGTGAGAATCTCCAAATTCCAGATGGAAACCCTTCGCTCTATTGTTCTGGGCCTTACCTTTTGGTTTAACCACGGCTCCGCGAGTCTTCACCAAAGTTATGGCGGTGATGACGGCGGAACTCCGCCGTCAACAGGTCAGGATCCTACCGTATCTGGACGACTTGTTGATCCTGGCAAATTCCCCAGAAATTCTCCTACGACACTTGGATCTGACTGTCCGGTTTCTGCAAGCCCACGGGTGGCTCATCAACAGGAAGAAATCCTCCCTGGTCCCTGCTCAGAGCATGGTGCACCTGGGTGCGCTATTGGACACTCGCAACCAGCGGTTGTTCTTGTCTCAGGAGAAAGTCCTGACGCTTTAGGACAGGATTCGTTGCTTCCTCTCTCGTCAGCAAGTGTCGATACATTCGGCGATGCAGGTGCTGGGCCTCATGGTGTCAGCATTCGACATGGTGGAGTATGCTCAATTCCATTCTCGCCCCCTCCAGTGGCTTACATAAATCATCAAGGCGGCACTCGCAGCCGATTAGCAATGAAGGAAGTCTCACGGATTCTTCAATGGGCGGAACGCCATCTACCGGCCATATCGGCAATATTCACTTCGGGAGTCCTGAATTGGGAAGCGGACATTCTCAGTCGTCAGGACATACATGCCGGAGAGTGGGGCCTCCATCCAGAAGTGTTTCAACTCATAGTGGAAAGGTGGGGCCTTCCAGACGTGGATCTGATGGCGTCTCGACACAATCACAATCACAAGTTCCGGTCTTCGGAGCAAGGACAAGGGATCATCAAGCAGCATTCGTGGATGCGCTGGCGGTGCCATGGAGGTTTCGGCTGCCGTAAAAATCGGCATTTCTGTGCATGCGTATGCACCGCAATGTGCACGCACAATGTATGGGTACAAAGGCATTTGTTGTTTTGCACAGGTTCTAGTGAAGTTTTCAGTCGCACTGGCGGCCGCAAGAAGATTGACAGGAAGGGGGCATTTCTGGGTGTCCACTGATCGTTTTCAGGGAGTGTTTGCAAAATTGCAGGCATGTCTGAAAAAACGCAGGAGTGGCTGGGCGTTCGCTGGGCGGGTGTATGTCGTCAAATCCGGACACGAATCGGCTGAAGTGATCGCAAGCGCTTAGTAGGTTCAGAGCTACAAAACAGGGTTACCATAAGAAAATGGTACTAGACTCCTATTTTGGGGCACTCATGTAGCCACATAGATATAGGGGTATATGCAATAGCGGGCGAATTCGCGGCAATTATCGCCGTTTTTTCAATTCGACCAAATTCGCCAGGTGAATTCCGGAAGGTGGCTTCCGGAATTCACCATATGCAATGAAAAACGGATTCGCCAGAGTCGCGGGCGAAAATCGGCCGATTTGGCGGATTTTGCCGCGATTTTAAAAAACGGGAAAAAACGGGGAAAACCCCGAAAAAAAAATGGCGTGGGGTCCCCCCTCCAAAGCATAACCAGCCTCGGGCTCATCGAGCTGGTCCTGGTTCTAAAAATGCAGGGGAAAAATCGGCCAGGGATCCCCCGTATTTTTAAAACCAGCACCGGGCTCTGCGCCTGATGCTGGTGCCAAAAATACGGGGGACAAAAAGAGTAGGGGTCCCCCGTATTTTTAACACCAGCATCGGGCTCCACTAGCTGGACAGATAATGCCACAGCCGGGGGTCACTTTTATGCCGTGCCCTGCGGCCGTGGCATCAAATATCCAACTAGTCACCCCTGGCCGGGGTACCCTGGGGGAGTGGGGACCCCTTCAATCAAGGGGTCCCCCCCCCCCAGCCACCCAAGGGCCAGGGGTGAAGCCCGAGGCTGTCCCCCCCCATCCAATGGGCTGCGGATGGGGGGGCTGATAGCCTTTGTGATAAAAAAAAAGATATTGTTTTTTCCATTAGTACTACAAGTCCCAGCAAGCCTCCCCCGCAAGCTGGTACTTGGAGAACCACAAGTACCAGCATGCGGGAGAAAAACGGGCCCGCTGGTACCTGTAGTACTACTGGGAAAAAAATACCCAAATAAAAACAGGACACACACACCTTGATAGTAAAACTTTATTTCATACGCCGACACACACATACTTACCTGTGTTGACACGCCGACTGCAACGATCTCCGACGATCCGAGGGTACCTGTCAAAAAATTATACTCACCTTCCAGCGTCCAGAGGTCCAGGTCCAGAGGTAAATCCACGTACTTTGTAAAAAAACAAACCGAACACGATCCACCGGACTAATGAAAGGGGTCCAATGTTTTCACATTAGACTCCTTTCCCCGAATGCCGGGACATCACGTGACTCCTGTCACTGATGTCCCTTCAGCCAATCAGGAAGCGCTACTGCCGTGGCGCTCACCTGATTGGCTGGACGCCGTCTGTACTCTGACAGCGCCTCGCAAAGCCGCTCCATTACTTTCAATGGTGGGAACTTTGCGGCTAGCGGTGGGGTCACCCGCCGGTCAGCCGCTGACCGGCGGGTGACCTCACCGCTAGCCGCTAAGTTCCCACCATTGAATATAATGGAGGGAGCTGTGCGATGCGCTGTCACAGCGATCAGCCAATCAGGTGAGCGCAACGAAGTTGCGCTTCCTGATTGGCTTAGAGACCTGTCAGTGACAGCTGTCACTGACAGGTCTCAATCGTGGAAAGGTGTCCCATGTGTCAGCATGGGACCCCTTTCAGTCCGTTCTGGAGCGGGTATTTGCGTTTTCTTTTTTTGCCAAGTACGTGGATTTATCTCTGGACCCTGAGGTGAGTATATTGAACTTTGCTTTTCAGGTATCCGTGGATTCTACATGGAGAAGAGGACCGATGTCGGCGTGTGAACATAGGTAAGTATGTGTGTGTCGGTAGTGTGAAATAAAGTTTTACTGTCGACGGTGTGTGTGTCCTGTTTTTATTTGGGTATTTTTTTCCCAGTAGTACTACAGGTACCAGCGGGCCCGCTTTTCTCCCGCATGCTGGTACTTGTGGTTCTCCAAGTACCAGCTTGCGGGGGAGGCTTGCTGGGACTTGTAGTACTAATGGAAAAAACAATATCTTTTTTTTATCACAAAGGCTATCAGCCCCCCCATCCGCAGCCCATTGGATGGGGGGGGGACAGCCTCGGGCTTCACCCCTGGCCCTTGGGTGGCTGGGGGGGGGGGACCCCTTGATTGAAGGGGTCCCCACTCCCCCAGGGTACCCCGGCCAGGGGTGACTAGTTGGATATTTGATGCCACGGCCGCAGGGCACGGCATAAAAGTGACCCCCGGCTGTGGCATTATCTGTCCAGCTAGTGGAGCCCGATGCTGGTGTTAAAAATACGGGGGACCCCTACTCTTTTTGTCCCCCGTATTTTTGGCACCAGCACCAGGCGCAGAGCCCGGTGCTGGTTTTAAAAATACGGGGGATCCCCTGTCAATTTTTTCCCCGCATTTTTAGAACCAGGACCAGCTCAATGAGCCCGAGGCTGGTTATGCTTTGGAGGGGGGACCCCACGCCATTTTTTTTTCTGATTTTACCGTTCCAGCAATAAAAAAAAAAAAAAAAAAAATAATATTTTAAAAAATATATAAATAATATTTGTGCCTCCCCCCAAAAAAAAAAAAAGTACCTAATCCCTTCTAATATAAATAGATCTGCTATTCCCCCCAAAAAAAACACCAAAAAAAACATGTTTAAATTTTTTTTATTTGTTTTCACCCTCCAAAGTGTGGCGGATTGAAAATGACGAATTTGCTGTCTAAAAGCACTGCTGTCGAATTTCCAAACTTGAATTGAATATGCTTTGGTCGAATTGCAGCACTTGTATCATTGCAGAAAAGTCGAATTTGCAAAAAGTCGAATTTCAAAAAGTCGAATTTTGAAAGTCCGTTTTTTGGTCGGAAAGCACTGCATTGCATAGGCGAATTTTTTTTTTGGGTCGAAAATGACCCGAAATTCGCCAATTTCGGGAATTCGACCACAATTGCATATACCCCTTAGTCCATATGGTATTGAACAAAATAATAAAACTTAACTTTTAATTAGTGATGAGCGGGTTCGGTTCCTCGGAAACCGAACCCCCCCGAACTTCACCCATTTTACACGGGTCCGAGGCAGGTTCGAACCTTCCCGCCTTGCTCGGTTAACCCGAGCGCGCCCGAACGTCATCATCCCGCTGTCGTATTCTCGCGAGATTCGGATTCCATATAAGGAGCCGCGCGTTGCCGCCATTTTCACTCGTGCATTGGAGATGATAGTGAGAGGACGTGGCTGGCGTCCTCTCCGTTTATTGTTGAACTTGATTGCTTTATTGCTTAATTTTGGGGAGGACTAGGGAGCAGCTGTTAGGAGGAGTACAGTGCAGAGTTTTGCTGATCAGTGACGACCAGTTTTTTTATCTGTTCTCTGCCTGAAAAACGCTCCATATCTGTGCTCAGTGTGCTGCATATATATCTGTGCTCACACTGCTTAATTGTGGGGACTGGGGAGCAGCTGTATTATATAGCAGAAGTTCAGTGCAGAGTTTTGCTGACAGTGACCATCAGTATACATTGTCTGCCTGAAAAACACTCCATATCTGTGCTCAGTGTGCTGCTTTATTGTGGGGACTGGGTACCACCAGTATAGGGGGGGTACAGTGCAGAGTTTTGCTGACCCAGTGACCACCAGTATATATAGCAGTATGGTACGGAAGGCCACTGCTGTACCTACCTCTGTGTCGTCAAGTATACTATCCATCTACATTCTATACCTGTGGTGCATTTTAGATTTGCAGTTTGCTGACACAGTGACCACCAGTATATAATATATAGCAGTATGGTACGGAAGGCCACTGCTGTACCTACCTCTGTGTCGTCAAGTATACTATCCATCTACATTCTATACCTGTGGTGCATTTTAGTTTTGCAGTTTGCTGACACAGTGACCACCAGTATATATAGCAGTACGGTACGGAAGGCCACTGCTGTACCTACCTCTGTGTCGTCAAGTATACTATCCATCTACATTCTATACCTGTGGTGCATTTTAGTTTTGCAGTTTGCTGACACAGTGACCACCAGTATATAATATATAGCAGTAGGTTACGGAAGGCCACTGCTGTACCTACCTCTGTGTCATCAAGTATACTATCCATCTACATTCTACACCTGTGGTGCATTTTAGTTTTGCAGTTTGCTGACAGTGAGCACCAGTATATAATATATAGCAGTACGGTATGGAAGGCCACTGCTGTACCTACCTCTGTGTCGTCAAGTATACTATCCATCTACATTCTATACCTGTGGTGCATTTTAGTTTTGCAGTTTGCTGACACAGTGACCACCAGTATATAATATATAGCAGCACGGTACGGAAGGCCACTGCTGTACCTACCTCTGTGTCGTCAAGTATACTATCCATCTACATTCTATACCTGTGGTGCATTTTAGTTTTGCAGTTTGCTGACACAGTGACCACCAGTATATAATATATAGCAGTACGGTACGGAAGGCCACTGCTGTACCTACCTCTGTGTCGTCAAGTATACTATCCATCTACATTCTATACCTGTGGTGCATTTTAGTTTTGCAGTTTGCTGACACAGTGACCACCAGTATATAATATATAGCAATACGGTACGGAAGCCCATTGCTGTACCTACCTCTGTGTCGTTAAGTATGCTATCCATCTACATTCTATACCTGTGGTGCATTTTAGTTTTGCAGTTTGCCGACAGTGACCACCAGTATATATAGCAGTACGATACGGAAGGCCACTGCTCTAACTACCTCTGTGTCGTCAAGTATACTATCCATCCATACCTACATAAGGGTGGGTGGGAGGGCCCAAGGACAATTCCATCTTGCACCTCTTTTTTCTTTAATTTTTCTTTGCATCATGTGCTGTTTGGGGACAATGTTTTTGAAGTGCCAACCTGTCTGACACTACAGTACCACTCCTTGATGGGCCAGGTGTTTGTGTCGGCCACTTGTGTCGCTTAGCTTAGTCACACAGCGACCTTGGTGCGCCTCTTTTTTTCTTTGCACCATGTGCTGTTTGGGGACAATTTTTTTGAAGTGCCATCCTGTCTGACACTGCAGTGCCACTCCTAGATGGGCCAGGTGTTTGTGTCGGCCACGTGTGTCGCTTAGCTTAGTCACACAGCGACCTTGGTGCGCCTCTTTTTTTCTTTGCATCATGTGCTGTTTGGGGACAATTTTTTTGAAGTGCCATCCTGTCTGACACTGCAGTGCCACTCCTAGATGGGCCAGGTCTTTGTGTCGGCCACTTGTGTCGCTTAGCTTAGTCACACAGCGACCTTGGTGCGCCTATTGTTTTCTTTGCATCATGTGCTGTTTGGGGACAATTTTTTTGAAGTGCCATCCTATCTAACACTGCAGTGCCACTCCTAGATGGGCCAGGTGTTTGTGTCGGCCACTTGTGTCGCTTAGCTTTGTCACACAGCGACCTTGGTGCGCCTCTTTTTTTCTTTGCATCATGTGCTGTTTGGGGACAATTTTTTTAAGTGCCTTCCTGTCTGACACTGCAGTGCCACTCCTAGATGGGCCAGGTGTTTGTGTCGGCCACTTGTGTCGCTAAGCTTAGCCATCCAGCGACCTCGGTGCAAATTTTAGGACCAAAAATAATATTGTGAGGTGTGAGTTGTTCAGAATAGACTGGAAATGAGTGGAAATTATGGTTATTGAGGTTAATAATACTATGGGATCAAAATGACCCCCAAATTATATGATTTAAGCTTTTTTTTAAGTTTTTTAAAAAAAAAACACCCAAATCCAAAACACACACGAATCCGACAAAAAAAATTCGGTGAGGTTTTGCCAAAACGCGTCCAAATCCAAAACACGGCCGCGGAACCGAATCCAAAACCAAAACACAAAACCCGAAAAATTTCCGGTGCACATCACTACTTTTAATGTACTTATTAATAAAATGGAGTGTATTCACTCCTATGTTTAAAAGGCAAAATATTGACAAAAACACATATACTGACATAAAACAGAAATATATATTAAAATTGTACAGGTATTTATATAAGGCCTCCGCCCTGTTTAAATAATATACATCATTTTGAACATTGTTTTGGATTGTCCCCAAGATGATAGAGATAGGCAAGGCCTTAAGGTGTGTTCCTGGGTTCTGCTATCCCGTTGTTATGATTCCCGTACTCCAGACCAGAGGAGATCTTATGGCAGAGGTCTGAGTACTGGAAAGATATGCTGGTTACGGGAGCAGGAAAGCCTAGTAACCCCTGGCGCCCTAACTCCGTTGTCTCGCCCGTGTTATCAGAAATCCCCTGCGAGACTATGGTTGCTTGAGCCCATGGCAGCTGCGTTTGAAGGGCGGATTATGTCTGCCCAACTTCGATGCCCCCTCAGGTCTTAATGGGAGACAAAGGGAAATCCGAGACAGGGTGATAACAAGGGGCCCTCTGACTAAGCAACCAGGCCAGGGGCTACAAGCTAACTAACTTAAACCAAAAGTATGTGCGGACAAACCGCCAGGGAAAAGGACAACCAAAGATCCACTGATCCGTTACTCCTATCCAGCACCGCTGGATACCAGAGTGGATTTGTGGGAGCGGAATCCTCCGCAAAAGCTCCGGAACACAATGAAACTAAATAATAAACAGTAAGCGGTCAAGCCGCAACACACGGCTACGCCGCGACTCACGAACACCACAGGATGTTAAAGGTGCTCGGTCGGACTCCAGGAATAGATGACAAATTCCGAGTACTGGACCACTGAGGACAGGAACAACCGGATTGAGCAGGACTGGAAACTCTCTGTAACTGACACAGCAAACAGGAAGCTATCACCGGCGTCTGTGAGAAGTCCTGAGAGTGCTTAAATTTGGGAGCCCTCCAATCAAGATCCAGACAGGGTAATCACATAATCATGCCGTGCAGCTGCATGCTGCACGGCCAGGATACAATTGAACTGATTAATTAAGACCCAGCAATGGGGAACGCGGTCCGACCGTGGCGTCCCCGTTGCTAGGGTCTGAGCGGCTCCGTGCGCCCGGCGTCTAGCGTTGCTAGGGAGCCGGCGGCTGTCTGCCTGCGGCGTCCCTAGTTGCTAGGCGCCGGGCCGCACTGACGGGCAGACCCTCGGCGCCTAACAGTACCCCCCCCTTGAGGAGGGGTCAAGGAACCCCTAAGGCCAGGTTTCTGAGGAAATTCTCGAAAAAATGCCCTTTTGAGCCTCGGGGCATGGAGATCCTCATCCAGGACCCAAGACCTTTCTTCTGGACCATAACCTCTCCAATGTACCAAAAAATAAAGCCGACCCCGGGACAACTTGGAATCGAGAACCTTTTCCACCAAAAACTCCTGCTGACCCTGTACATCTATTGGTGATTTCCCCTGAGAGAGCTTGCAAGGAAATCTACTGGACGAAATATATGGTTTCAACAAGGAGCAATGGAAGGTATTTCCGATCCGTAAAGTTTTTGGTAAACGTAACCGGAAAGCAACTGGATTGACTTTTTTGATAATATGAAATGGTCCAATAAATTTAGGACCCAATCTGGCTGAGGTTTGTCGAAGTTTAATGTTGCGAGTCGACAACCATACCCTATCTCCTACTTTAAAAGTGCACGGCCGCCGGAGCCTGTCAGAAAAATTTTTCTCCCGAAATGCCGCTTTTCTGAGAGCCAGGTGCACTTTTCTCCAAATGAGTTTGAGATGAGAGGTCAAGGTCAGCGAGGAGACAGAGGAATGTTGAAAAAAGGAATTAGCTCTGGGGTGAAAACCAAAAACTGTAAAAAATGGAGACACATTGGTGGAGGAATGACAGGCATTGTTGTAAGCAAACTCCGCCAACGGAAGAAACTCAGACCAGTCATTTTGGAGTTTGGCCGAGTACAAACGCAAATATTGTTTTAATGATTGATTAACTCGCTCAGTCTGCCCGTTGGATTGGGGATGGTAGCCAGACGTTAAGGATAATTTCATCTTTAATGAGGCACAAAAAGACTTCCAAAATTGTGCAATGAATTGTGGACCCCGATCAGAAACAATATCAGTGGGTAACCCATGGAGTCTGAAAACATGGCGGAGGAACAAGACTGCCAATCCCTGGGCAGATGGCAATCGGGGAAGAGCAATGAAATGGGCCATTTTGCTAAAACGGTCCACTACCACCCATATGACTCGGCATCCATGGAAATATGAGACCATGGCCTAAGAGGAACATTCAACGGCATAAGTTGACCGATAGGCAAGGAACGGGGAACCTTATGCTGTGCACAGACCTGACAAGAAAAAACAAACTCCTTAATGTCTTTGGAAAGACCTGGCCACCATACTGAGCGGGAAACTAATTCAAAAGTTTTAGCGATCCCCGGATGCCCGGCAACTTTGCTATCATGAAACTCCGTCAAAACAGTTGCTCTCAAAAACTCGGGGACATAAAGACGACCAGCAGGAGTATTTCCAGGAGCTTGATGTTGAAGCTGCTTTAACTGGGTAAATAAATCTTGTGTGAGGCCTGCCCGAATGACTGAAGACGGAAGTATGGGAGTAACAGGACTGTTGTCTTGAACTGGCAGAAAACTGCGTGACAGGGCATCTGCCTTGGTATTCTTGGAACCTGGCCTGAAGGTGATAATGAACTTGAAACGAGTAAAAAATAAAGCCCAACGAGCTTGCCGGGCATTCAGCCGTTTAGCTGATTCAATGTATTGAAGATTTTTGTGATCAGTCAAAACTGAAATGGTATGAGTGGCTCCTTCAAGCCAATGCCTCCACTCCAAGAAAGCCCATTTAATAGCCAGTAATTCCCGGTTACCAACATCGTAGTTGGATTTAGCAGATGAGAATTTCCTGGACATAAAGGCACAAGGATGCAATTCTAGAGAATCCGGATCTTTCTGAGATAGGATCGCCCCTACTCCAACCTCCGAGGCATCAACCTCAACAATGAAAGGCAATTCTGGGTTGGGATGTCTGAGGACTGGGGCTGAGACAAAGGCTTGTTTCAAGGCCTGAAAAGATAACTCAGCTTCACGTGACCAGTTGGTAGGATCCGCTCCCTTCTTAGTCAGTGCCACAATGGGAGCAACTAGGTCGGAGAAAGAGTGAATAAATATTCTATAGTAATTCGCAAACCCTAAAAAGCGCTGAATTGCTTTTAAGTTGGTGGGTTGCGCCCAACTAAGGATGGCTTGGAGCTTCTTTGGTTCCATACAGAATCCCCGAGGGGAAATGATGTACCCTAAAAAGGATACCTCCGTGACATGAAATTCACACTTCTCCAGCTTGGCATATAGGTGATTTTCACGTAATTTTTTTAGAACCTGACGCACCTGGGTAACATGTTGTTCTATAGAGTCAGAATATATCAAAATATTGTCTAAGTAGACTACAACGAATCTTCCAAGAAATTCACGGAGCACATCGTTAATGAGATCCTCGAAAACTGCCGGAGCATTAGACAGGCCGAATGGCATAACCAGATACTCATAGTGACCCGACTGAGTACTGAATGCCGTTTTCCACTCATCCCCTGACTTGATTCGGATGAGGTTATATGCTCCTCTCAGGTCAATCTTAGAAAAAATCACAGCCGAACGCAGCTGATCAAAGAGGACAGAAATCAGCGGCAAAGGGTAAGTATTTTTTACTGAGATCTTATTCAAGGCTCTAAAGTCAATGCAAGGTCTGAGTGATCCATCCTTCTTCTCCACGAAGAAGAAGCCTGCACTTAAAGGGGATTTAGATGGCCTGATAAAACCTTTCCCTAGGCTTTCTTTAACATACTCATTCATGGCCACAGTTTCAGGTCCGGACAATGCATATAACCTTCCCTTAGGCAAAGTGGCACCAGGAATTAGCTCAATAGCACAATCATAAGGCCTATGGGGAGGCAGAATGTCCGCATTGCCCTTGGAAAATACATCAACAAAATCCTGGTATTCCACAGGAATGGGTGCGGGAATGACAGCAGCTATTCTGATGGGAAACGTAATACATTCCTTATTACAGATGGTACCCCATTGTGAGATCTCCCCCGACTGCCAATCAATGATGGGATTATGAAAGGCCAGCCAAGGGTGACCCAGAACCACTGGAACTGCTGGGCAATGGGTAAGGAAAAACTCAATTTTTTCAGAATGCAGAGCTCCTACCGAAAGTAGAACAGGAGGTGTACAGAGAGAAATAACCCCATTGGACAAGGGACTCCCATCTAAACCATGCATGGTGATACACCTACCCAAGGCTAACTGAGGAATACCTAAGGCCTTGGCCCATGTTAAATCCATAAAGTTCCTTGCAGCTCCACTGTCCACAAAAGCCGAGACCGAGGAACAGAGGCTGCCAAAGGAAACTTTAGCTGGGACTAACAGTGAATTATTTGAGGAGATAAGCTGCAGACCAAAGTGAACCCCCTCACAAATCACTTGGTCGAGGCGTTTCCCGACTTGTTCGGACAATTACGGGCAAAATGTCCCTTACCTCCACAGTATAAACAAAGACCAGAATTTTGCCTTCTGGTTCTTTCTTCAGGAGACAGTTTGGAGAGGCCTATCTGCATGGGCTCCTCTATGTCCACAGGAATAGAAAAAACACAAGGAGTAGACCCGACAGATGCTCCTTTTTCAGCTCTCCGCTCTCTGAGACGACGATCAATCTTAATAGAGAGCTCCATGAGTTTATCGAGAGTCTCAGGAGCGGGATACTGAAGGAGTCACGGAGGATGGTGATCTTAGTTTGACACATCAACTATTTATTGTGGATTCTATTAAGTTTATATTACGACACAATTATTTTTTATTTTTTATTTCTTGACACTTTTTATTTACAGGTGATGGGAACGGCCATGGGGACCAGGTTCGCGCCCAGCTACGCCAATCTCTACATGGGCGAGGTCGAGGACCAGCTCGTGTGGGGAGGCGGGTTCGGCGCGGAGCTGGTCCTCTATGGCCGTTACATTGATGACATATTCATTATATGGGATGGGGATGACACGTCAGCTTTATCATTTGTCACCCACTTGAATTCTAATACTTTTAATTTATCCTTCACTCACACGTCCCATCCTCACAAAATGAACTTCTTGGACCTCTCCTTGGAGGTCAGGGATAATAAAATATGTACAACCAACTTTACGAAGGATGTAGGAACAGATGCATATCTACATTTTAAAAGTGGTCATTATACACCGTGGAAAAGAAGCATCCCGAAGAGTCAACTTTTAAGACTCAGAAGGAATTGCTCTGACCTTGCCTCCTTTAATGATCAGGCTAAAAACATGTGTGATGCTTTTCAAAACAGGGGTTACCCTTTACCCCTTATAAATTCAGCCCTGGAAGAAGTTAGAAATAAAGAAAGAGAGCCTTTGTTAATATCCAAAAGAAAAAAGGAGTTAGATTTAGAGAAAAAAGAAGAAATAGCATATATCTCTACCTTTAATAATTGTCATTCCGAAATTAGAGAAATCATCTCCAAAAACTATGGTATTCTTAAACAAGATCCACTACTCTGTCCAGTATTAACATCTAGACCTAGATTCATTTTCCGTAGAAATAAATCTCTTAAAAACATATTGGCACCTAGCCATCTAAAATCTGTGAAAGAGTCCAGAAGTGAGGGAGAGACCAAGAATGATTGGCTAGTAAGACATCAAGAGACAATCAAGGGTTGCTATAGATGTGGCAAAAACAAGTGCATAACATGTAATCATATACAAAACCGGACAAAAAGAATAAACATAGAAAAGACAGATAGACCACTAGAAATAAAAAGTTTTATTAACTGTGATACAACGTATGTCATATATTTGTTAATATGTGACTGCGATAAAAAGTACGTAGGACGAACCACCAGAATGTTGAGGATAAGATTCCTTGAACATAGGAGAAATATTATAAAACGTATTCAAACCCATAGTGTCTCGAAACACTTTGCGGAAGCCCACAACGGGGATCCGGAGGGCTTAAAACTAATAGGTCTCGAGTCTATACCCAAAACCATACGTGGTGGTGATAGATTCAAGAAACTGTGCAGACAGGAGGTTTTCTGGATGTATCAAATGAATAGTATTTATCCAGAAGGCCTCAATGAGGCAGTAGAACTAAATATGGTGATTTGACCCAAGATAGGCGGGATTTAGTAACTGTATATTTGATAACGAGATGGAGATAGTTATACTGCCCACCTGGGAGATGTGTTTCCCTGTTTTGATTATCCTCCTCCCTTTTTTTGATGATTTATAGTGTTATTCCAATTAGTCCATTATAAAATGAATATAGAATTGTTCAGAATGACTACTGGATTAGATTAACACGAAATCATGAATGTTATTATTATACACTATATATATAAAAAATCTATGTCTATTCTTTGTTCCCCTTCTCCGTTTGGATTTACTTCCATTGCTTTTTATGCTAGTTGTATTTCTTAATTCTATGCAGCGTTCTTTCCTGGCCAAACAAATTTGAGGGAAAAATATGTATTGTAACATCTTAAACATGAAGAGTCTAAAGTTCATCCTCCGCTACCTTTCCAAACTTGTTACAGCTATTTTAAATCGATACTCTGTTCCATTCTATGGGATTAGTATATATATAACGGTGGGATTAAAATCTAAACAAAACCCTGCTGCTTGCGGCGACGGGTTGCCATGGTAACCTAATGTATTTTATTAGAGGTCCCCGTATAGCCGTGTCTTACGTCCTCCGTACACGTGACTAATTCAGTCACGTGACCGGAGAGACACGTGACCGGAGGGACGCAACAACATGAAGTCGTTCTCGAGCGGGTTGCCTAGCAACCGGGGCAGCTTGCTGTTCACTGAAAGGAGACACGAATGAGTTCTCCTTCCAGGAAGTGACGTAACGGCTGTCCAGAGATCTTAACATGGAGATATGATTTTCTTATCGAATATACATTAAGTCCTTCACAAGATAAATAGAAAATATTCTTGTAAACCTTTGTCTCCCCAGTCTTTTGAATAGACATTAACTATGTACCTTAAGATCACTAAGTCACATGTTCGGCATAACCCGGAAGTATTAGGAACGGTGTAAGATTCTGATGAAATAGAATATCTTATTAAATGATTATTAAACATATATTATCACTTTTTAGTACTGAGTCTGTCTTAGGAACAAATAGTAATCTGTGGAACTATTAGGACAATTATTTTTATGTTGTTTTAAGTTGATTAGAAGGATTGAGTGAACAGCTGTTGACCTGTTAAACAATCATGGAGGGTATAAATACCCAGGCAGTTCACATACACAAACCACCTTTGATAAAGCTGCAGTGCCTTGCAGTGAAACGCGTCAGGAGGCTTGCCAGGCCACTATCTTTCACCATTTCAGCTGCCCCGGTGTGTCCGAACCAGGACTGGAACTCTTAACTCAGAAAGAAAGAATCTATCTGGAATACCACTCATCCTTTACATAACAAGAGGAACCGCATTGCAGTGAGGACCCCTCTCAACCCTTGCTTGGGTCTGAGTCCAACAAAAAGGACATCTCAAGGGACTACACCTCCAGCGGCCCAATGTGGTAACAATTTATGTGGGACTACACCATTGTCCTTTTTTCCAGTGTTCTAGCTACAAAGTTTTTCCAGTCCACTCAATAATAGGAACGGACTACACCAGTAAGACAGCAGCTTTTTAATGGTTTATCATAAAAGTGGCCATACCATGGTTTTTTATGTGTTTTTAGATGTATGTAAAATTAAATTGTGATTTATCTTTTTCACTCAATCCTTCTTATCATTATTACTAATATTTTAAATCCGTTTAGCGCTGCTATCCTATTTATTTATTTGCTTGTGTTTTTGGGTTTGACTACCCCATTCTGTAGCAGCAGCATTAGAAAAGCAATATCCATATAGCGCCCTGAACCTCTCTACCTTGGTAGAAACAATTTGCTACTGAAGGAGACTGTCTTTTATAGACTCGGATAAGCCGAGGCGAAACTGACTGCGCAGGGCTGGGTCATTCCATCCACAGTCGTTCGACCAACGGCGAAACTCCGTACAATAAATCTCTGCGGGATTCCTACCCTGTCTGAGAGCACGCAACTGACTCTCGGCGGATGCCTCTCTATCAGGGTCGTCATACAATAGCCCTAAAGACCCCAGAAAGGCGTCTACAGACAATAAAGCCGGATCGTCTGTTCTTAAACCAAAAGCCCAGGTCTGAGGATCCCCCTGAAGTAAAGAAATAATAATTCCAACCCGCTGAGATTCAGTACCTGAGGAGACTGGTCTTAAACGAAAATAAAGTTTACAAGACTCTTTAAAATTAAAAAACTGCTTTCTATCCCCAGAAAAACGGTCAGGCAAATGCATTTTTGGTTCAGGAATGACCCTCGGGGAAGTCCGTAACAGATCTTCCTGTGACCTCACCCGAAGGGACAGATCCTGAACCATCTGAGTAAGTTCTTGAATCTGGCTAACTAGAAGCTGGCCAGGATTTGGCCCAACACCGGTGGGATTCATGAGGCCGACAAATCTTCCAACTGAATAAGGGAAAAAATTAAATCCTGTTTAATTTAAAATTTTAGTCTGGCCGGTGATAATGTTATGATTCCCGTACTCCAGACCAGAGGAGATCTTATGGCAGAGGTCTGAGTACTGGAAAGATATGCTGGTTACGGGAGCAGGAAAGCCTAGTAACCCCTGGCGCCCTAACTCCGTTGTCTCGCCCGTGTTATCAGAAATCCCCTGCGAGACTATGGTTGCTTGAGCCCATGGCAGCCGCGTTTGAAGGGCGGATTATGTCTGCCCAACTTCGATGCCCCCTCAGGTCTTAATGGGAGACAAAGGGAAATCCGAGACAGGGTGATAACAAGGGGCCCTCTGACTAAGCAACCAGGCCAGGGGCTACAAGCTAACTAACTTAAACCAAAAGTATGTGCGGACAAACCGCCAGGGAAAAGGACAACCAAAGATCCACTGATCCGTTACTCCTATCCAGCACCGCTGGATACCAGAGTGGATTTGTGGGAGCGGAATCCTCCGCAAAAGCTCCGGAACACAATGAAACTAAATAATAAACAGTAAGCGGTCAAGCCGCAACACACGGCTACGCCGCGACTCACGAACACCACAGGATGTTAAAGGTGCTCGGTCGGACTTCAGGAATAGATGACAAATTCCGAGTACTGGACCACTGAGGACAGGAACAACCGGATTGAGCAGGACTGGAAACTCTCTGTAACTGACACAGCAAACAGGAAGCTATCACCGGCGTCTGTGAGAAGTCCTGAGAGTGCTTAAATTTGGGAGCCCTCCAATCAAGATCCAGACAGGGTAATCACATAATCATGCCGTGAGCTGCATGCTGCACGGCCAGGATACAATTGAACTGATTAATTAAGACCCAGCAACGGGGAACGCGGTCCGACCGTGGCGTCCCCGTTGCTAGGGTCTGAGCGGCTCCGTGCGCCCGGCGTCTAGCGTTGCTAGGGAGCCGGCGGCTGTCTGCCTGCGGCGTCCCTAGTTGCTAGGCGCCGGGCCGCACTGACGGGCGGACCCTCGGCGCCTAACACCCGTATCTGCTCCAGCATAGAATACGGGTTGAGAGCAGTGGCGGATTTAGCGGGGGCGATTAGGGCGAACGCCCCCCCTAGATATACCGCCACCGGGAGGGAGGCCGGGAGGGAGGCCGGGTCCCGCCGCGGTATTGGGAACTGGTGGAGAGCGGTGCAGCGCGGCGGGGGACGAGGAGAGAGAGAGAGCGTCCTCACGCGCGTACAGGGAGGAGGTGGCGTGGTCAGAACAGAAGCTGCTGTACGCGCGTGAGGACACTCTCTCTCTCCTCGTCCCCCGCCGCGCTGCACCGCTCTCCACCGCTCTCCACCAGTTCCTAATAACTCGGCGGGACCCGGCCTCCAGTGTGTGCCATCTATATGAGTAGGTGTCTTGTGTGTATGTATGTATGTATGTGTGTGTGTGTGTGTGTGTGTGTGTGTGTGTGTGTGTGTGTGGTGGTGGTGGGGGGGGGGGTGTCCTCTGTGTCCCATTCTCCCCCCTCTTCTCCCTGCATCATGTCCCTGCATTATTTTGCCTAATTCTGTGTGCTATAATGTGACTTTTGGCTCATACAGTGTGCTATAATGTGAATTTCGGCTCATTCAGTGTGCTACGAAGTGAATTTTGGCTCATTCATCGTGCTACAATGTGAATGTCGGCTCATTCAGTGTGCTACAATGTGAATGTCGGCTCATTCAGTGTGCTACAATGTGAATGTCGGCTCATTCAGTGTGCTACAATGTGAATGTCGGCTCATTCAGTGTGCTACGATGTGAATTTCCACTCACTCAGTGTGCTACAATGTGAATGTCGGCTCATTCAGTGTGCTACAATGTGAATGTCGGCTCATTCAGTGTGCTACAATGTGAATGTCGGCTCATTCAGTGTGCTACAATGTGAATTTCGGCTCATTCAGTGTGCTACGAAGTGAGTTTCGGCTCATTCAGTGTGCTACAATGTGAATGTCGGCTCATTCAGTGTGCTACAATGTGAATGTCGGCTCATTCAGTGTGCTACGATGGGAATTTCGGCTCATTCAGTGTGCTACAATGTGAATTTCGGCTCATTCAGTGTGCTACGATGTGAATTTCCACTCACTCAGTGTGCTACAATGTGAATGTCGGCTCATTCAGTGTGCTACAATGTGAATGTCGGCTCATTCAGTTTGCTACAATGTGAATGTCGGCTCATTCAGTGTGCTACAATGTGAATGTCGGCTCATTCAGTGTGCTACAATGTGAATGTCGGCTCATTCAGTGTGCTACAATGTGAATGTCGGCTCATTCAGTGTGCTACAATGTGAATGTCGGCTCATTCAGTGTGCTACAATGTGAATGTCGGCTCATTCAGTGTGCTACGATGTGAATTTCGGCTCATTCAGTGTGCTACGATGTGAATTTCAGCTCATTCAGTGTGCTACGATGTGAATTTCCGCTCATTCAGTGTGCTACGATGTGAATTTCGGCTCATTCAGTGTGCTATGATGTGAATTTCGGCTCATTCAGTGTGCTACAATGTGAATTTCCGCTCATTCAGTGTGCTATAATGTGAATTTCGGCTCATTCAGTGTGCTACAATGTGAATTTCGGCTCATTCAGTGTGCTATAATGTGAATTTCGGCTCATTCAGTGTGCTATAATGTGAATTTCGGCTCAATCTGTGTGCTGTTGAAACAGTATTTGTCGGCAGATAAGAACCACTTGGCCCATCTAGTCTGCCCCTTTTTTTTTTTTTTTTTTACATTATTTTTATCTCTACCCTTATGTGATCCTTATTTCTTTGTAAGAATATCCTTATGTCTATCCCATGCATATTTAAATTGCCCTACTGTCTTAGCCTCTACCACCCCTGATGGAAGGAATGGTGATTCGCCAGTCTGTATCACCAGTGCACAGGGTTGTCTCCACTAACTGGCAACATTTTATTAGAAATGGCAACAATAGGAAATTTTAGAAGCGAACGGGAAGGGCATTACTAAGTGGAAGGGGCTATGATTAGGGGGAGGAGTTATAATTCTTAAACCGCCCCCCCTAAAAGTTAAGTCTAGATCCGCCACTGGTTGTGAGACCCCTACTAGCACCAGCCAATGTAGCTAAAGAGTAATATTAGGGTTTGTGGGTGTGTCTAATGTCCTCTACTTTTGGCTGATGACCATATGTCAGCGCAGCCAATTAGAGAACAGGTCGACACTCCTGGGCCCCAATAAGGAATACGAGACTTACACATAGAAATTCATAGTCTCAAGCATGTATAACTGATAAAGGTGCAGTATAATACCTGTCTGACCTAATAACGTATTTATGAATGACCTTTATCACAGGACGGCCTATATCATAAAATATTTTTCTGCCAACTCTAATTATGTAGTGGTGCTATACATTATTAGTAGGTTACCTCCAACAGATTTCAAATAAAAAATGACTGTTATTGCCTATACTGTTGTAGATTTTCTCTCACACTAAGAAGAGACGTCAGGAGAGACAGGCAAAGCTTCTAAGATAATGTTCGGGGGTTCTGCTAATGCGCATGTGCTAAAGCATTATATGCACAGTGAGAGACCCTATAGACAGTGCTAGGGTAGAAGTGTTTTGCCTATGAGTTTCTGCTTTTGGTTGATGATTTAATATCAGCGCAACCAATGAGAGAACCCATGGCATTACAACCTGAGGTGTATAACGGGATGTAAATCCAATACAGCTTATACCTTATTGCATTCTTTAAACTGTTTACTTTATAAGTCCCGTGTTTCTCTTTAAAAATGATGCCTGGAATCCCATGTATTCTCTTATATCACCACTTACTTTAACTGGTGCCCCAGAACCCTTCACTCAATTTAGAGTCTATCCATTGCCTGAGGAATTGGAACCTGCACCATAGGAATTAATTTATATTTCACCTAGATGCAGTATGGCCTGAAGAGTTTAGCTCACAAACAAATTTTACATATGCTGAGCAAAATAAAACCTTCAGCTACAGGCTCCCTTGTAAGGAGGTGTTTATGGTGTCTCTATCTATGCACAAAGGGGTAAATTTACTAAGGTGGGAGATTTTTAGAACTGGTGATGTTGCCCATGGCAACCAATCAGATTCTTCTTACCATTTTTATAGCTGCTTCTAGCAGATAATAGATATAGTCTGATTGGT
This sequence comes from Pseudophryne corroboree, assembly GCF_028390025.1. NCBI lineage: Eukaryota > Metazoa > Chordata > Amphibia > Anura > Myobatrachidae > Pseudophryne > Pseudophryne corroboree. The sequence goes on from NC_086449.1 coordinate 34,091,965, forward strand.
TGCTATGGGCAACATCACCAGTTCTAAAAATCTCCCACCTTAGTAAATTTACCCCAATATGTCCCCAAATGCTATTTTAATTTGAATTGGTACAAACAACATCACTTCATACCATACTCAGCAAATATTTAAAGGAATAATCCTACACATCCGTTTTAAATATCAAATATCACATCCTCCTTCTGGCTTAATAATTGGGGCCAGAGAACATATATTATACATGCATACTGTGAGTTGAGAGATTGTATCGTTTTCAGCAGCATGTGAAACACTCACATCTGCAGGTGAGAACAATACTGTTGGTTGCTTCGGTGTAAGCAGATCCATATGTTTGTTAATACAATTCCTTATAGAAAGTTGAATCAGCTTGTGCTGCATTAAAGGTGTAGTATATACTAAACATAGGACACCTGTCATCTTGCAAATAAAAAATGCAGTTTCCTTACGTATGGTGTTTGGCGGTTGCAGAGAGCAATCCTATAATTGGTTGCTATAGATAATTCAAGCTTATGGCCTGCTGGTATGCTATCTAGTCTGCAGTCACTCGGGCATAAACAGGACAATCCATTAAAGAAGATTATTAAATAAATTACTTCACAACCTGTATCTCACGGACTGCCCACTGTGCGCAATCAGCAGGTGGTCTGCCGCACTCCTTCTTTCCTAACGTACGTTTCGCCAGGATGGCTTGCTCACAGAGGGGGGGAACAGAGTCAGCTGTGATTAGCAGGATAGATCCCTATCCAATATTGACAATCACCTAGAACAGGGGTGTCCAAACTTTTTGAAAAGAGGGCCAGATTCGGTGAGGTAAAAATGTGTGTGGGCCGACCATTCCGCCTGACATTCTTTGAACCATTAATCACCTCAGAAGGCTAACAAATAACTTGTCTTACCTGCTCTAATGTGAAGGGTGATACTGAGATCTCGACTGCAGTAAATAGCATTTTTTATATCACAGTAGGAAAGTAGAGCAGTGCTGCCAGATACACAAATGCCAGCAGTGCTGTCAGATACACAAATGCCCCCAATGCTGCCAGTTGCACAAATGCCCCAAGTGCTGCCAGATGCACGTTATATATCCCCACAGTGCTGCCAGATACACAAATGCCCATAGTGCTGCCAGATGCACAAATGCCCCCAGTGCTGCCAGATGCACAAATGCCCCCAGTGCTGCCAGATGCACAAATGCCCATAGTGCTGCCAGATGCACAAATGCCTATAGTGCTGTCAGATACACAAATGCCCCCAGTGCTGCCAGATACACAAATGCCCCCAGTGCTGCCAGATACACAAATGCCCCCAGTGCTGCCAGATGCACAAATGCCCCCAGTGCTGCCAGATGCACAAATGCCCATAGTGCTGTCAGATACACAAATGCCCCCAGTGCTGCCAGATGAACAAATGCCCCCAGTGCTGCCAGATACACAAATGCCCCCAGTGCTGTCAGATACACATTATATACCCCCACAGTGCTGTCAGATACATAAATGCCCCCCAGTGCTGTCAGATACACAAATGCCCCCAGTGCTGCCAGATGCACAAATGCCCCCAGTACTGACAGATGCACAAATGCCCCCAGTGCTGTCAGATACACATTATATACCCCCACAGTGCTGTCAGATACACAAATGCCCCCAGTGCTGCCAGATACACAAATGCCCCCAGTGCTGCCAGATACACAAATGCCCCCAGTGCTGCCAGATGCACAAATGCCCCCAGTGATGCCAGATGCACAGTAACCATCTCTGGCTGCCAGCACAAGTAATACTAGCTTTGGACAAGTGACGTCCCTCTGGCTATAGTACACAGGGAACGGATGGGCCACAGCTGGACACTGACACTTACATGAACCAGAATGTCACCAGAAGCCGCTTGCGGAAACAAGAGCCGTGAGCCCGGGACAGAGGACACTTACCAGATCTCCTCACTCAGCCGCGCTGTCCTCCCGACGATCTCACTCAGCCGCGCTGTCCTCCCGCTGATCTCACTCAGCCGCGCTGTCCTCCCGCCGATCTCACGGACACAGGCGGCTGCGGTGAGTATGAAGTGGCCAATCGAGCACGTCTTCCTGTCCACCAGCGGCCAATGGCACAGTAGCGGGCACCGAGATCCTCCCCTGATTGGCGCTGCCCTACCCACGTCCCGCCCTCAGGACACACTAGACGCCATTTTAGGAACTGGCAAATTATGAATGGAGTTTATTTCACAAACTCAGCCAGTGGGTTGCGGGCCGGGTAAAATGTGTGCACGGGCCGCGTTTGGCCCGCGGGCCGGACTTTGGACATGCCTGACCTAGAATATTGGCTGACACATACTTTGTATTGCTGCACTAATAAATCTCTATAAATGAATGTATATTATTACAAATCACTTTATTATTATTATTTGCACAATCCTTGTACAGCATATTGTAAACAACATTTGCACTGTTGTGTGTTCTTGAAATGTTATTATATACATCTCCTTGCATTACATTCTTATTATATATATATATATATATATATATATATATATATACAGTCGGAATCCCTGCACTCTCACATAATATAAACAACTACTGGGGTGCCAATCAGAGTCCAATCTCCTAGAAGACAGGACCCATAGTACAACATGCAGTATCTCCACTATGTGGAAAAAGACAGCACTCTCCAGATTAATTTTTCAATCAAAAAGGTGAATATTTATTGTAAAGTCTAATCTCACAGTTTTCCTGATATGTCCCAACGTTTCGGTCCACACCGGGACCTTCCTCAAGGTATTCAGCGACAGAATCATCCAATACAGCAATGCAGCATAAGTCAAATCAAAATAGGGAAACTGGAGCACTGACATGGCCTCACAGGCCCCCATTAAATACCCTAAAATTGGCGCCAGTTCCGCCTCCAGCTCGGTTGGAGGCATGGTGGAACGCACGGTGGAACGCAAAAGTGTCACTTCCGGTCCGGAGGTGAGTTGCGTTTTACACCAAAAAGTCAAAGAACAGTATGTGTTATATTTATTTGCACCCTGTGTTAATGGAGCCCTACTCATCAAAGCCTGGGACATGGAGGGAGCTTGCACCGTGGCTCAATAGTATTTGTGCCGGAGATACCGGGGGTTGGAACGCAGGCTGAACCGCATGCGTCATTTCCGGTATAGACCGGAAGTGAGCCGTGTTTATGTTGTACACAGCGATTTGAACCGTCAGATGTGGCCTCATTAGTGACCTGTGTAAGATACATCGCAGGGTGCTACAAGAGAGGAAAAAATATATAGTAGTGATGAATAATCAATAATTAATAATTAAACTGTTTAACGCCACTTATTGACCTATGTAGAATCGACCGCAGGTCTGATTCTATAGTATTCCAGGGATGTATTATAAAGTACTATATTGGGTATATTGAAATTAAAGATATGTTGGAACATCATTATAAAAATGTGTCCAAGTATATACTGAGCTAACCATAATAGCCAGTACCAAGGTCATTTGTAGTAAGAGTCCAACTGGATTTACCCAGTGTTTGTGGGTGTGTCTAAGGTCAATAGTGGGTAGGGTATAAATAGAGACCTGTGATATCACTTCAGGTGAAAGCAGACGTGTGCAGTGCTATAAAACAATTGTGTATATTTACAACAATGATGTTAAACATGCTAGAGGTACATTTGCAGTAGTCCATTAAAGACATAAAGGTTAGGATTGTTTTAGAAAAATTGACAGTGGATTGTTTTCATTCATGCCCCTAGGGGCAATAGTGTCCAATCTGTGGATCCACGAACTCTCTCTCTTTCTAAGCAGCAAGATACGGTCTCCCCCTCGGGGTGGTGGAGGTATCCAGTCTATGAGCTTTGTTCTGAGGTCTGATACCTGATGCCGTGATGACATAAAATGCCGGGCTACTGGTAAGGTTGCTGTACCGGTAGTAATGGCTTGATGGATGGAAGTTCTGTGATTTGCCATTCTATCTCTAAATCGCCTACTGGTCATCCCAACATAGTAGAGTCCACATGGGCAGGTCAGGATATAGATTAGATGGTCCATCAAACAATGTAGTCTGTATTTGATGGGTATTGGTCGTCCGGAGTGAGGATGTGGAAATGATGGTCCTGTAAGCATAGCTCTGCAGGTTGTGCAGCCTGTACATTTAAAACAGCCCGGGCGTTGCTCATGAAGCCATGTATGTGTCGTAGGCAGGCTGTATTCAGCCAAAGGCCTCATGAGTAATTGTTTCAAATTTGCTGCTCTACGGTAGGCCATCATTGGGGGAGCGCTCCTTTTAAGTTTGAGATGGTCATCTGTCGCGAGGATCGGCCAGTGTCTACGAATGGATCTGGCGATCTTGTTTGAATGATTATTATATGTCGTGGTGAATACCATCCGTTTTCCAGAGGTCGCATCCTGTACCCCTGATGTTGGTTCGGCGAACTTCTTCCTAGCTTTTGATAAGCATTTGGATATGGTTTCCTTCTTGTAGCCTCGTTGGATAAATCGCGTGGTCATTTCGGAAAGTTGGCTCTCCATGATGTCTCTTTCTGAATTGTTTCGCATCACCCTGAGGAATTGCGAGACTGGGAGGTTGTTTTTCAAAGCTGGTGGGTGTTGGCTACTAGAGAGTAGCAGAGTATTTCTGTCGGTAGGTTTTCTATATAGGCTCGTAGTGATGCGTCCTTCGGCCAAAGTGACAGTTATATCCAGGAAATTGATGTTGTATGGATCACTCTGGTAGGTAAATTTGACCGGGTTGTCAAGATCATTCAAAGAGTTCACCATCTGGTTAAACGAATCTTGGATGCCTTTCCAAATTAGGAAAATATCATCTTATGTGACAAGAACACTGGGATAGTGTTTGAGGGCAGGTATATTTGTCCCAGGTTCTTGTCTTACATGTTTTAGAAAATGTTAACTTCTAGGAAAAATGCTTTTTGTTTTATCTGAACCTTTTCAGTTGGCTGTAAAAGCTGGGTAAAGGCTCTGAGAGAGAGATAAGGCGAGTTCTAGACATTGGGCCCGGTTCGGGTCTTTGGCCTCACAGAGGGCTAATCAGGGTTTCAGCTGTGTAAGAGTGTTATAGTGCTTCTAACCTGATTAGTATGGGCAGACTGCCTGGGAAGGCTGCAGGATCTGTGTGTGAGAGACACGCTTTCTGATGCAAGTGAGCTATACAGTATGTACTGAAGAACTCTGTGTTTTGTTTAGTGACAGTTAGGAATGTCTTATGTTTAGTTAGTGCCGGACAGGCAAGGTATTTTTATTTTGGGGTTTGTTTTATTTTCTGTTTCAATAAAACTGGCCGGGGCCAGTTGTACCAGAAACTGGACTTGTGTTATTCCTCAACTGCTGCACGCTGCCATATTCCCCAGGAAGAGGCGCCTTGCACCCCTACAGTGTTACAACTTGGTGGAGAATGCGAGTACTCCGTTCTGCGCATAAGTGAAAGCAGCAGCTTTGTGAGGCCTGCAGAAAACGGTGACTTATGCAGATACAGCCCAGTGTGATGTTACTGAGACTTGCCCGGAGGATTTGATATATGTCCTGGGTGAAAGCAGCTATAAAGCCGCCTGAAAAGTCTGTCGACATGGAGGAACTGCTCAAAGCCTTGCTGCAAGCTACAGCGGCTCAGCAGGAGGCCAACAGACAGCAGCAGGTGGCAATGGAGGAAAATTGGAGACTACAGCGAGAGGCCTTAACAGAAGTGATGCAGAGCCTTGCAGCACGGATTGGAGATATGGCCGTCAGTGCTCCGACTAGCTCTAGTTCAATACGGGCCAGTCACTTCCTGCAGAAAATGACAGAGGCTGATGATGTGGAGGCCTACTTGACCACGTTTGAAAGGACTGCAGAGCGTGAGAACTGGCCAAAAGCACAGTGGGCCAGTCTGCTGGCACCTTTTCTGTCAGGTGAGCCCCAAAAAGCTTACTTTGATTTAAGCCCTGCTGAGGCTCGGGACTATGATAAACTAAAGACTGAGATCCTGACCCGCCTGGGAGTCACGCTGTCAGTACGAGCACAACGGGTGCACCGTTGGGTGTACGCCATGGAGAAGCCTCCGCGCTCTCAGATGCACGACCTTATTCAGCTAACAAAAAAATGGCTACAGCCAGAGACATTAACTGGACCCCAGATGGTAGAAAGAGTCGTCATGGACCGCTACTTGAGATCTTTGCCCATGGTCCTGCGCAAGTGGGTGAGCCATGGAAACCCGGGTACTGCTGACCAATTAGTGGACATGGTAGAGCGGTATTTGGCAGCAGAGGAACTACTGATGACCACCCAGCAACCCATAGATCCTCGACAGCGCCCTTCAGTAAAGACTGGTAAGACTGTTCCGTGGGAAAATGTTGCTGGGGGGTTAAGAGAACGCAAGGCTGGAGAGACTGTAAACACTGGCCCTGGAGACAGGCCAATGGGGCTAGAACGGTCTATGTTGCCCAAACGGGTTGATAATCGTGTGGTTAAATGTTTTAGATGTGGTATGCCAGGTCATGTTATTGCCAATTGCCCAGTCATGCAAGAACCCATGCAATGTGATGCTGCCTTTGAATGTCGCAGAATGTCTTTCTTTGCTAGGTTAGCCTGTACTGTTTTACCTTCACCTGTGCTGGAAAAACAAATGTGTGATGTGTTCTTAGAGGGTAACCGGGTAGAGGCCTTGCTAGACTCAGGAAGTTTAGTTACCCTCGTGAAAGCTGGGTTAGTGAACCCCTTAAAGGTCCAGCAAATACCTATTGGGGTAACTTGCATACATGGGGATACCCAGTATTATGTCACTGCTGAAGTGAATATAGAAACTTGTTGTGGGTCAGCAATGGTTAAAGTAGGACTGGTCCCCACCTTGGTGCATAAGGCCATAATAGGGAGGGATTTTCCTCATTTTTGGAAACTGTGGGAATCACGTTTATCAACAGATGTGAGAAGTGAAGAGCCAGTTGATAATGCCGGTGATTGTATGGATGTACGTGTGTCTTCGGCACTTACTGACCCTTTGCCTTTTGCCAGTTTGGCTGGGGAAGTGACAGATGGGGAGTCCAGTGAGGACCCTCTTGCTGGGAGCAGAGACATAGTGGTTGGAAACGGAGGCGTGCCTGACCTGGAGGTAAAAGGGGATCTGTTTGCATCTGAGCAGTTGGAGGATCCTACCTTGATAAAGGCTAGAGAGAATGTTGAGATTGTTAATGGGGAGCCTGTGGTACCGGGTGACAGGGTTGCGTGTCCCCACATGGCCATCTGTAATGAGCTCTTGTACCACATTGTCAAAAAGGGTGAGGATGTGGTAGAACAGCTGGTAGTGCCCCAGCCTTATCGGAGAACGGTACTAGATTTGGCTCGTGGTCACGTTACAGCGGGACATTTGGGGGCAGAAAAAACCACTGAAAGAGTTTTGCAGGGGTTCTTTTGGCCAGGGGTTTATAGAGAAGTGTCTGAATATTGTTCTTCCTGTCCTGAATGCCAGTATCATGCCCCTAGACCCCATTTCAGGAGCCCACTAGTTCCCATGCCTATTATAGAGGTCCCGTTTGACAGAATAGCCATGGATCTCGTGGGGCCCTTGTTAAAGTCCGCTCGGGGCCATCAGTATATCCTGGTAATAATGGACTATGCCACTCGATATCCTGAGGCTGTCCCTTTACGCACTATCACAACCAAGGCGATAGCTAGGGAGCTGGTGCAGGTTTTTAGTAGAGTGGGAATACCAAAAGAAATTTTGACTGACCAAGGTACTCCATTTATGTCAAAGGTCATGAAAGAATTGTGCAAATTATTTAAGGTCACGCACCTCCGGACGTCCATTTACCATCCCCAAACTGATGGGTTGGTGGAAAGGTTTAATAAAACATTAAAAAGTATGTTAAAAAAGGTGGTTGATAAAGATGGGAAAAATTGGGATTGTTTGTTGCCCTACTTGTTAATGGCCGTCAGAGAAGTTCCTCAGTCCTCTACGGGGTTTTCTCCATTTGATTTGTTGTATGGTAGACACCCCAGAGGGCTGTTGGACGTTGCCAAAGAGACGTGGGAAGGACAGCCCACTCCTTATAGAAGCGTTATTGAACATGTATCACAAATGTAGGATAGGATTGCAGCCGTGGTACCTATTGTCAGAGAGCACATGGAACAGGCCCAAAGTGCTCAACAGAGGGTATACAACCGGAGTGCCAAGATACGGGAATTTGCTCCTGGAGATAGAGTTCTTGTTTTGGTACCCACTGTGGAAAGCAAGTTCCTAGCTAAATGGCAGGGTCCGTTTGAGATTAGGGAAAAAGTGAATGAGGTTAATTACAAAGTATACCAGCCGGGAAAGAGAAAACCTGAACAAATTTATCATGTTAACTTAATCAAACCCTGGAAAGATAGGTTGTCTCTGTCAGCGGAGCATTTGCCCTTCGGTGTCTTCACCTCGGTTGCTTCCCGCAGTGAAGGTGTCAGAGACATTATCAGCTGGTCAGAAAAATCAGGTTAAAGAGTTTCTCGTCCAAAATAGGGAAATATTTTCAGAGCTGCCTGGCCGAACGACCATAATAAAACATGACATTGTCACAGAACCAGGGGTCAGGGTCCATTTAAAGCCATATAGGATTCCGGAGGCTCAGCGAGAAGCTGTTTCTAAAGAAGTTAAAACCATGTTAGAACTTGGAGTCATAGAGGAATCTAACAGTGAGTGGTCCAGTCCCATAGTTCTCATCCCGAAGCCCGACGGTAGCATACGCTTCTGCAATGACTTTCGGAAGTTAAATGAGGTGTCCAAGTTTGACGCATACCCCATGCCCCGTGTGGACGAGCTTATAGAAAGGCTGGGAACAGCCAGGTTTCTCACTACGTTGGACCTGACCAAAGGTTACTGGCAAATACCTTTATCTGATGGCGCAAAAGAAAAAACAGCCTTTTCGGTTCCGGAGGGGCTGTACCAGTACAAGATGTTACCCTTTGGGTTGCATGGGGCTCCAGCAACCTTTCAACGGGCGATGGATAAAATTTTGAGGCCCCATAGAAAATATGCAGCTGCCTATTTGGATGATGTAGTAATTCACAGTACAGACTGGGGGTCCCATTTGGTTAAAGTACAAGCAGTACTGGACTCAATCAGAGAGGCAGGGTTAACTGCTAACCCAAAGAAGTGCTGCCTCGCAATGGAGGAGGTCAAATACTTGGGCTTCACCATAGGCAGAGGTCTGATTAGGCCCCAATTGAATAAAATTGATGCTATTCAAAACTGGCCTCGTCCAGTGAATAAAAAACAGGTAAGGGCTTTTTTGGGAATAACCGGGTACTATAGACGCTTTATTCCCAATTTTGCGACCACGGCGGTGCCGTTGTCAGACCTTACCAAAGGGAAGCAGTCAAATATGGTGAAATGGAACCCTGCTGCAGAAAAAGCGTTCCAAGCGTTAAAAGTGGCTTTGTGTTCACAACCAGTATTGATAACACCGGATTTTTCAAAAGAATTTGTGGTACAGACAGATGCCTCAGAGGTAGGGATAGGGGCTGTGCTGTCCCAAACCAGAGATAGGGACGAACACCCTATCATTTATTTGAGTAGGAAACTCAATGAGCATGAAAAAAGGTATGCCATTGTGGAAAAGGAGGCTTTGGCCATTAAGTGGGCACTAGATACCTTGAGATATTACCTCTTGGGTAGCAATTCAGACTAGTGACAGACCATGCCCCTTTAAAATGGATGTATGTATATAGAGGCAAGAATGCTCGTGTAACTAGATGGTTTCTAGCGTTGCAGGACTTTAAGTTTACTGTCGAACATAGACCGGGAACACAATTGGCCAACGCAGATGCATTGTCTCGCATCTTCTGTTTGGGGGCTACAAGTGTTCCGGCCCCTAGGTCGAAACAGGGGAGGGGGATATGTGACAAGAACACTGGGATAGTGTTTGAGGGCAGGTATATTTGTCCCAGGTTCTTGTCTTACATGTTTTAGAAAATGTTAACTTCTAGGAAAAATGCTTTTTGTTTTATCTGAACCTTTTAAGTTGGCTGTAAAAGCTGGGTAAAGGCTCTGAGAGAGAGATAAGGCGAGTTCTAGACATTGGGCCCGGTTCGGGTCTTTGGCCTCACAGAGGGCTAATCAGGGTTTCAGCTGTGTAAGAGTGTTATAGTGCTTCTAACCTGATTAGTATGGGCAGACTGCCTGGGAAAGGCTGCAGGATCTGTGTGTGAGAGACACGCTTTCTGATGCAAGTGAGCTATACAGTATGTACTGAAGAACTCTGTGTTTTGTTTAGTGACAGTTAGGAATGTCTTATGTTTAGTTAGTGCCGGACAGGCAAGGTATTTTTATTTTGGGGTTTGTTTTATTTTCTGTTTCAATAAAACTGGCCGGGGCCAGTTGTACCAGAAACTGGACTTGTGTTATTCCTCAACTGCTGCACGCTGCCATATTCCCCAGGAAGAGGCGCCTTGCACCCCTACAGTGTTACAATATATATATATATATATATATATATATATATTATACAGGTTGAGTCTCCCTTATCCAAAATGCTCAGGACCAGGGGTATTTTGGATATGGGATTTTTCCGTATTTTGGAATAATTGCATAACATAATGAGATATCATGGTGATGGGACCTAATTATAAGAACAGAATGCATTTATGTTACATATACACCTTATGCACACAGCCTGAAGGTCATTTTAGCCAATATTTTTTATAACTTTGTGCATTAAACAAAGTGTGCCTACATTCACACAATTCATTTATGTTTCATATACATCTTATACACACAGCCTGAAGGTCATTTAATACAATATTTTTAATAACTTTGCATATTAAACAAAGTTTGTGTACATTGAGCCATCAAAAAACAAAGGTTTCACTATCTCACTCTCACTCAAAAAAGTCCGTATTTCGGAATATTCCGTATTTCTGAATATTTGGATATGGGATACTCAACCTGTATATACATATATACACATAGTATTGCATTCTTATCATACATTCACATATATCTGTCTTTATTGTATTATCTATTACGGGGCACCACCCTCCAAAGGGAACAGGAAAATGTATTGCTCTTAATGTACAGTACATCAATAAAATATAATGTTTTAATAAAATTACAATTACAATTTAAAAAGAGTTCCCCAGCAAAAAGAGTTTTCTTTCTCCTTCTTTGACAATTGTTTTGGATTGAGCCTCGTATCTCCAAGCTGAAACCCTCTGCCAGCTATCCTGTGTAAACTGGCCCACAGTGAGGGACCAGTGGGAATTACAGTCCCTACCCAGCACCTGTTGCAGCAGCATGTCCACAGATACACCACAGAGATTCCAGGTGGTTGAAGCCTCTGAGAAAAAAGTGGTTGCAGGTGCTGGTATAGTAAGAGCCTGTTGGTGGCAGTGAGTTACCTGCTCACTACATTGTGGGTGGAGATAGTATGGGCTGTTACTTATGGTGAGCAAAGAATCCGTAGGAGTTGTGGCATAACCACCCTCTATTCTATCAGTGGCACAAATCTATGGTTGCCTAGTGGCGTGAGATCTATTCACAATCACCCTAATTTCCCTGGTGGCCTAGCGGTAACTTACCTGGTCCTGGTGGCAGCAGCATCTCCAGTGTCATTTCTGGGTTCCTGCGGTCATGTGACAAACAGTTCCGGGACAACGTCCTGATGGAACAACGTTCTGGTGAGTATTTTCCCTCTAGCCCTAATCCGTACATTTAACCATAACTCTCCTCCTACTGCCTAAACCTAACCTTCCACCTGCAGCCTAACCGTCACCTAACCCTAGTGCCTAACATTAACACTCCTGGTGGCCCCAAACCTAACCACCAACATTCTAAAAATGTCAACATTTCTCATGCTAACATTTCAGTTGTCAACACTGTGAACATGCCAACATCCTGAGGATGCCAACATGGTCGATTTCGAGATGTTGAACTGTGTCAACATTCTAGTGTCAACATTGTGGTTTCACCATTATAAATGTGGACATACAGTATGACCGGGTCCCACAATGGTATTCCTCGTCATTGTGTATCATCAATAATATTCGCATGACATACATCTACTATAATGTTAATTAGGTAAACATGTCTTTGATTGACCTACACCTCTCCTGGCATAAGAGATGTATAAAAAAGTTATCTGTGCCTATACAGAACAGTCATACAGATGGAGCCATGCTCATCTATTCCTTTAATAGGCTTAATTGAGCCAGAGCAGTCTGACTTAATCCCCTGCTGTATTGTTCTCTGTATTGTATTGCAGCTGAGAACAATAAATGAAGGGCTTATGCTAATAAACCATGGTGCACCTAGGCGCAGCAGAGAAGTCAAGATAACTGTGGCTCCCTCTGTATGTCTAATCTACAACAGAAAATAGCAAATAAACACAATTACATGTATTAAGGGAACATTATAACTTTAATAATTTGAGTAACTAGTCTAATACTAAGGGGGATGTCCTATTACCAGCCGCAATTTGGCACATGGCAAAAATGGGTATTTATTGCGATCCAATTATAGCCCTTTTTTATCGTGCAGTAAATTACCCTGTATTGCATGGAAACATATAGGTTCTGCGAAGAGATGACGTAGTTGGTGGTGCCCGCAGCTAATTACCGATGGTAATTAACTGCAGCTAACTGCATACCAGCCTAAGCCTTTGTGCAGCTTATAGAACTGGAACATGAAGAAAAATGTATTAGAAGGCAGCACTAGAAAAAATATGATGTATATAAAAAAAGAAAACTGGAGTCAATGTTACACATTCAATTTAATCACCATCTATTGGATAAAAATGATTTTACACACACCCAGGTGTAATTGCACTCACCACAAAATCATATATATTGTGTACAAACAACGGGTAGCAGTTGATTTACAAGCAGACACAGTACCTATGGTCATAATCCCAACAACCATTGGCCTACAGTCAAAATACCGACACGGTCAAAATACCAACATTCATTATGTCGATATGTTCAAAATGCCGACATGGTTAGAATACCAACATTTGAAATGCCGATATGCATTTTCAATGCTTTTTTGCAAACTTGTTCATACAGCTGGAGCCACACACATCTGAGGCGGCTCCATCGCAGGCGTGCACTCCCGGCGTGACTAGGCAATCTGTCCACCTAGACACGCAAGGAGTGCACAGAGACACTCCCCATTGTATGAATAGGAGAGAGTCTCCGTCCGGGAATCGTGTGCTTGGTTGAAGACGCTTTCCCATTCTAGTGAATGGGACGAGTCTCTGTTGCGGGTGCGTGCGCCTGGCAGGACGGAGATGCTCTCGTCAATAGGCGCATCTGGGCGGGTGCGCCCAGGCACACTTTACCATCCCAGTGGACCTGGAGAAGGAATATAATAGTGTGCCGAGTGCAGCATACAAGGCCGGCAACATGGGGGGTCAAAGGGACACCTGTACCTGGCCCCAAAGAAAAGAGGGGCCCCAAGAATATGCAGCTTAGTGCCCAGCAGAGATGTGAGCCATCTTGTTCAAATAGGGCAGCCAGCTGTAGGCGGTGTGGCCTTAGAATGACAGGAGCCTCCCACATACAGTGACTGTGTGGCATGAGTGTGCGCCAGCTCTTTCGGGCCCAGCTCTCTTGCAGGCAGATATGGGACATGGCAGAAGCTCCACTGGCCAGGATTCCTGTGCCCTGCACCGGACACTTCTGGTGGGGAGAGCCGAACGGTACGTGCTGTGCAATGTTTGGGTCTGGATACTGGGGAGTGCAGCACAGGTGAGTCTCTCCCCGGGGTAAGAGTGGCTTGGTGAGGGGATACAGGGATTTGGGATGGGGGAGCTGGGAATGCAGCATGGAGTCATTGGGGAGAGACAGACTGTGGGGTGTGTGGGAAGAAGGAGAGAGGGAGCTACAGACTGTGGTGTGTGTAGGGGAGGAAGGAGATATATATTTATATTTCTTTAGCTGTACACATATATAAATATTTATATTTTCATTTATTTAACAGTTTCTTATATAGCGCATAAAATTCTGTTGCGTTTTAATACATACATATATATATATATAATTTGAGGGGGCCCCAGAGATATCTCTGTACCGGGCCATGCAAGGGAATACGGTACATTTAGATGGTGTCCATGTTGACCTATGTCGACATAGGCACCTAAAAAAAACCAGAAAAACCCATGTCTATGTTTTGACATGCCGGCATTTCAAATGTCGGTATTCTGACTATGACAGCATTTTGAACATGTCGGCATAATGATTGTCTGTAATTTGCCCGTGTCGGTATTTTTGACTGTCGGCCAATTGCTGTTGGGACTATGACCGTCAGTATTGTGTCCGTCGGTAAATCATACTGAACCCCAAACAACAATGGGATTACAAATACATTAAATGCTGATTTGGAAAACAAGTGTTATTCTGAGCAGTGATTGTATTATTACATGTGGCTTATAAAAATATACTGCAAAGTTTCTTGGCCACATGGAGATGAAGACACATATCTGTGTACATTTCTATGTTTGAGGGAGGCCTTGTATTGTGCATTAGCCTCATGAGGATAGGTATCACAAATAGGAGTAGTGAAGAAACGTGTAAGTGCTGTGGCCACAAGCAATCCGTGATTAATGTACTCACTTGAAATGTGGTCAGGGGTCCAGAACAGCTAAATAAAGCAGTAAAGCAATATTAAAGTCAAGGAATGTAGGCATAAATCCATGAATCTGATGCGTTTCTTCAAATAGCATGTGATTTCATAAGATGAATGTCTAACTGTAAATGTGGTAGAATGTTTCTCCTGACTTGATTATAGATAGATAGATAGATAGATAGATAGATAGATAGATAGATAGATAGATAGATAGATAGATAGATAGATAGATAGATAGAAGCAGAGCCGGCACTCCACACTGTACATAGATTTCTTGCACCCGGTGCCCTCCAGATGTATTTGGCCATAATGGTCAGTCAGCATACATATCCCAAATAGGCGGAACTCACATCGGCTTTAAATAATCACACGGATCCCAACAGTTTGATCAACGTTTCAATCTTGTTTTCAGATTTTCGTCAGGACTATATATATACAGTATATAAAATAGTTTCCCCTAATTGTAAGCTAATGCATATAGAGTTTTGTCACCTTATACTAAGTTAAAAAATGTATTGGCTCCTTACATTAAAAATGGTTGCTAATGTTTGCAGACTAGAAATGATGCCTTCACATACTGCAACAACATATCTCCATCTTGGCTGCATGCCTGGAATGTCTTACACACTTGCAGAGCAGATGTCCTCCGAAGATCTGTTCATGGACCTGAGAAAACGACAGGATACAAAAACAAATGGAAATAAAACAGGTAAATGCTCGGAGGAGAGTATTTATGCCCTTAATCATTGCCAAGACCAGAGCTGGACCTTTGCAGTGTCTGCTGGGAAAATTTGTGTTTTTTTCTCTTGTCTATATTAGCCCTTCTCAATCAGCAAGGGACCCCCAATCAGCACTGGATTTCATGTGGCCTATCCACGGGCCCATGGGACCTAGGCAGGCTCCTTGGTTGCCTAGTGGTAATTTTGGCCCTGCCTGTGATAGACTAATAAACTGACAGAGCATCTCACTATTCTGTGTACTCATAATTATGCATACTTCCAAATATTCCTGGATGCAAAACTATATTAAACAAATGGGCTCCACCTACGGGTGAAGTTATAGTGGGTGCAGTGTGTGGTATTGCTATAGTAACCAGAGACTTAGAGGACCCAACTCTGGGGCCTGGCTTCCCTACATCCAAGTGCTATACTTGTCTACCAAGTTCCCAGAATTGCCTAGCCTTAAAAGAGAGACTGATTGATGCACATTTAGGTGGCAGCCTCTGTATATCCCTCCAAATAAATCTGCATACTATGATCCATCTCCATTGCTTATTACACCAACTGTATGCCAGTTACCATTCACTCAATCCTACATGTCAGCCTAGCAGGCAGATAGCACACTAGAGCATCCTTAGGAAATAAAATCCAAGAACTAATTGCAATAATGACAAGGGATGATCTAGATCAGAGGTTCTCAAACTCGGTCCTCGGGGGCCCACACAGTGCATGTTTTGCAGGTCTCCTCACAGAATCGCAAGTGAAATAATTAGCTCCACCTGTGGACCTTTTAAAATGTGTCAGTGAGTAATTAATACACCTGTGCACCTGCTGGGTTACCTGCAAAACATGCACTGTGTGGGCCCCCGAGGACCGAGTTTGAGAACCTCTGATCTAGATATTGTGGCTATTACAGATTCATGGTGCAATGAAAATCATGACTGGAACATAGCTATACCGGGATATACTTTATTTAGTAAGGACAGAATGGGACAATTTGGAGGAGGGGTAGCAATGTATGTAAAAAAAAAACATAAATACTACCTTATAACAAAGTATTGAAGAAAAAAACTGAGGCCCTTTGGGTGATCATAGAAACAGGGGAGAAGTCAATTATTCGTATTGGGGGTGATATAAAGGCCACCAGGTTAGGAAGAGGAACTGGACAAGAACCTATTGCAAGACATAACTAAAATGGAAATTTTGAGGACCTTGCACAAACTACCTTGTGCCCCCCCCTCCAGGGTGTACTCCGAAAGAGTGTTTAGTGCAGCCGGTAACCTTGTCAGTGATCAGCATAGGAGGTTACTTCCACAAAATGTGGAGAAGATGATGTTCATCAAAATTAATTATAAATTCCTCAAGGAAGACCTTGGCCAGCAATTGCCTCAAGAAAGTACACAGGGACCTGTGATGGTGGATTCAAGTGGGGACGAATGAATACTCTGAGGAGGAGGATGGACACACTGAAAGGGCTGAGGATGAGGTCAACATCTTGCCTCTGTAGAGCCAGTTTGTACAAGGAGAGATTGATTGCTTCTTTTTTGGTGGGGGCCCAAACCAACCAGTCATTTCAGTCACAGTCGTGTGGCAGACCCTGTCGCTGAAATGATGGGTTTGTTAAAGTGTGCATGTCCTGTTTATACAACATCAGGGTGGGTGGGAGGGCCCAAGGACAATTCCATCTTGCACCTCTTTTTTTTGTATTTATCTTTGCATCATGTGATGTTTGGGGCCAATTTTTTTAAGTGCCATCCTGTCTGACACTGCAGTGCCACTCCTAGATGGGCCAGGTGTTTGTGCCCAAGGACAATTCCATCTTGCACCTCTTTTTCTTCTTTGCATCATGTGCTGTTTGAGGATTAGTCTTTTTAAAGTGCCATCCTGTCTGACACTGCCGTACAACTCCAGGGGTACTGCCGTATAAGTCCAGGGGTACTGCCATATAATTCTAGTACAGTGGTGCTGTCTTGTGCTGCATCAGTTTAGTAGTGATGTCTTGTGCTGCCATAAGTCCAGTGGTGGTGTCCTGTGCTGTATATTATTTACTCCAAATAAAAGGCTTATATATTAGAGATGAGCGCCTGAAATTTTTCGGGTTTTGTGTTTTGGTTTTGGGTTCGGTTCCGCGGCCGTGTTTTGGGTTCGACCGCGTTTTGGCAAAACCTCACAGATTTTTTTTTTGTCGGATTCGGGTGTGTTTTGGATTCGGGTGTTTTTTTCAAAAAACACTAAAAAACAGCTTAAATCATAGAATTTGGGGGTCATTTTGATCCCAAAGTATTATTAACCTCAAAAACCATAATTTACACTCATTTTCAGTCTATTCTGAATACCTCACACCTCACAATATTATTTTTAGTCCTAAAATTTGCACCGAGGTCGCTGTGTGAGTAAGATAAGCGACCCTAGTGGCCGACACAAACACCGGGCCCATCTAGGAGTGGCACTGCAGTGTCACGCAGGATGGCCCTTCCAAAAAACCCTCCCCAAACAGCACATGACGCAAAGAAAAAAAGAGGCGCAATGAGGTAGCTGTGTGAGTAAGATTAGCGACCCTAGTGGCCGACACAAACACCGGGCCCATCTAGGAGTGGCACTGCAGTGTCACGCAGGATGGCCCTTCCAAAAAACCCTCCCCAAACAGCACATGACGCAAAGAAAAAAAGAGGCGCAATGAGGTAGCTGTGTGAGTAAGATTAGCGACCCTAGTGGCCGACACAAACACCGGGCCCATCTAGGAGTGGCACTGCAGTGTCACGCAGGATGGCCCTTCCAAAAAACCCTCCCCAAACAGCACATGACGCAAAGAAAAAAAGAGGCGCAATGAGGTAGCTGTGTGAGTAAGATTAGCGACCCTAGTGGCCGACACAAACACCGGGCCCATCTAGGAGTGGCACTGCAGTGTCACGCAGGATGGCCCTTCCAAAAAACCCTCCCCAAACAGCACATGACGCAAAGAAAAAAAGAGGCGCAATGAGGTAGCTGACTGTGTGAGTAAGATAAGCGACCCTAGTGGCCGACACAAACACCGGGCCCATCTAGGAGTGGCACTGCAGTGTCACGCAGGATGGCCCTTCCAAAAAACCCTCCCCAAACAGCACATGACGCAAAGAAAAAAAGAGGCGCAATGAGGTAGCTGTGTGAGTAAGATTAGCGACCCTAGTGGCCGACACAAACACCGGGCCCATCTAGGAGTGGCACTGCAGTGTCACGCAGGATGGCCCTTCCAAAAAACCCTCCCCAAACAGCACATGACGCAAAGAAAAAAAGAGGCGCAATGAGGTAGCTGACTGTGTGAGTAAGATAAGCGACCCTAGTGGCCGACACAAACACCGGGCCCATCTAGGAGTGGCACTGCAGTGTCACGCAGGATGGCCCTTCCAAAAAACACTCCCCAAACAGCACATGACGCAAAGAAAAAGAAAAGAAAAAAGAGGTGCAAGATGGAATTGTCCTTGGGCCCTCCCACCCACCCTTATGTTGTATAAACAAAACAGGACATGCACACTTTAACCAACCCATCATTTCAGTGACAGGGTCTGCCACACGACTGTGACTGATATGACGGGTTGGTTTGGACCCCCCCAAAAAAAGAAGCAATTAATCTCTCCTTGCACAAACTGGCTCTACAGAGGCAAGATGTCCACCTCATCATCATCCTCCGATATATCACCGTGTACATCCCCCTCCTCACAGATTATCAATTCGTCCCCACTGGAATCCACCATGTCAGCTCCCTGTGTACTTTGTGGAGGCAATTGCTGCTGGTCAATGTCTCCGCGGAGGAATTGATTATAATTCATTTTAATGAACATCATCTTCTCCACATTTTCTGGATGTAACCTCGTACGCCGATTGCTGACAAGGTGAGCGGCGGCACTAAACACTCTTTCGGAGTACACACTTGTGGGAGGGCAACTTAGGTAGAATAAAGCCAGTTTGTGCAAGGGCCTCCAAATTGCCTCTTTTTCCTGCCAGTATAAGTACGGACTGTGTGACGTGCCTACTTGGATGCGGTCACTCATATAATCCTCCACCATTTTTTCAATGGTGAGAGAATCATATGCAGTGACAGTAGACGACATGTCCGTAATCGTTGTCAGGTCCTTCAGTCCGGACCAGATGTCAGCATCAGCAGTCGCTCCAGACTGCCCTGCATCACCGCCAGCGGGTGGGCTCGGAATTCTGAGCCTTTTCCTCGCACCCCCAGTTGCGGGAGAATGTGAAGGAGGAGATGTTGACAGGTCGCGTTCCGCTTGACTTGACAATTTTCTCACCAGCAGGTCTTTCAACCCCAGCAGACTTGTGTCTGCCGGAAAGAGAGATCCAAGGTAGGCTTTAAATCTAGGATCGAGCATGGTGGCCAAAATGTAGTGCTCTGATTTCAACAGATTGACCACCCGTGAATCCTTGTTAAGCGAATTAAGGGCTCCATCCACAAGTCCCACATGCCTAGCGGAATCGCTCCATGTTAGCTCCTCCTTCAATGTCTCCAGCTTCTTCTGCAAAAGCCTGATGAGGGGAATGACCTGACTCAGGCTGGCAGTGTCTGAACTGACTTCACGTGTGGCAAGTTCAAAGGGCATCAGAACCTTGCACAACGTTGAAATCATTCTCCACTGCGCTTGAGACAGGTGCATTCCACCTCCTATATCGTGCTCAATTGTATAGGCTTGAATGGCCTTTTGCTGCTCCTCCAACCTCTGAAGCATATAGAGGGTTGAATTCCACCTCGTTACCACTTCTTACTTCAGATGATGGCAGGGCAGGTTCAGTAGTTTTTGGTGGTGCTCCAGTCTTCTGTACGTGGTGCCTGTACGCCGAAAGTGTCCCGCAATTCTTCTGGCCACCGACAGCATCTCTTGCACGCCCCTGTCGTTTTTTAAATAATTCTGCACCACCAAATTCAAGGTATGTGCAAAACATGGGACGTGCTGGAATTTGCCCATATTTAATGCACACACAATATTGCTGGCATTGTCCGATGCCACAAATCCACAGGAGAGTCCAATTGGGGTAAGCCATTCCGCGATGATCTTCCTCAGTTGCCGTAAGAGGTTTTCAGCTGTGTGCGTATTCTGGAAACCGGTGATACAAAGCGTAGCCTGCCTAGGAAAGAGTTGGCGTTTGCGAGATGCTGCTACTGGTGCCGCCGCTGCTGTTCTTGCGGCGGGAGTCCATACATCTACCCAGTGGGCTGTCACAGTCATATAGTCCTGACCCTGCCCTGCTCCACTTGTCCACATGTCCGTGGTTAAGTGGACATTGGGTACAGCTGCATTTTTTAGGACACTGGTGACTCTTTTTCTGAGGTCTGTGTAAATTTTCGGTATCGCCTGCCTAGAGAAATGGAACCTAGATGGTATTTGGTACCGGGGACACAGTACCTCCAACAAGTCTCTAGTTGGCTCTGCAGTAATGATGGATACCGGAACCACGGTTCTCACCACCCAGGATGCCAAGGCCTCAGTTATCCGCTTTGCAGTAGGATGACTGCTGTGATATTTCATCTTCCTCGCAAAGGACTGTTGGACAGTCAATTGCTTGGTGGAAGTAGTAAAAGTGGTCTTACGACTTCCCCTCTGGGATGACCATCGACTCCCAGCAGCAACAACAGCAGCGCCAGCAGCAGTAGGCGTTACACGCAAGGATGCATCGGAGGAATCCCAGGCAGGAGAGGAATCGTCAGAATTGCCAGTGACATGGCCTGCAGGACTATTGGCATTCCTGGGGAAGGAGGAAATTGACACTGAGGGAGTTGGTGGGGTGGTTTGCGGGAGCTTGGTTACAAGAGGAAGGGATTTACTGGTCAGTGGACTGCTTCCGCTGTCACCCAAAGTTTTTGAACTTGTCACTGACTTATTATGAATGCGCTGCAGGTGACGTATAAGGGAGGATGTTCCGAGGTGGTTAACGTCCTTACCCCTACTTATTACAGCTTGACAAAGGGAACACACGGCTTGACACCTGTTGTCCGCATTTCTGTTGAAATACCTCCACACCGAAGAGCTGATTTTTTTGGTATTTTCACCTGGCATGTCAACGGCCATATTTCTCCCATGGACAACAGGTGTCTCCCCGGGTGCCTGACTTAAACAAACCACCTCACCATCAGAATCCTCCTGGTCAATTTCCTCCCCAGCGCCAGCAACACCCATATCCTCCTCATCCTGGTGTACTTCAACACTGACATCTTCAATCTGACTATCAGGAACTGGACTGCGGGTGCTCCTTCCAGCACTTGCAGGGGGCGTGCAAATGGTGGAAGGCGCATGCTCTTCACGTCCAGTGTTGGGAAGGTCAGGCATCGCAACCGACACAATTGGACTCTCCTTGTGGATTTGGGATTTCGAAGAATGCACAGTTCTTTGCTGTGCTGCTTTTGCCAGCTTGAGTCTTTTCATTTTTCTAGCGAGAGGCTGAGTGCTTCCATCCTCATGTGAAGCTGAACCACTAGCCATGAACATAGGCCAGGGCCTCAGCCGTTCCTTGCCACTCCGTGTCGTAAATGGCATATTGGCAAGTTTACGCTTCTCCTCCGACAATTTTATTTTAGGTTTTGGAGTCCTTTTTTTTCTGATATTTGGTGTTTTGGATTTGACATGCTCTGTACTATGACATTGGGCATCGGCCTTGGCAGACGACGTTGCTGGCATTTCATCGTCTCGGCCATGACTAGTGGCAGCAGCTTCAGCACGAGGTGGAAGTGGATCTTGATCTTTCCCTAATTTTGGAACCTCAACATTTTTGTTCTCCATATTTTAATAGGCACAACTAAAAGGCACCTCAGGTAAACAATGGAGATGGATACTAGTATACAATTATGGACTGCCTGCCGAGTGCAGACACAGAGGTAGCCACAGCCGTGAACTACCGTACTGTACTGTGTCTGCTGCTAATATAGACTGGTTGATAAAGAGATGTCTATGTAACTATGTATGTATAAAGAAGAAAGAAAAAAAAACCACGGTTAGGTGGTATACAATTATGGACGGACTGCCTGCCGAGTGCAGACACAGAGGTAGCCACAGCCGTGAACTACCGTACTGTACTGTGTCTGCTGCTAATATAGACTGGTTGATAAAGAGATGTCGTAGTAGTATGTATGTATAAAGAAGAAAGAAAAAAAAACCACGGTTAGGTGGTATATATACAATTATGGACGGACTGCCTGCCGAGTGCAGACACAGAGGTAGCCACAGCCGTGAACTACCGTACTGTACTGTGTCTGCTGCTAATATAGACTGGTTGATAAAGAGATGTCTATGTAACTATGTATGTATAAAGAAGAAAGAAAAAAAAAACACGGTTAGGTGGTATACAATTATGGACGGACTGCCTGCCGAGTGCAGACACAGAGGTAGCCACAGCCGTGAACTACTGTACTGTACTGTACTGTGTCTGCTGCTAATATAGACTGGTTGATAAAGAGATGTCGTAGTAGTATGTATGTATAAAGAAGAAAGAAAAAAAAACCACGGTTAGGTGGTATATATACAATTATGGACGGACTGCCTGCCGAGTGCAGACACAGAGGTAGCCACAGCCGTGAACTACCGTACTGTACTGTGTCTGCTGCTAATATAGACTGGTTGATAAAGAGATGTCTATGTAACTATGTATGTATAAAGAAGAAAGAAAAAAAAACCACGGTTAGGTGGTATACAATTATGGACGGACTGCCTGCCGAGTGCAGACACAGAGGTAGCCACAGCCGTGAACTACCGTACTGTACTGTGTCTGCTGCTAATATAGACTGGTTGATAAAGAGATGTCGTAGTAGTATGTATGTATAAAGAAGAAAGAAAAAAAAAACCACGGTTAGGTGGTATACAATTATGGACGGACTGCCTGCCGAGTGCAGACACAGAGGTAGCCACAGCCGTGAACTACCGTACTGTGTCTGCTGCGACTGGATGATAAATGATATAAAAAATATATATATATCACTACTGCAGCCGGACAGGTATATATTATATATTATATAATGACGGACCTGCTGGACACTGTCTGTCAGCAGAATGAGTTTTATTTTTATAGAATAAAAAAAAAAACAACACACAAGTGAAGTCACACGACGAGTGTTTAACTTTTTCAGGCAATCACAATATAAGTATACTACTAACTATACTGGTGGTCAGTGTGGTCAGGTCACTGGTCAGTCACACTGGCAGTGGCACTCCTGCAGCAAAAGTGTGCACTGTTTAATTTTAATATAATATTATGTACTCCTGGCTCCTGCTATAACCTATAACTGGCACTGCAGTGCTCCCCAGTCTCCCCCACAATTATAAGCTGTGTGAGCTGAGCAGTCAGACAGATATATAATATATAGATGATGCAGCACACTGGGCTGAGCCTGAGCAGTGCACACAGATATGGTATGTGACTGAGTCACTGTGTGTATCGCTTTTTTCAGGCAGAGAACGGATATATTAAATAAACTGCACTGTCTGGTGGTCACTCACTATATAATATTATGTACTCCTGGCTCCTGCTATAACCTATAACTGGCACTGCAGTGCTCCCCAGTCTCCCCCACAATTATAAGCTGTGTGAGCTGAGCAGTCAGACAGATATATAATATATATAGATGATGCAGCACACTGGGCTGAGCCTGAGCAGTGCACACAGATATGGTATGTGACTGAGTCACTGTGTGTATCGCTTTTTTCAGGCAGAGAACGGATATATTAAATAAACTGCACTGTCTGGTGGTCACTCACTAGTAAACTCTCTGCACTCTCTACACTTCTACAGTACTCCTCCTAGTCCTAAGCTCCAGTAAATCTCTCTCTCTTATAATCTAAATGGAGAGGACGCCAGCCACGTCCTCTCCCTATCAATCTCAATGCACGTGTGAAAATGGCGGCGACGCGCGGCTCCTTATAGAGAATCCGAGTCTCGCGAGAATCCGACAGCGTCATGATGACGTTCGGGCGCGCTCGGGTTAACCGAGCAAGGCGGGAGGATCCGAGTCTGCTCGGACCCGTGAAAAAAACCATGAAGTTCGGGCGGGTTCGGATTCAGAGAAACCGAACCCGCTCATCTCTAATATACATTACTTATAATATCCAAATAATGTTTACAGGGTTTGCCCCGTGTAGTGTAGGGGCACGCTCGCCTGTGCTGCATATTATTATAATAGCTCCAAATAAAAGGGTTGTTATTATCCAAATTAATTTTACAGGCTTTGCTGTGTGTGTGTGGTTTAGGGGTATGCTTTCCTGTGCCACCAACATTGTGTGTGTATTACATCTTGGCAAAATCCAGCACGTTCCATGTTGTTTGTGCCGCACACTTGTGTCACTTAGCTTAGTCATCCAGCTACCTCATTGCACCTCTTTTTCTTCTTTGCATCATGTGCTGTTTGGGGACTAGTTTTTGAATAGTGCCATCCTGTCTGACACTGCAGTGCCACTCCTAGATGGGCCAGGTGTTTGTGCCGCACACTTGTGTCGCTTAGCTTAGTCATCCAGCCACCTCGGTGCAACCTTTTGGCCTAAAAACAATATTCTGAGGTGTTCAGAATAGAGTGGAAATGAATGTTATTGAGGTTAATAATACCGTAGGATCAAAATTACCCCCAAATTCTGTGATTTTAGCTGTTTTAATGTTTTTTTCAAAAATCATCCAGATCCAAAACCAAAACCTAAAAAACGAAAGAGTGGTTTGGGCAAAACCAATCCAGATCCAAAACACGAGCATGGAACAAGAACCAAAACACAAAACACGAAAAGTGCCCGCTGCGCATCTCTACTTTACACTAGAGATGAGCGGGTTCGGTTCTCAGAGAACTGAACCCTACCGAACTTCACCATTTGAGTCCGGTTCCGAGCCAGGCTCAGGTTTTCCCGCCTGACTCGGAAACCAGAACGAGGCAAAACGTCATCATCCCGCTGTCTAATTCTCATGGGGTTTTGGATTCTATATAAGAATCTGCACGTCACCGCTATTTTAACTCCGGCATTGGAGAGTGTAGAGAGAGGACGTGTCTCCGTTCTCTCAGTGTCTGTGTGTTGTACTGTATTTGTCCAGTCACAGTGGCTGTGTCCTCTTGCTGCCATATGTCCATTGCTGCTGTGTTGTGCTGCATCAGTTCAGTGGTGGTGTATTGTGCTGCATCAGTCCAGTGGTAGTGTCCTGTGCATCAGCCATCAGTCATTCCAGTGACCAGGCAGTCACAGTGGTATAATCTGCAGCCATATGTCCACTGCTGCCGTATAATAATAATAACAACAACAACAACAACAAGTCCCTTACAGTGTTGCTGTGTTGTCCTGCATCAGACCAGTGGTAGTGTCCTGTGCATCAGCCATCAGTCATTCCAATAACCAGGCAGTCACCGTGGTATACTCTGCAGCCATATGTCACTGCTGCCGTATAATAATAAATTATAATAACAACAAGTCCCTTACAGTGTTGCTGTGTTGTCCTGATTTGGACGTATAAGTCCCTCCCAAAATGGCAGCTGCCACACAGGAGACAGTTAGTATCTTTAATAAATGTCTCCTCTGAGGCGGCGGCCATTTTGGGAGGGACGTTTTCAATACAGAGCTGCAGGAGGACGGAGGACAGCAGCAGAACAGTGGGGACGGAGGTGGGCAGCGGCATGATCATCCGGAGACCTCCAGACAGTGGCAGCAATGGGGGAGGGAAGGAAGGAATCCCCTGACAATGAGCAGAACCCCTGATAATTACATGTAATAGGTACTTGCATAATTATTGTGTGGCCATAATATGGTGTCAGGGGCATTACTGTGTGGGGCATAATATGGTGATGGGCATTACTGTGAGGACTTAATATGGTGCAATGGGCATAAAATGGTGTTGCTTCATGTCTGCATAGAAATTTTGCTTTTTATTTTTTTAAATATATAGTTATTTTTATTTAACTTTTATTTTCGGGGGACCTGCCTATTTTGTCAGTCCCGGAACCCACAATTTCTGATGGCAGTTCTGAATAGAAGTCTGGGTTTTCCAGCTCACCTAGAGCCAACAGGAAGTCAGAAGCAGGAGATGAGTATAAAACTACCATAGACTCAATGCACAGTGCACTGATGCCTGCTAGAGGCCAGTGAGTAGGCTGCAGTTTTGTAGTGCCAGGGAGTGTGTATGTTGGCTGTGCCAGGAAAGCATGGCAGAAGGTGGCTGCAGGTCATTGCAGTAGCGTAAGTGTTGAGCACAGGAAGTGCTAAGACATTTACTTTCATTTGTTAATTTTAAGTAACAGCATGTACCTACTGTACGCAGAGCCGGATTAACAATGGGGCGGATGGAGCTGCAGCTCCAGGCCACCCCATCAAAATAGGCCCACAGCATCCCCTGCTGCTGGAAACAGGAAAAAATGTTTTTCCTGTTCCAGCATGTCAGTAGCACCAGAAAGCCTCCCTGCGCTGAAACATTTCTCTTCTCCTCCCCTTGCTTGCCGGGATGAAGGGTGATTTAGCAACTTGTCTGGTCCCGTGACCCCTGTGCAGGGCGGCTAGTGATCCTTGCTCAATGATAAAGGTAAGGTAGTTTTCCCTCAAAGGGGGCGTGGCCACGGGTCCGTGATTAGGCCACGCCCCCGGTCTTTCTAGTGCTCATGCTGTGTCCGGATTCCGGAAGGCTCAGTGTCTGGGGGAAATGGGGGAGAGTGGGAGGGCTGTGGGAACAGGGATTTTGTGTTGGAAAGGACAGGCTGGGGGTGTGCGTAGGGACTGGGATGAACAGGGTGAGAGTGTGTCTATGGTGACTGGAGGGGACAGGCTGTGGGTGGGGAGGGGGGGGGGGGTGCTGGGTGGAACAGGCTTTGTGTGTATGTACTGTATGTGTGTGGTGTGTGTAGGGACAGGGGAAACAGGCTGTGTGTGTGTGTAGGGAGGCGAGGGGGCAGACTTTGTGTGTCTGTGGTGATATGGCTATGTTGCTGGGATTAGTTGCGCGCACAGACTGGGTTGCTCACATTGGAGGCTATGCTCAGGCGCATGTCTGTGGACACTCGGTCCTTGAGGTCCTTGTGCATTTGGCTGCACTATGTGCACTGGGAGGGGCTTTGTTGTCGACGGAGTGTTGGCTGCAGGGGGGGGGGGTACGTGGAGGGTCGCTGGTCTTCCAGCTCAAGGGATCCCGCCAGTGGCGGTTTTAGGTGCGGGTTAGCAGGGCGTTCGCCCAGGGCGCTTTGGCCTGAGGCTGCAGTTACCCCACCAGCGCCATCAGCACCCGTCTGCTGCCTGCACCGCAATACCCCCCACCACTTCCTGCTGCCGGCCAGCCGGCCCGTCCTGGCCACTTCACACTGCCCGCACCTCACCGCTGTCTCCTGCCGACTACCCCCCTCTCCTGGACGCTTCCTGCCGGCCACCTCCGGCCACTACTTACTCCCCTTCAGCTTCACGCTGGGCGGATGTATGAGGAGAGCATAGAGCCACGGGACCACAGGCGCCAAATGGTGAGTGACGGCTAGCTGGTGCAATTTGTATAATGGGGTACCTGGCGCAATGTGTATAAGGGGTTACCTGGTGCAATGTGTATAAGGGGTTACCTGGTGCAATGTGTATAAGGGGCTACCTGGTTCAATGTGTATAAGGGGCTACCTGGCACAGTGTATAAGGGGCAACCTAGCACAGTGTATAAAAGGGGCTACCTGGCGCAGTTTGTATAACAGACTCTACCTGGTACAGTGTGTAAGGAGGCTACCCGGCGCAGTTTGTATAACGGGCTCTAATTGGCACAGATTGTATAACGGCTCTACCTTACGCAGTGTGTATATCTGGCTCTACCTCGCGCAACATGTATTAAAGGGACTGGTGAAACGTGTATAAAAGGGGCTCTACCTGGCATAACGTGAATAAAAGGGGCTCCATGAAGATGGCCCGGGAAGATCGTGACAGCTATCTGGCTGCTGCTTATTGCTAAGGGAAGCCGGGATAAATAGCTGCTGCACAGACAGAGGCATGCACCTCCAACCAACCGTAAGTTATACCACCTGTCAGCCGGCATATAACATCAGCAAGGCACCACAACACCGCAAGCCCACACTCAGACGTCTAGCTATTATCTCAAGGACAGTGCTATACAAGTGTTCCCCTAGTGAACTTCTACTTAGCGCTGGTGCTCCCCATGCCCATATCTGTCTTCATACACTCACACATCCACCCTGAATACTGTCAAATATTTCATGTTGTTTGTGTTGTACACATTACATTCTACACACTTCTATTAGACACTGGCCAGCACCTATATCACCATCCTTAATATGTTTTTAGATTGTTTTGATACTCACTTCTGGGCCAATACATTGATTGAACTGTATCGATTTATTACTAATAAAATATACCTGCGTATATATATATATATATATATATATATATATATAGAGAGAGAGAGAGAGAGAAAGAGATAGAGCTATAGATATATATAGATATATATGGGATGTAGTTATGTGACCACCAGTCACAATACCTCCCCCTGCATCCCGAAGCCTGACAATCCCGACAGTTGGCATGTCGACTAAAAGGGACTATTCCCACTCATGGGTATCCACGACACCCATAGAGTGGAAATAGAACCTGTGGTGAGCGTAGTCGGGATCCCGGCCGCCGGTAACACATACCCAGCCCTATTATGTAGAGAGAGAGAGAGAGAGAGAGAGAGAATGGAAATGTAATACCACCAGAAACAGTATAACCTGCATCACATGCTGTAGTAACGGTTGTCAATGCTTCGGTCCCCTTCCGGACCAATTTCAAGACCACCAACAATTACAGCAGCCACACTCAAGCCAAAAATAACCTGCAGTTAGTTACTTGTTGGCTTGAGACTGGCTGCTGTAATTATTGGCAGACTCAAGGGACAATGGGGGTCATTCCGAGTTGATCGCTCACTGCAGATTTTTGCAGCGCAGCGATCAGGTAAAAAAATGGCAAAGCTGCGCATGCGCACGCGCGTCGTACGGATACAAAGAGCATCGTTGCTGTGCAATGGATCTAGTGAAGAATTCATTCGCACAGCCAATCGCAAGGAGATTGACAGGAAGAGGGCGTTTATGGGTGGCAACTGACCGTTTTCTGGGAGTGGTAGGGAAAACGCAGGCGTGTCCGTGTTTTTGCAGGGCGGATGTTTGATGTCAATTCCGGCACCAAAAAGACTGAAGTGATCGCAAGCGCTGAGTAAGTCCAGAGCTACTCAGAAACTGCTCAAAATGTTTTTGCAGAGCTCGGCTGCAAGGTGTTCGCACACTTGCAAAGCGAAAATACACTCCCCCATGGGCGGCAACTATGCGTTTGTACGGCTGCTAAAAGTAACTAGCGAGCGATCAATGTGTGGCGGACCCTGCGTGACACAACCCCTAGTCACAATCCTGCTGTTGCTGGTCACTCCCACTGTGACGGTATACAATAGGCCCTTCATAAATTTCAGCTCCAGGCCCGTTTGGTCCTTAATCTGGCACTGACTGTACGTGACCAGGCCCAAGCCTGTGTATGCTATGTCCAGTGTCTGATGCCAGTAAAAAGACTGTGTTTTACCGAAAAACCTGTCTAAAAGTCCTTATTTCCAGTACATTTTACAATATTAAATTGTTAAAAAAATTATGAGCTTTTTAATTAATTACATCTGCTATTATATTTAATTTATTTCCTGAACGCTGTTATATTTATCTTTTTAGACTTTTTGTTGTTGTGGGGACTGATCTTCCCCATCATTTAACAGCTGCTAAAGAAACGCAGCCCTGTGTAGCGCCTGAATAGAAAAAATGCACTTGTTATTTCTTACCTCTTCATTTAAATCACAGAACAATATACTTGTTAAAATATACTCAGCTCTCATTTCATCAGTGTCTTCTCTAGAGGAAGGGGAAGAGAAAAGGGAGGAAAGAGAAGGAGGCAGAATGTTGGAGAAAGGTGCCAACGCTGGTTGATTGCTTGTATTGTATCACAGCAGACGTCAGCACTCCTCACTCACCCACCATCACTACCTTACCTAATACCTGACCCACTGAAACAGTCCTCACCCACTGCCTCTCCCTGACACGCACCTCACCAACAGAAATCACCTTTACGTAATCTGAGAAATAAAAGAAAACATCAAACAAAATCTGTGTAACAT
This sequence comes from Pseudophryne corroboree, assembly GCF_028390025.1. NCBI lineage: Eukaryota > Metazoa > Chordata > Amphibia > Anura > Myobatrachidae > Pseudophryne > Pseudophryne corroboree. The sequence goes on from NC_086449.1 coordinate 34,122,335, forward strand.
TTACATTTCTCAAATCAAATTGTCCTACCTCTCAGTGACAGCTGTTGCTACTTCCTCCTCCTCTTGCTTGCTGTATTCAACACGAGCTTGGATACCAGGGGTAGGCCGCTCTAGAGGGGTTTTCCAAAAAAAGCAATATAAATAAAATCATGCATAAAAAAAAAAACAATAACAAATGGTATTACAGACACCCATCAAGCCACCCGCATGTGCGGTGGGGCAACAACAGTTTGATTTGGTCTCGAATTTGGTTTGCACATATCTCAGGATTTATGCATCTAATGGCAGATGTTTGGTATAATGAAGCAATTCTAGAAAGTATTGAAAATTGTGGACATTTTGTTAGTGTTGGTACACAGTTTTATAATACAGCCTTTTTTTTTTTTAATAAACTTTTTTATTGATAGTATGCAAGTTTACAGAATGTCTTATTTATAACTGTAATAGATTCAAGTTCTCCAAAGAGAAAATATACCATAAAATGATAGAGTATGGAGGGTAACTATCTAATTTTCCTTTTTAATCATGATAGGATACAAACATGTAGACCAGACAGAGACACTTGGGAAGAAAGAGGGGGGGGGGGGGGGGGAAGATTAGAGATGTAGATATGTAGGCGATAGTAGGCATTAGAATACAATACAGTATTTTCAGCAAAGGCTACATATATAAGGTGGATAAATCTGTTAATACATTAGTAAGATTGTTCTAAATTATTAGTCTAGCAGTCCAGCAGTCCATTGTAGGAGGAATGGTGATATCGGCTAGGAGTAGGAGGGGATTGCAATTCAATCATTAGAGAGGAGTAGTGGCTGAGCTCTTTTCCATTGTATGGATCCAAGGAAATTTGAGATCACTTTTGTGTCTGCTTCTGCTAGGGAGTTTATGAAGAAGTTCCATCTGTTGAAGAAGGCGGAGGAGGATCCAGGGTCATTTAAAAGGACTGAGCGGATGTCAAAATATAGGTGTTGGAGTAGTCTTGATTTCAGTTCATGTATTGACGGAGCAGACTTCTTGATCCAGTGGATTAGAATAAGCTTCTTAGCCAGGGTCAAAGCAATAACAATAAAGGGAATATATCTGGAAGGAGGGGCACCCAATGTCCAGTTGTCAAATTTAAATAATAAACATGCATCAGGAGAAGGGATTAGAGATAAACCAAGTATTGAATTTAAGTAACATATCGTCTTAGCCCAAAATCTTCTTACTTTAGCGCAATCCCAAAAACAGTGTAAAAATTTAGCATTTGACTTCGAGCATTTAATACATTTCCCTGATTCATCAGCGACCATGTGTTTTCTCTGTGAGGGAGAGATATAAGCTCTATGTAAGCATCTAAAATGGGTTTCCTGTAAATATGCTGATTGTAAATGTTTAGCATATTTACTATAGTCTAGTAGTGTTGTTTCCTCTGAGCCTGCTATACTAGGAATGTCGGATCTCCAGTTAGCTAGGAATTGTTGGGGGAGTGGTGAAGAATGTACTTTAGCTTTAAGTAGGGAGGGGTAGAGTTGATGAATCTTGTAGGTTTTTGAAGGCATTCCATTCAATATTTTAGAGATAATGTGAGGTTCATTGTAATGGGGGGAGGTTATAGGTAGTGCTTGTGTATAGTGTCTGACCTGGAGATAGAGATAAAATAGATTGTTAGGGATGTCATACCTATCCTGTAGGTCTTTGAATGTATAGATATGGCCTCCCGGATCAAAGACTCTGCTCACAAGTGCTATTCCCTTTTGTTTCCATGTTTGAAAGGAGGGATTATGTAAGGACGGTTGAAATTCCGGATTTCCCCATAAGGGAAGGTAGGGTGAAAATCTAAAGTCTTTCTTTAGCTTTTTGTGTAAGCTTATCCAATTTAAATAAGTATCCCTAAAAATCACATGATTGTACAAGTGTTTTGGGATGGAGGCAGCTTTGGTATGTAGTAGTGCTGAGGGTGAGTAGGGTTCAAATATAGCATGATCTAAATTAATATCGGAATATGTGGATGTTTCCCTTAACCAGTCGCAAGCATATCTAAAGAAAACTGCTACTGTGTAAGATTTAAAATCGGGGATCTTGAGCCCTCCCCCCGCTTTGGGAAGGATCAGCTTTGAAAGTGCAATTCTTGCTCTTTTTCCTTTCCATAAGAATTTGGATATTGAGGAATTGATAGCTAATATGTCTCTATTGTTTAAAGCGATAGGTAACATCTGTATAGCATAAAACAGTTTGGGGAAGATTACCGTCTTTACAGCAGCAGCTCTTCCCAGAAGGGAAAGGGGAAGTAAATTCCATGAAGCCATCAAGGTCATAACCTTGTCCACTAGGGGGGAAAAATTTGCCTTATAGAGTTTATCGTTGGTCCCTGTAATATTGACACCCAGATATTTTAGGTGGGAGGTATTAATTTTAAAACCTTCGAAAGCTGGGGAGGAAAGCAAATCTAAAGAATAGGATCCTAGGGGGAGGATCTGTGATTTATCGATATTTATCTTATAGCCTGACACTTTGCCAAAGTCTCTGATGATTTGCATTATCTTGGGAATAGATTGTAGGGGTTCAGAGACAAAAAGCAGCATGTCGTCTGCAAAGAGCGAGACTTTTAATTCGTAGGAGGAAATTTTTATGCCCTTGAAGTCAGAAGCATTGCGAAGCATAATGGCCAGTGGTTCTATAGCTATTGCGAACAAGAGAGGGGATAAGGGGCAGCCCTGCCTAGTGCCTCTGAATAGTTCAAAATGTTCCGAAATTTGTCCATTGCACATAATTTGTGAGGCCGGGTTAGTGTATAATGCCTTAATGAGGGAAATAAAATGGGGTGAGAATCCGAACCTATCCAAGGTATTGTATAGGTGGGGCCAGAGGACCAGGTCAAAGGCCTTTTCTGCATCAAGTGATATGATCACCCCTGAGGGGACCACATCACTTGAGTTTTGTAGGTGTTGGACTGCTGAGATGACCTTTCTGACATTTAAAACTGAGTGTCTCCCTGCAATGAACCCTGTTTGATCTGGGTGTACTATTTCAGGTAACACTTCTTTGAGTCTATTAGATATGACTTTTGCTAGTATCTTATAGTCAGAATTGAGTAGTGATATAGGTCTATAGGACCCTGGCATAGATAAATCTCGACCAGGTTTTGGTAGTATTTTAATATAAGCTGCATTGAAATATAGTGGGGGGATGCCTGTCTGTAATATTTGGTTAAAGGTTGCCACTAAGGGATCAAGGATTTCAGTAATCATTAGTTTATAGAAGGATCCTCCATACCCATCTGGTCCTGGGGCTTTTGAGGAGTGTAGAGATTTAATAACCCTAATGACCTCATCCGAAGTCACCGGCCCTTCCAATATCTTTCTCATGTCATCCGTAATTGGAGGGCATGACGGTTCATGTAAATTAGGTATAGAGGACTCTAGAGGATTGTCTCTATTGTCTTTATCATGAGTGTGAGGGCCATACAGATTTGAGTAAAATTCTTTCATAATTTGAGTAATCTGTTTATTAGTAGATGTCAGAGAACCGTCTGGGTATTTCAGGGGGTGAACTGCTGCTGACGTTCTATTACCATTCAAGATGTTAGTGAGCATTTTACCTGTTTTGTTACCGAATTTGTGGTATCTGTAATTAGTGCTATACAGGTGTTTATTCCCTTGCTTATGTAGATATGCGTTGAAGTGTGCTTTAGCCATATTATATGACTGTTTGTTATTTGAAGTTGGTTTCCTGCAGTATTCAGTGTAGGCTAAAGAAAGTGTTTTTTGTAATTCAACGTAAATCTTAGCAAAATTTTTATTCAAGTTTGCCACGTAAGAGATTATATCTCCCCTTAGGACTGCTTTTGCAGTTTGCCAGAACAAAGGGGGGTTGGAGGTAGCTTGCGGCTGGTTATCTGTGCAATAGTTTTTCCAGCTATCCAGTAGCATAGATTTAAATTCAGGGGAGGCAAAGAGATGAGAAGGAAAGCACCATCTGTCCCGTGAGGTACGTTCTTCTGATATGTGTAGGGTAAAGTTTTGTAATGCGTGGTCAGAAATGGATATTGGTTCAATATTAATTAAGGATATCCTTGAGAACAGAGTCTGTGATACCATCAGGTAATCAATTCGTGATAATGTGTGGTGTGCTGCCGAGAGGCAGGTATATTCTTTAGTGGTGGGATTAGAAGCTCTCCATAAGTCAATCAGACTTAATTGTTCTGCAAATTGTGGAATTCCCATCTTGGGAAGAGAAAACCCTCTTTTAGGTGCTTTTGACCGGTCTAAATATTTATCTGATATTAAATTAAAGTCTCCACATACTATTAGAGGGAGATGTGCATTCGGTAGTAGTTCAGCTGTCAGTCTCATAAAAAATGATTTTTTTATATTCTGTGGGACCATAAACATTGCATAATATGTATGGTTTTGAATAAAGGGAAATATGGGCAATGACAAATCTGCCCTCTGGATCTATTATTGTTTTGGTCACCTCAAGAGGTATTATACGTTTAGCCAGTATTACTACTCCCCTCGCTTTAGAGGTGTATGGGGCACATGCCACCATCTTCCACCCTAGCATCTGAAGTTTTATAATTTCTGTTTGAATTAAATGAGCCTCTTGTAGAAAAATTAGCTCTAATTTGAGTTTATTACAGTAAACCAGTACCTTCCTACGTTTCGCAGGGGAGTTAAAGCCTCCTACATTTAGGGATCCTACCTTTAGTGTAGCCATAAGTCTTGTAGAAGTATAAGCCCATCATAATTCAGGTACCACCTGGTGAAATAATTGAGGTAAGGAAGAAGAAAGAAGGGGGGGGGGAGCAAAACACGAAGGGAAGGGGAGAGACAATAGACATTTGCACATGAGACCTCAATCTCAGGAATTAACATGCTTCGCACGTCAAATCTAGCTACTAAACATTCAAATAACTTCTGGAACATTTGAAAAAACAAATACTTATACAATAGTGGGAATGATCCCATCCTAGATCCGTAGCATACTCCTTCCATGAATGGCATGCTATTTAAGAGTTTCCCCCTGTAAACCAGGAATAAGGGAAGTGATCGCTTGGATGGCCCGATCAGATCGCCTCACAGGTGGCGCTTGTATATTTGGGTGCAGGATAGGGATTTCTCCTTATTACTTTGGTTTTGCGTGTTGGGATATATATTATTCTTGTGTGAGACACTCATATGATCAGTTATGGTCAGAGATATCATGGTCCCTGGTGTTTCCGTTGTCCCGCAAGAAATCTGCTGCATCCTCAGGAGATAAAAAATCAAAATGCTTGTCTTTGTGGAAGATGCGCAGTTTGGCAGGATATATTAGCGCAAATTTCTGTTTGTCAGCAATAAGGCCCGAACATATGGGAGAAAAGGCTCTGCGGGCTTTCGTTAGTTCTACTGAGAAATCCTGGAAGAATCGTAGTGTTATACCTTCCCATTTCAAAACCGGCTGTTTCCTAGAGGCTGTCCAGATTGCTAGTTTGTGAGTATAGCTGAGGCATTTAAATATAGTAACTCTTGGTCGCGTGTCGTTAGGGCGCGGGGGAGGACCAATCCTGTGTACTCTTTCTATGATCATGTCCTGACATAGATTCTGTATCCCTAGCAGTTGTGGGAGAGTGGTTTTAACAAATTGTTCTAGGGATGGTCCCTTGAATGTTTCTGGGAGGCCGACCACTCTTATATTATTCCGCCTTGTACGGTTTTCGATTTCCTCCAGCCTGTTGTTAAGATTATAATTCTCCTTTTCTAGTTTTTTAACTGTGCCTTGCAGGTCAGCTAGATTGTGAGCTACTGAGCCTATCATGTTCTCAGCTGCAGAGACCCTGACGTTTAACTGGTTAATTTGTGTGGTGATTTCACTTACCGCCTTGGTAAGCAGTGGGCCCACTGTGTTGGAGATTGCCTCCACTAGATCTTCGTATGACAGGGGTGCGTCATGATCTCGTTGTGGCTGATCAGAGTCTGTGCTCGTGTCTTCAGCAGCCACCTTCTTGGATGCCGGAGAGACTGCAAGCGTCTCAGCGTCCGGCGCCATTACAGGATCCTGGCTCCGTTTCACCTGTCGCAGCGTCTGGCTCAGTGTCCGCGCGGGCTGTGAGGACGTGATGAATCTGTCCATCCTCACGATCTGGGTATGCGTGTCGTTTGCTGTTGGGGGTCTGGAGGCTGAAATAGCCTTGTAAAAAGTGCCGTTATAGCCACACACGGAGAGGAGCAGTGAGGACGCCCTGCTCACTCCATGCAGCCGGAACCGGAAGTGACAGCCTTTTTTATCAAAACAGAATTCCTGATAGGAAAAGTGCAAAGAGCATGTGTGATACATTTGGTAAACAGGTTCTTCTGCCTTAGGCATAATAAAATTGTCCAGTTAGACATCACCTCACCTGCTGTCTTTATGTAGATAATCATCAGACACATGAAGACCAGTTTGAGCAAAGCAGAGGTGGACACAGCAATCACTAGAATATGTCCTTTCCCAGGGAATTCCTCTGATTCCTTAGAAGATTCTACAGAACACATGCAAGTAATCAATTGTGATGTCTCCATTCAGCAAAGGTAAAATAATACTGTAGACCAGTGGTTTTAAAACTGTGTTCCTAGGCACCTTGGGATACCATATGATTGGTTGCCCAGGACCTTGCAGGGGTGCCTTGGATTGGTGGCCCAGGACCTTTGCAGGGGTGCCTTGGATTGGTGGACCAGGACCTTGCAGGGTGCCTTGGATTGGTGGCCCAGGACCTTTGCAGGGGTGCCTTGGATTGGTGGCCCAGGACCTTGCAGGGTGCCTTGGATTGGTGACCCAGGTCCTTGCAGGGGTGCCTTGGATTGGTGGCCTAGAACCTTGCAGGGGGGCCTTGGATTGGTGGCCTAGAACCTTGCAGGGGGGCCTTGGATTAGTGGCCCAGGACCTTGCAGGGGTGCCTTGGATTGTTGGCCCAGGACCTTGCAGGGGTGCCTTGCGTTGGAGGTCCAAGACCAATTCAAATTATTTATGGTCAATGTAATAAGCAAAACCAGTGCTGGTGGCTGCCAATAATAAAATATGTGGACAAACAGAAGTAAATCTTGTCCCTCACCACATAACTGAACCTATAAACACAATTTACTTAATTTAATATTTCTTTCTAAATTTTGCAATAAGAAACTTTTGGCCTAAGGGTGCTGTGAAATAATTCTGATGCTCTAGGGCGCCGTGACTCAAATCAGTTCTGGAACCACTGCTGTACACACATCAGAGAGAGAACAATTACTACTTATTTTGTGTGTTCTCGACTTACTTACTAATATTAAACCCCAGCAATACATTAAAGAAAATTATTCAGCATCAGACATAGATCATCAATGATTATGAATCATCGATGGTCGATGGCCACCCTTCCTCCCTTGTTGCATAACGGCACAGCGACATCCTAGGGCATTTGTGCTTACATACTACATCTTATACAAGCAGGGATATAAGCCAGAAGGACTGTGGGAATGAGACTATACTAATGATTATAATAATACAAAATATGAAGCCTTTAGTTTGGGCTGAAGGGACAGATCTTTGACTCTGAAGCCTTATTGATTTTATACACTCTATAGAAGAGATAAGAGTGCATGTATCATGTTGGCAGTAGCCAGAGCTGTTTCTAGCCAATTTGGCTCCCAGTGCGAGATTTTAAAATGCGCCCCCCCATGACATTAAAAAATGTGCCCCCCCCCCCACACACACACACACCTAGATGGGGAAAAAAAACCTTGCGCGCGCACCCGGCAAGGGGGCATGGCCTCATCTAAATGGGTGTGGCCTCATTTAAATGGGCATGGCCTCGTCTGAAAAGACTACCTCAGAATCCAGTTTTTGACCCTGCTCCAACAGATCACGACCACCACAGGAAAAAAAAATTCTACCATATTAAGCCCCACACAGTAATGCCCCCTGCACCATATTATGCCACACACCGCAATGCCCTTGATACATCAAATCCCCACACTACGGCAGGCAAGAGTCCCCATTTCACACATTACGGCAAGTGTCCCCATTTTACACATTGAGAGAGAGAGAGAGAGAGAGAGAGAGAGAATACTTACAGAAGCGATTACCGCTCTTCGGCCCGCCTCACCAGTCGCTCATCGCGCCGGCCTTTCGATCTTCCTAACTTGGATCCCCCTCTGTACTCCGCTCGGGGGGTGGGGAGTTTCGCGGAGTGACGTAACGACGCAACCGCGTCATTCCGTGAAACTCCGCCCCCCGAGCGGGTTACTCTGGGAGAAATAGGAGGGGGAAGCAGGGAGCCACAGTTAGTGCCGCGGCGGGCGCCCAGTGCGGTTGCACTGCTCGCCTGCCCCAAGAAACAGCCCTGGCAGTAGCTCTTAATGATCAAACTGTTGCAGTGATTACAAATATAACCATTCAAGTGAGAAAGATAATAAGCCCCATGTACTGCTTTTGATTAACCCTGCCATCTGGAAAAAGAACATTGGGGCAGATGTATTAAGCCTGGAGAAGTGATAAAGCAGTGATAAATGCAAGGTGATAACGCACCAGCCAATGAGATCCAATATGTAAATTGACAGTTAGGAGCTGATTGGCTGGTGCGTTATCACTAGAGACGTGCGGCAGGCACTTTTCGTGTTTTGTGTTTGTGTTTTGGATCTGGATTCCCGCTCGTGTTTTGGATCTGGATTGGTTTTGCCAAAACCACGCTTTCGGGTTTGGGTTTGGGTTTTGGATCTGCATGATTTGGGGAAAAAACATAAAAATAGGTAAAATCACAGAATTTGGGGGTAATTTTGATCCTACTGTATTATTAACCTCAATAGCATTAATGTCCACTCATTTCCAGTCTATTCTGAACATCTCACACCTCACAATATTGTTTTTAGGCCTAAAGGTTGCACCGAGGTGGCTGTATGACTAAGTTAAGCGACACAACAAGTGTGCGGCACAAACACCTGGCCCATCTAGGCGTGGCACTGCAGTGGCAGACAGGATGTTGGTTTTAAAAACTAGGCCCCAAACAGCACATCATGCAAAGAAAAAAAGAGGTGCACCGAGGTCGCTGGATGGCTAAGCTAAGCGACACAAGTGTGAGGCACAAACACCTGGCCCATCTGGGGTGGCACTGCAGTGGCAGACAGGATGGCAGTTTTATCCTCCAAATTTGTGTTCTCCATTATTTTTCTTGAGTTATATAACAATATGCGGCACAGGAGAGCGTACCCCTAAACCACACACACACTGCAGAGCCTGTAAAAATTATTTGGATAATAATAACCCTTTTATGTGGAGCTATTATAATCATATGCATCACAGGAGAGCTTACCCCTAAACCACACACACAGGGCAAGCCATGTAAAAATGTATTAGGATTAAATATTAATAACCCCTAATATTTATTTATTGTTCTCTGAGAACCGAACCCGCTCATCCCTAGTTGTCACCGCTTTATCATTTCTTCAGGCTTAAATCATCTGCCCCAATTGTGACATATCGTAAGCACATAAAAGTCCTGTTGTGTCTACAGTCAGCAGCCGGCAAACCTGCCAGAAGAGTAAAGTTACAGATATTAGAAGAGGACTGCAATAGACGTCAGTAGTAGCTATTATTATTATTATATAGAGCCACAATAGTGCTCAACACCCCTAAGTACTTTTAAGAGACTTAGGGGTCTATATATCACCATCATGACATGTGATAAACTCGACCCAACTCACATTGTGATAAATGATTACATCACATGGATGTATCAATTATCGCATGCAGGGACAGATCTTGCGTTCCAGCTTCTGTCCCTGTGATGCCTCTCCACAGCATCATCGGGGTATTTTTCAGAAAAAATACCTTGATGTCCTGCTGCGCATGCACCACCACCAGTCGCTACTGCCGCTGCCGGGTCCCCCCCCCCCCCCCCGTCGCGACTGCCCCCGCGTGCAAAAGAGCCGCCCCACCCCGGATTTTATACTTACCAGTCCAGGAGCCGGTGTCCGCTGCTCTGGTGAGCGCTGCCGGGCGCCGGGTACTTCTTCTGCGCTATGACTCCCTGTGCTGTAAAGTGTGCTGCTGGGGTTGGTAAGTATGTTTTTTTTTTTTTTTTATAAAATAATATGAAAAAGGGTGTTTTCACACCTGGATTACTATAAAAAAAAAAAGTGAATTAAAGGGTTTGGAGCAGTTTTTCATGAAAACTGCTCTAAATGCCCTTTAATATGTTCAGGTGATACTAAAATAATGTGAAAAGGGTATGAAAACAGAAAACCCCCTTTTTCACATTATTTTAGTATCACCTGAACATATTAAAGGGCATTTAGAGCAGTTTTCATGAAAAACTGCGCCAAACCCTTTAATTGTCATTTTTTTAGAGACCCACATCGTATTCCCCATACTTATAATGGGAAATGCGATCTGGCCCAAATTTACTAAAAATAAATAAATAAAAAGTAAAATAATACCGCAGTGTGCCCTGTGATAATCTCGCCAGCTCAGGCTGGCGAGATCACAGGGCAGCACTGCGATAGGCAGGCATTTGCCCAGAGAAAGCTGAGCGGAACCTGGGTTCAGAGATCAGCTCTGTATGTCCGATGGACACACAAACTGATCAAAGTGTTTAAAAAAACAACAACAACATACTCACCTGTCCAGGGAGCCGGTGTCCGCTGCACCAGTGAGCGCTGCCGGGTGCCGGGTCCCCCATGTGCTGAGCTGTGACCCCGGTGCAGTAAAGTGACGCTGCAAAGCAGCAGCACACTTTAGAGCACCGGGGGTCACTGCAGCACACAGGATACGGCGCCTGACAGCCCAGCAGGAGCAGCATGGACAGACTCCCTGGACTGGTAAGTATATTATACTGCTGGGGGGGGGGATCCACGGCGCGCAGGGATAGTCGCGACGGGGGGAGGGGTTCGACCGGGTGGCGGCGGTAGCAGCGATGTCGGCGGGGGTGGCGCATTCGCAGCAGGACATCGGGGTATTATTTATGAAAAATACCCAGATGATGCTGCGGAGTGTCATCGCAGGAACAGAGTTAGCTCGCAAGCTCTGTCACTATATGCGATAATTGAGACATCCCTGTGACGTAATCAGTAATCGCAGTGCGAGTTTGGGCGATTTTATCACATGACATCCGCATTCAAAGATGCGGATGGTGATAAATAGGCCCCTTATACTGGATTATTTTGCTACAGGAAATACTAAGCCTAAGAGAAACATATTAAATAACAGCAATAGTCAACTTTTCTCACTGAGGACAGATTTATGAACATATAAGGACATAATATTTACAAAGGAATACAAGTAAAGGGCCCCATCGTGCACCAACCTATTGCAGTACTCATAGAGATATGGAAAAACCCGCGTCTATCTGTATGACTTTAAATTTAATTTTTTTTGTATTGCATGCAACTAAAACCTGTATTTAAGGGATTATTAAGGTTTGCTAGCAAACTAAAAAAGCACACTAATGTGCAAAACCATGTGCACTGCTGGTGAGGCAGATGTAACATGTGCAGAGAGTTAGATTTGGGTGGGTTATATTGTTTCTGTGCAGGGTAAATACTGGCTGCTTTATTGTTACACTGCAATTTAGATTTCAGTTTGAACACACCCCACCCAAATCTAACTCTCTCTGCACATGTTACATGTTGATATGTACTAATACCTACACTAAAATGTATATAATTACCTGTTAAGCAAGGTTCCTGTGTAGCATTCTGTGGAAAGCCTGGAGAAAGAGGAGACACGTAATACATCACTATATAATTATTATGTATATAATATTGTATAATTGTGTATATAATATTGGTATTACTGTATGTTACACCACTATAATTCTACTTGTATACGCGCTTGATCACATACAATGTTATACTTACCCAAGCAAGCCTAAAGTATTATCTATGGTGGCCAATCCCCAGATCGGGATCGGCAGGGATCCCGGCCTAAAATTGGCCAGGATTCATTCCCGGGGATTTCGGGATTGGCCACCACCTTACATTTTTCTATGCCTTGCAGCATTGAGCGTTTTCAGAAAGCTCAGACGCTGTGCGGCTCCCCCTGCCCCCTGTGCGCACTGCGCAGCGTGACGTAAAGTCAGAGGTCATGCTGTGCAGTGCACACCGCCACATGCGTCGCCTGGACCACCCGCACTGCCCACAATCCTTAAGCCTCAGTAAGTGGACTCATCCCCCCAGCCTTACAAAGTCTGCTGATACAGTGTGGCCTGATGGGGTGGTAACCCAGTCCCGGGGAAATCTCGGGAATCCCGATATTGATAATTTTTCAATCCCGATTCCCGCAAGGAACATTTAGCAGGTACTGTATACAGTTTTACATTTCATACCCATCAAAGCAAATCATTTTATTTAATTTGCTATCATTTTCAGTTTACCTTTCAAGATCAGCCTGGTTCCTTCTCCGTGTATAGTTACTTGTTGATATTTGTCCTCACTTTTACACAGCTTGATCATCAGAAAGCAGAAGTAGGAGGCACTGTCTTCTACCTGCACCCCCTGTATGTGGAGGTTGGCTAATCCTGTTATCTCTGTTCTTCCCTTATACCTGGGATGGACCATTTCCTGGTAGGGGTGGTAGGTGTAAGGGCCACTTGTGCTGTTCACTCTCCAGTAAGCAGTGACCCACAGGATATCCCTATCTCTGTAATGACTGATAAGTCTGTATGAGCAGCTGAGAGTCACAGAACCTCCAGTGTCAGCTGTGATATTATTTGGCTGCATAACAGAAAAACGTGAAGAGTATATAGGATCTAGAAAGAGAAAATGTAATTTAGGACAATAATAGGCCTCAACATTATAAACTGCAACACATTCAACGAAAGCAATTCAAAGTAATTGTTATGTGCCCTACACACTAAGGGGCCCTAGACATTACCCGACTGGCCGCCGAGCTGCCCAACGGTCGATACGGCTGACGGACGACCCGGCGGCGGGGTGGGGTGATGGGGGGAGTGAAGTTTCTTCATTCCCCCCATCACCTGGCTCCATAGCCCTGCATGCTAATATGGACGATATTGTCCATATTGGCTTGCAGGTATGAACAAGCTGGCACCAACGATGAACGAGCGCGGGGCCGTGCATCATTCATCGTTGGTGTCTACACACTGAATAATATGAACGGTGTGTCGTTCATTAATGAACGAGATCGTTCATATCTTTCAGTGGTATCGGTAAATGTGTAGGGCCTATAATAGATTTGTGCAAAATGAACGATTTGAAAGATGAACGATTTTTTTATGAACGTTTATTTGCATACACACAGAACGATGTCTATGGCCGTTTTGGACGATATGACATTTCATACATGGATATCATCCAAAATTGGCTTGCATGTTTAAACGATGATCGATCAATGATGAATGATTGCGGAGACGTGCATCGTTCATCTTTGTTGCATACACACTAAACGATATGAACAATTTATAGATATCATAGATTTCATAGATATCGCCAAGTGTGTAGGGACCATAAGTGTGTGATATAGGCGACCCCTGCACTTCTTCATGCTGTGTGACTGGCGAAACCTTTTGAGAACATGGAATTAGAATTTTTTTTAAAAAGTATTTTCAGAAATAAAAAACTACGAGTTGTAATATAGGGAATCATTATTGGGCACAGATGTCAATAGACCATTTACAACCACAGAGTTAACAAACTAGATTGGTACAGTATCAATAAAATACTAAATTCTAGTACAAATAAATTATTATATTTCTAGTATAGCAATGATTAATGTTCGGAGATTTCCATTAAAACCCCCTACTTGAAAATAAGCGTTTTCATTATTCCTCCCATTATGATTATCACAACACCTGGACACGGAATTACTAGCATTATGGGAAATCTTCAAGTGTTTGTCAGGGCGGAATTGACATTGGTGGTCATTCCGAGTTGTTCGCTCGTTGGCGATTTTCGCTATGCTGCGATTTGCTGCTAACTGTGCATGCGCATGGTACGCAGAGCGCATGCGCTTAGTTATTTAACTAAAAACTTAGCAGTTTTGCTGTTGTTCATGCGGCGCTTTTCAGTCGCACTGCTGATCGGTAAGTGATTGACAGGAAAGGGGCGTTTTCTGAGTGGTAACTGAGTGTTTTCCAGGAGTGTGCTAAAAACGCAGGCGTGTCAGGGAAAAACGCGGTGGTGTCTGGAGAAATGGGGGAGTGGCTGGCCGAACGCAGGGCGTGTTTGTGACCTCAAACCAGGAACTAAACGGACTGAGCTGATCGCAATCTAGGAGCAGGTCTGGAGCTACTCAGGAACTGCAGGGAAATATTTAATAGCAGAACTGCTAACCTTTCGTTCGCTATTCTGCTAAGCTAAGATACACTCCCAAAGGGCGGCGGCCTAGCGTGTGCAATGCTGCTAAAAGCAGCTAGCGAGCGATCAACTCGGAATGAGGGCCATGGTGCGTTCCATCAGCGGGCATACTGTTTCCACTATTTAGGTGGAAGTGGCACAATTTTCTCATGATCTGGTGGTGTGGAAATGACGTGGTGTGTTCCCTCTACAGTTATCTGTATGTGTGTGTGTGTGTGTGTGTATATAGATAGATAGATAGATAGATAGATAGATAGATAGATAGATAGATAGATAGATAGATAGATAGATATAGATATATATGGAAAAAGTTTTTTGGGGGAGCGCTCTCATTCAATGGATATATTTACCAGGGATGTGGATAGAGGATAGATTATTATGACCTTACATACAAATACACTCGATGCATAAAAATCTTTTTTTATTAAAAATTAGAATAAATTATTTAGAAATTAGTTTTCATTTCATTTCTGAATATTTTATTCTAATTTTTAATAAAAAAATATTTGTATACCTTGGGTGTATTTGTATATAAGGTCATAATAATCTATTGTCTGTTCATATCCCTGGTTAAAGTATCCATTGAATGAGAGCGCTTCCCAAAAAAACCCGGACTGGATTCCATCAGGGGGCAGCGTCATTACCCTTCAGGGTGGGTAGTCAACGTAAAAGGTCTGAGTGGATACCTATGTTTGGCTCAGAGCCGGCGGAACCCGCTCAGCAAAGGGATGCAGTGCAGGGAGGCGCATGCCTGGAGAGGCGCTCTCACTGCTCTGCATTCCTTTGATGTGTGCAGTTGCTGCAGGCTGCGCCTATCACGGTACGTGCATACCGGCTCTTCAAGTCCCCACTCCCACGCCGTTGATGTAATCTCCTCCCGTCCTGATGTAATCTCCTCCTGCAGTGGCGCTAGCAGTGGGAGGTGTGTGGGCGGAACTGACGGACAAAGGACGGCTTCGGGAGCAGAGAACTGCAGTGACTACTGTACTTGACTGCAGTACTGCCAGGAGCCTCTAGATGCCCCCATATCCATGGAGCCATCTCATCACCTACCAGGACTGAGGAACAATAGAGAGACTGCCCGGGAGGTTGTGTCTATCAGAGGAACTAAGTGAGTATTTTGTATGTTTGATTATCATCTATCTATCTATCTATCTATCTATCTATCTATCTATCTATCTATCTATCTATCTATTTATCTATCTATGTGTCTGTCTGGGTTTTTTCACTCTGTCTCTCTTTGTTGAAGGGGTCTCTGCCTGCTATAATGTGTAAAATGGGGACTCTTGCCTACCGTAATGTGTAAAATGGGGACACCTGCCTGCCGTAATGCGTAAAATGGGGACACCAGTCTGCCGTAATGTGTAAAATGGGGACACCTGCCTGCCGTAATGTGTAATATGGGGACACCTGCCTGTCGTTATGTGTAAAATGGGGACACCTGTCTGCCGTAATGTGTAAAATGGGGACACCTGCCTGCCGTAATGCGTAATATAGGGACACCTGCCTGCCGTAATGTGTAAAATAGGGACACCTGCCTGCCGTAATGCGTAATATGGGGACACCTGCCTGCCGTAATGTGTAAAATGGGGACACTTGCCTGCCGTAATGTGTAAAATGGGGACTCTGGCTGCCGTAGTGCGTAAAAATAAGAATTTACTCACCGGTAATTCTATTTCTCGTAGTCCGTAGTGGATGCTGGGAACTCCGTAAGGACCATGGGGAATAGCGGGCTCCGAAGGAGGCTGGGCACTCTAGAAAGATCTTAGACTACCTGGTGTGCACTGGCTCCTCCCACTATGACCCTCCTCCAAGCCTCAGTTAGGTACTGTGCCCGGACGAGCGTACACAATAAGGAAGGATTTTGAATCCCGGGTAAGACTCATACCAGCCACACCAATCACACCGTACAACTCGTGATATGAAACACAGTTAACAGTATGAAACAATAGAGCCTCTCAACAGATGGCTCAACAATAACCCGATTTAGTTAACAATAACTATGTACAAGTATTGCAGATAAACCGCACTTGGGATGGGCGCCCAGCATCCACTACGGACTACGAGAAATAGAATTACCGGTGAGTAAATTCTTATTTTCTCTAACGTCCTAGTGGATGCTGGGAACTCCGTAAGGACCATGGGGATTATACCAAAGCTCCCAAACGGGCGGGAGAGTGCGGATGACTCTGCAGCACTGAATGAGAGAACTCCAGGTCCTCCTCAGCCAGGGTATCAAATTTGTAGAATTTTGCAAACGTGTTTGCCCCTGACCCAGTAGCTGCTCGGCAAAGTTGTAAAGCCGAGACCCCTCGGGCAGCCGCCCAAGATGAGCCCACCTTCCTTGTGGAATGGGCATTGACAGATTTTGGCTGTGGCAGGCCTGCCACAGTATGTGCAAGCTGAATTGTACTACAAATCCAACGAGCAATAGTCTGCTTAGAAGCAGGAGCACCCAGCTTATTAGGTGCATATAGGATAAACAGCGAGTCAGATTTTCTGACTCTAGCCGTTCTGGAAACATATATTTTCAGTGCCCTGACAACGTCTAGCAACTTGGAGTCCTCCAAGTCCCTAGTAGCCTAGGCACCACAATAGGCTGGTTCAGGTGAAACGCTGACACCACCTTTGGGAGAAACTGGGGACGAGTCCTCAATTCTGCCCTATCCATATGGAAAATCAAATAAGGGCTTTTACAAGACAAAGCCGCCAACTTTGATACTCGCCTGGCAGAAGCCAAGGCCAATAACATAACCACCTTCCACGTGAGATATTTCAGATCCACGGTTTTTAGTGGTTCAAACCAATGTGATTTTAAGAAACTCAACACCACGTTGAGATCCCAAGGTGCCACAGGAGGCACAAACGGGGGCTGACTCTGCAGCACTCCTTTTATAAATGTCTGAACTTCAGGTACTGAAGCTAGTTCTTTTTGAAAGAAAATCGACAGAGCCGAGATCTGTACCTTAATGGAACCCAATTTAAGGCCCATAGTCACTCCTGCTTGCAGGAAATGCAGAAATCGACCTAGTTGAAATTCCTCTGTTGGGGCCCTTTCGGCCTCACACCATGCAACATATTTTCGCCATATGCGGTGATAATGAGTTGCTGTAACCTCTTTCCTGGCTTTAGTAAGCGTAGGAATGACTTCCTCCGGAATGCCCTTTTCCTTCAGGATCCGGCGCTCAACCGCCATGCCGACAAACGCAGCCGCGGTAAGTCTTGGAACAGACAGGGCCCCTGCTGCCGCAGGTCCTGTCTGAGTGGCAGAGGCCATGGGTCCTCTGATATAAATTCTTGAAGTTCTGGGTACCAAGCTCTTCTTGGCCATCCACGAGTATCGTTCTTACTCCTCGCCTTCTTATTATTCTCAGTACCTTTGGTATGAGAGGCAGAGGGGAGAACACATAAACCGACTGGTACACCCACGGTGTTACCAGAGCGTCCATAGCTATCGCCTGAGGGTCCCTTGACCCGGTGCAATATCTTTTATAGCTTTTTGCTGAGGCGGTACGCCATCATGTCCACCTGTGGCCTTTCCCAATGGTGTACAATCCTATTGGAAGACTTCTGGAGGAAGTCCCCATTCTCCCGGGTGGAGGTCGTGTCTGTTGAGAAGATCTGCTTCCCAGTTGTCCACTCCGGGAATGAACACTGCTGACAGTGCTAACACATGATTTTCCGCCTATCGGAGAATCCTTCTGGCTTCTGCCATCGCCATCCTGCTTCTTGTGCCGCCCTGTTGGTTTACATGGGCGACTGCCGTGATGTTGTCTGATTGGATCAGTACCGGCTGTTTTTGAAGCAGAGGCCTTGCCGGCCTCAGGGCATTGTAAATGGCCCTCAGGTCCAGAATATTTATGTGTAGGGAAATAACCTGACTTGACCAAAGTCCCTGGAAATTTCTTCCCTGTGTGACTGCCTCCCAGCCTCAAAGGCTGGAATCCATGGTCACTAGGACCTAGTCCTGTATGCCGAAACTGCGGCCCTCTTGAAGATGGGCACTCTGCAGCCACCACAGTAGAGATACCCTGGTCCTTGGAGACAGGGTTATCAGCCTATGCATCGGAAGATGCGATCCGGACCACTTGTCCAACAGGTCCCTCTGAAAAGTTCTTGTATGGAACCTGCCTAATGGGATTGCTTCGTAGGAAGCTACCATTTTTCCCAGGACTCGCGTGCAATGATGCACTGCTACCTATTTTGGCTTCTGGAGGTCTCTGACTAGAGATGACAACTCCTTGGCTTTCTCCTCCGGGAGAAACACTATTTCTGGTTTATGTCCAGAACCATCCCCAGGAACAGTAGACGTGTCATAGGAACCAGCTGTGACTTTGGACTGTTTAGAATCCAACCATGCTGTTGTAGCACTTTCCAAAATAGTGCTACCCCGACTACCAACTGCTCCTTGGACCTCGCCCTTATAACGAGATTGTCCAAGTACGGGATAATTACAACTCCCTTTTTTTTGAAGGAGTATCAACATCTCGGCCATTACCTTGATAAAACACCCTCGGTGCCATGTACAGTCCAAACGGCAGTGTCTGGACTTGGTAATGGTAATCCTGTACCACAAATCTGAGGTACTCCTGGCGAGGATGGTAAATGGGGACATGCAGGTAAGCATCCTTGATGTCCCAGGATACCATGTAATCCCCCTCGTCCAGGCTTGGAATAACCGCCCTGAGCGATTCCATCTTGAACTTGAATTTTTGTGTTCAAGGATTTTAAATATAAAATGGGTCACACCGAACCATGCGGTTTCGGTACCCCAACCCGTGTGGAATAGTAACCCCGTCCTTGTTGAAGTAGGGGCACCTTGAGTATTACCTGCTGGGAATACCGCTTATTAATTGCCTCTAGCACAGCCTCCCTGCCTGAGGGAGTTGTCAGCAAGGCATATTTTAGGAAACGGCTGGGGGGAGATATCTCAAATTCCAGCTTGTACCCCTGAAATACTACTTGAAAGAAACAGGGATCCACCTGTGAGCGAGCCCACTAATTGCTGACATTTTTTAGACGGCCCCCCACCGTACCTGGCTACACCTGTGGAGCACCCGCGTCATGGTGTGGCCTCACAGGAGGCGGGGGAAGAATCTTGATTCTGGGAACAGGCTGACTGGTGCAGCTTTTTTCCCCTTGTCTCTGTACAGAAAGGAAGCGCCATTTGACCCGCTTGCTTTTCTGAAGCCGAAAGGACTGTACCTTTGTCTGTGAGGAAACCTGAGGTAAAATTATTTCTTCCCAGCAGTTGCTGTGGATACGAGGTCCCAGAGACCATCCCCAAATAATTCCTCACCCTTATAAGGCTCTCTATGCGCTTTTTAAGTCAGCATCACCTGTCCAGTGACAGGTCTCTAATACCCTCCTGACAGAATGGACATTACATTTATTTTGGATGCCAGCCGGCAAAATATCCCTCTGTGCATCCCCCATATATAAGACGACGTCTTTAATATGTTTTTATGTTTGCCAACTAGTATCCCTGTTTGACAGGGTCACCGACCACGCTGCAGCAGCACTATCTGCAGGTCTCAGTCTAGTACCTGAGTGTGTAAATACAGACTTCAGGATAGCCTCCTGTTTTTTATCAACAGGCACCTATTAAAGTGGCCGTATCCTAAGACGGCAGTGCCACCTTTTTTGACAAACGTGTGAGCGCCTTATCCACCCTAGGGGATATCTCCCAGCGTAACTTATCCACCTGGCGGGAAAGGGTACGCCATCAGTAACTTTTTATAAATTACCAGTTTCTTAACGGGGGAACCCACGCTTTCACACACTTCATTTATTCATCTGATGGGGGAACAAAACACTGCCTGTTTTTTTCTCCCCAAACCTAAAACCCATTTTTAGAGGTGCTTGGGTTAAAGTCAGAAATGTATAACACATTTTTTATTGCCGGGATCACGTCACGGATGTTCCTAGTGGATTGTGTATATGTCTCCACCTTGTCGACACTGGAGTCAGACTCCGTGTCGACATCTGTGTCTGCCATCTGAGAGAGCGGGCGTTTTTGAGCCCCTGATGGCCTTTGAGACGCCTGGGCAGGCGCGGGCTGCGAAGCCGGCTGTCCCACAGCTGTTACGTCATCCACCCTTTTATGTAAGGAGTTGACACTGTCGGTTAATACCTTTCACCTATCCATCCCCTCTGGTGTCGGCCCCACAGGGGGCGACATCACATATATCGGCCTCTGTTCTGTCACCATATAAGCCTCCTCATTCAACATGTCGACACAGCCGTACCGACACACCGCAGACACACAGGGAATGCTCTAAACGAGGACAGGACCCACAAAAGCCCTTTGGGGGGACAGAGTAAGAGTATGCCAGCACACACCAGAGCGCTATATATATATATATATATATACAGGGACTAACTGAGTTATGTCCCTAATAGCTGCTTTTTATATAATATACTGTATACAGTGCCAATTTTAATGCCCCCCCTCTCTTTTCCCTCTTACTGTACTGTAGTAATTGCAGGGAAGAGCCAGGGAGCTTCCTTCCAGCCGAGCTGTGAGGGAAAAATGGCGCCAGTGTGCTGAGGAGATAGGCTCCGTCCCTTTTTCGCGGCCTATTCTCCCGTTTTTTATGGAATTCTGGCAGGGGTATTTACTTCATATATAGCCCCTGGGGCCATATATTGAGGTATTTTAGCCAGCCAAGGTGTTTTTATTGCTGCCTCAGGGCGCCCCCCCCCAGCGCCCTGCACCCTCAGTGACCGGAGTGTGAAGTGTGTGAGAGGAGCAATGGCGCACAGCTGCAGTGCTGTGCGCTACCTTGGTGAAGACAGAGTCTTCATGCCGCCGATTTTCCGGACCATCTTCTTGCTTCTGGCTCTGTAAGGGGGACGGCGGCGCTGCTCCGGGACCGAACATCAAGGCTGGGCCTGCGGTCGATCCCTCTGAAGCTAATGGTGTCCAGTAGCCTAAGAAGCCCAATCCGGCTGCAAGCAGGCGAGTTCGCTTCTTCTCCCCTTAGTCCCTCGCTGCAGTGAGCCTGTTGCCAGCAGGTCTCACTGAAAATAACAAATTCTAAGACTATAACTTTCTAAGAGCTCAGGAGAGCCCCTAGTGTGCATCCAACCTCGGCCGGGCACGAAATCTAACTGAGGCTTGGAGGAGGGTCATAGTGGGAGGAGCCAGTGCACACCAGGTAGTCTAAGATCTTTCTAGAGTGCCCAGCCTCCTTCGGAGCCCGCTATTCCCCATGGTCCTTACGGAGTTCCCAGCATCCACTAGGACGTTAGAGAAATAGGGACATCTGCCTTCTGTAATGTATAAAATGGGGACACCTGCCTGCCGTAATGTTTAAAATGGGGACACTTGCCTGCTATAATGTGTAAAATGGGGACTCTTGCCTGCCGTAATGTATAAAATGGGGACACGTGCCTGCTGTAATGTGTAAAATGGGGACACTTGCTTGCCGTAATGTGTAAAGTGGGGACTCTTGCCTGCCGTAATGTGTAAAATGGGGACTCTTGCCTGCCGTAATGTGTAAAATGGGGACTCTTGCCTGCCGTAATGTATAAAATGGGGACACGTGCCTGCTGTAATGTGTAAAATGGGGACACTTGCCTGCCGTAATGTGTAAAGTGGGGACTCTTGCCTGCCGTAATGTGTAAAGTGGGGACACTTGCCTGCCGTAATGTGTAAAATGGGGACTCTGGCTGCCGTAGTGCGTAAAATAGGGACATCTGCCTTCTGTAATGTATAAAATGGGGACACCTGCCTGCCGTAATGTTTAAAATGGGGACACTTGCCTGCTATAATGTGTAAAATGGGGACTCTTGCCTGCCGTAATGTATAAAATGGGGACACGTGCCTGCTGTAATGTGTAAAATGGGGACACTTGCTTGCCGTAATGTGTAAAGTGGGGACTCTTGCCTGCCGTAATGTGTAAAATGGGGACTCTTACCTGCCGTAAAGTGTAAAATGACAGTCGGAGTACCGACAGCGGTGAATTGAGTTCCCTCTGTGCGCTATGCGCGGTGTAAATGTGAACAAGATTATGCTACTGTATGGAGTAATTTGAATTGGTACTATTGTGTGACCACGCCCCACCTGTTTTTTTGCGGCGTGAGACTTCATACTGCATTGTCTCTTTATTAAGTATGGGAGAGAGGACGCAAATTTATAGTTTGCAGGAGGGCGCCGAACACCCTTGCACCGGCCCTGGTTTGGCTGGTATTTTTGGATTGGTTTACTGACTGGGTAAGTTTGATTAGCTTGATGTTGGATTTCAGACGTTCTTTTTTCTGGCCACCATACTCTTATTCTTTAACTCTATTAATTAATTATTTATTTAATAAATAGCTAACAGTTTTCTGCCAAAATGCAAGTCTCTGTGTCGTTATTTTTAGTCTAAGTTGTTTTAATGTTTCACTGTTATGGGGGAGGTACAGCCCTCAGCCATTAGGAGGTTTAGTATCGCTGGGGCCTTTCCTATTAGCTCCAATGCGGCGTGCTCCTCCGACTGATTCCGGAACTTATTGCAATAATTTGCTTATCTTCGATAAGTGGCTGCGGAGCCACAATAACACTTGGGATGGAGGACTTTTCTTTGATCCCATGTGTTTTCGTGCGAACGCAGGACCTTTTTCTGGGCGAGCGAAGTGGACCTTAATTGGATACTGTTATAATGACCATTGGTAAAAAATCACTATATCTGGCCGTTTCAATCCGCCGAAAACGGATGGCATTTAATTGGATACCCCCCTAAGTGTGCAAATATGTGCATTTATTTCCGTAATGGTGTAATTATAATAGTAACATAGTATCTAAGGTTGAAAAAAGACAATTGTCCATCGAGTTCAACCTATTTGTGGTCTCCTATGCAGGATTATTTTGTATAAAATTTTGACTGATGTTGATGACTGCCGTTATGTTTTACCCCTCTTTTTTATAATAACCATAGTGCGTGACTATGCCCCGTAACCCTGGATATCCTTATCCATTAGGAATTTATCTAACCCATTCTTAAAGGTGTTGACTGAGTCGGCCATTACAACTCCCTCGGGCAGGGAATTCCAAACACGTATCGTCCTTACCGTAAAAAAGCCTTTACGCCGTATTGTGCGCAATCTCCTCTCCTCTAACCTGAGCGAGTGTCCACGAGTTCTCTGTGTTGATCTAACCAAAAACAGGTCCTGCGCAAGATCTGGGTGTCAAGTATCATGTACACATGGCCCCATGGGTCCTTCCCATACTTGCATCTAGCGGTGCTAACGTTCTGTAAATATCTTTGGAAATATATCGCTTGCACAGGAGCGGGCACAAACTATGTCTTTGCTCTCATCTGCACATGCAATATCTTTTGCAATATATCACTGGAGAGATGGAGGAACTGGCATGTAGGGGCAACATGTTGGGTGGGGTTAGATTTGGGTGGGTTCTGTTCAAAGTGAAATCTAAATTTATGGGCTACATGCAAAAGCAGCCAGTATTTACCCTTCATGAGTGGTACGCCGGGAAACATACCCTCTTAATAAAGAACTTACATTAGGGTTCTCACCCGCCTAACATGTTTCGGGGATTCCTGTCCCCTTTATCAAAGAGTGCTGCTAGCTCCAACAGTTTAGGTTTATAAAGGCCAGGTCTCCAAGTCATGTGATCGCTCTGTCCATTCACAACATACACAGCACACCTGGGGTATAATTAGTAATCATCTATTTCTAACTGCAATACCTGGCCTGCGGGTGAGAACCCTAATGTAAGTTCTTCATTAAGAGGGTGTGTTTGCCGATGTACCACTCATGAATATTGGCCCTCATTCCGAGTTGTTCGCTCGCTTGCAGATTTTAGCAGCATTGCACACGCTAAGCCGCCGCCCTCTGGGACTGTATCTTATCTTAGCAGAATTGCGAACGAAAGATTAGCAGAATTGCGAATAGAAATTTCTTTGCAGTTTCTGAGTAGCTCGAGACTTACTCCTACACTGCGATCAGTTCAGTCAGTTTCGTTCCTGGTTTGACGTCACAAACACGCCCTGCGTTCGCAAAAGCTGCGCTGGCCAGGAGCTACTCCTGAAGTGCAAAAGCATCGCCGCTGTGCGATGCTTTTGTACTTCAGCGACGAGGCAGGGACTGACATGCGGGGCGGGCTAGCCCTGTGCTGGGCGTCCCCCCGCATGTCAGTGTGCCTGATCGTAACCCCCTGGATGCGCTCCTGGATGTGCAGCTAACAAAAATAAAAAAAAATAATAGTCTGATCAGAAACAGGTGTTATCTACTAAAACATGTTCAATTGGCTGAAAAGGTAATTATGATGCCTATAAAAGTAGAGATGATGAACGCTATGCCGATGTTTTTGCAACTGAGCAATTATCGGTATATTCCGGACCGCTAGCATATGCTTGACACTGCACATGCGCCAAAGTCTAATAGCGATGCCGCTCGCAGCGCTTACCTTTACACAGAGTATTTAACAGTCAGGCACCATTTGTAAGCAGTGACGGGAGTGGTAGCAATAATGCAGGCGTGTTACGGCCATGTTTAGAGCATGTTTCTGGCTGCGCCTGCGAATCCATACTGTGGCTCAGGCATCTCTATACAGTCTGCCACGCTGAGTGGCCACTGATTTACTCGAGCTGTGGATTATTGATGGATGTGCGTGTGTGCTGGAAATGAGTGCATACCTCTCAACTTCTAAAGCTTCTAAGGAGGGACATCAGGGGGCGTGGCTTATCGTATGAGGGCGTGGGCTTGTTGGTAGGGAGCGTGGTCACACGGCAAGTGCCACGATCACAGGCCACGCCCATTTCCGTCAGTATGGGGGCGTGAACAGCGCTCAGTGAGCTGCTGGTCATGCCCCCTGTCCCTCTCTGTCAGGGAGTAGACGCTGTGCACATGCGCACAGCATCTATTCAATGCTGCTCTCCTCAGAGCAGCGAGTGACAGGGGGGGGGATCTCCCAACTGCCCCCCCCACCTGCAGGACACTGCGACCCGCGGGTGGGACAGTGGGACAGACCGTGAAAAACGGGACTGTCCCGCCAAAATCAGGACAGTTGGGAGGTATGTGTGCGCGCAGTTGCATTTCTGTACTTTTAGTGGCTGCTTAGTATTTTGCATAATTTCTCCCATGAGGGGTCATTCCGAGTTGTTCGCTCGTTGCCGATTTTCGCTATGCTGCGATTTGTTGCTAATTGCGCATGCGCAAGGCACGCAGGGCGCATGCGCTTAGTTATTTAACTAAAAACTGCTGGATTCTGCTGCGCTTTTCAGTCGCACTGCTGATCGGTAAATGACTGACAGGAAAGGGACGTTTCTGGGTGATAACGGAGCATTTTCCGGGAGTGTGATAAAAAACGCAGGCGTGTCAGGGAAAAACGCGGGAGTGTCTGGAGAAACGGGGGAGTGGCTGGCCGAACGCAGGGCGTGTTTGTGACGTCAAACCAGGAACTAAACGGACTGAGCTGATCGCAATCTGTGAGTAAGTCTGGAGCTACTCAGAAACTGCAAAGAATTATGTATTAGCAATTCTGCTAATCTTTCGTTCGCTATTCTGCTAAGCTAAGATTCACTCTCAGTAGGCGGCGGCTAGCGTGTGCAATGCTGCTAAAAGCAGCTAGCGAGCGAACAACTCGGAATGAGGGCCATGGTGCACAATTGCAGCTGCTATCGTCATAGCGTCCATCGATGAATCACTCCAGACACCCCACCATGGGAGATGTACACAAACCAGAATCAGAGGAAGCATAGCAGCTTCTTGCACGTGTTGTGTTTTGTCCAATAGAAAATCATCAGGAAGTGGTACTCTATTTTTTGGATGATTTTTATTACTGTTTGCAGTTGTTTTAGAAGGGAACTGACAAAAACTGACTGACTTTAGACTTTAAAAATCGGCCAACATCGACATTGGGTTTTAAAAATCGTCAAAAAACAAAAAGAATACTAAAAAAAACAAAAACTAAAAATGACTTTTTAGTGAAAATGTAATTCTGTCCCTGAAACACCCTAACAATGTTGATGTTTTTAGAATTGGTCTTTGGCAAATTTACCCCCAGATATGCATATAAATATAGGCAAAAGAGATGTCCAATGCTACAAGATTGTCACACCACCTGGCGAGCCAAGAGGGGCTGTTTGGTTTGACTGCAACAAAGATGTATGAGGACACATCTATATATCTATCTACCAATCTATGTATCTATCTATCTATCTATCTATCTATCTATCTATCTATCTATCTATCTATCTATCTATGTGGTATACGTACTAAATCTTCTAAAGTTAAAAAGTGGTGATGTTGCAGATAGCAACCAATTAGATTCTGTCTATCGTTTTATGGGATGCAACAGAGAAATGAAAGACAAAATGTGATTGGTTGCTTTGGGCAGCATACCACTTTTCGGGGCAGATGTATTAAGCCTGGAGAAGTGATAAAGCAGTCATAAAGCAGTGATAAGTGCAAGATGATAACGCACCAGCCAATCAGCTCCAATATGTAAATTAACATTTAGGAGCTGATTGGCTGGTGCGTTATCACCTTCCACTTATCACTGCTTTATCAGTTCTCCAGGCTTAATACATCTGCCCCTTAATTTTTAGAAGCTTTAGTAAATGCATCCGTATCTATCTATCTATCTATCTATCTATCTATCTATCTATCTATCTATCTATCTATCTATCTATCTATCTATCTACCATACAAGCCAAGCGTCGGATGGAGTGGTGTAAAGCACACCGACACTGAACTGTGGAGCAGTGGAAATGTGTTCTGTGGAGTGACGAATCACGCTTCTCTGGTTGGCAGTCAGATGGGCGAGTCTGTGTTTGGAGGATGCTGGGAGAACGTTACCTGTCTGAATGCATTATGCCAACTGTGAAGTTTGGTGGAGGAGGTATAATGGTATGGGGCTATTTTTCAGGGTTTGGGCTAGGCCCCTTATCTCCAGTGAAGGGCAATCTTAATGCTTCAGCATACCAAGATATTTTGGACAATGCTATGCTTCCAACATTGTGGCAACAGTTTGGGGAAGGCCCTTTTCTATTCCAACATTACTGTGCCCCAGTGCACAAAGGAAGGACTATAAAGACATGGGCAGTATTTACTAAAAATCCGAGTTTGCCCGATTTGTGTTTTTTTTTTTCTAAGTCCCAATCCGGGAATTCACTAAGCACCAATCTCGGCAGTGTTTGGACTATTCGTAATGGTTTGAATGACAACGTTCAGAAATACGAATGAATAGACCATCGGTCAAACGTGGCTGTTATTTCATAGAATACGGGCATTCACTATTCATTCGTATTTGGGTGTTAGTTTCTGAGTGCTCAAGTGCGGGTCTGTTTTTTTTCGATTCGTTAAAAAAAGCAGCAATAAAATAGACCTGCATTTTCCAGTCGAGTTTGGATAACCATGCACGGATCAGTGAGATCTGTGCATGGTTATCTATGGGAAAGGGTCTGTTTAGTGTAAAAACGGGGGGGAAATTGCGTGGGGTCCCCCCTCCTAAGCATAACCAGCCTCGGGCTCTTTGAGCCGGTCCTGGTTGAAAAAATATGGGGGGAAAAATGACAGGGGTTCCCCCATATTTAATCAACCAGCACCGGGCTCTGCGCCTGGTCCTGGTTCCAAAAATATGGGGGACAAAAAGCGTAGGGGTCCCCCGTATTTCTGAAACCAGCACCGGGCTCCACTAGCTGGGGAGATAATGCCACAGCCGGGGGACACTTTGATATCGGTCCCTGCGGCCGTGTCATTAAAACCCCAACTAGTCACTCCTGGCCGGGGTACCCTGGAGGAGTGGGGACCCCTTCAATCAAGGGGTCCCCCCCCCGCTCCAGCCACCCAAGGGCCAGGGGTGAAGCCCGAGGCTGTCCCCCCCATCCAAGGGCGGCGGATGGGGGGCTGATAGCCAAGTGTGAAATTGTGAATATTGTTTTTAGTAGCAGTACTACAAGTCCCAGCAAGCCTCTCCCGCAAGCTGGTACTTGGAGAACCACAAGTACCAGCATGCAGTGGAAAACCGGGCCCGCTGGTACCTGTAGTACTACTACTAAAAAAAAAAACCAATAAAAACAGGACACACACACCGTGACAGTACAACTTTATTACATACATGCACACCTCCAAACATACATACTTACTTATGTTCCCACGAGGCTCGGTCCTCTTCTCCATGTAGAATCCTAGGGGTACCTGTTGAAAAAAATTATACTCACATAATCCAGTGAAGAATCCGGCCTTTAAATAATCCACGTACTTGGCAAAAAAAAAAACGCAAACCCGACCACGCACCGAAAGGGGTCCCATGTTTACACATGGGACCCCTTTCCCAGACTGCCAAGACCCCCCCGACTCCTGTCAAAGAGGGTCCCTTCAGCCAATCAGGGAGCGCCACGTCGTGGCACCCTCCTGATTGGCTGTGTGCTCCTGTAGTGTCTGTCAGGCAGCACACGGCAGTGATACAATGTAGTGCCTATGCGCTCCATTGTAGCCAATGGTGGGAACTTGCGGTCAGCGGTTGACCGAAAGTAACCTCACCGCTGACCGCAAAGTTCCCACCATTGGCTACAATGGAGCGCATAGGCGCTACATTGTATCACTGCCGTGTGCTGCCTGACAGACACTACAGGAGCACACAGCCAATCAGGAGGGTGCCACGACGTGGCGCTCCCTGATTGGCTGAAGGGACCCTCCTTGACAGGAGTCAGGGGGGGTCCTGGCAGTCGGGGAAAGGGGTCCCATGTGTAAATATGGGACCCCTTTCAGTGCGTAGTCGGGTTTGCGTTTGTTTTTTTTGCCAAGTACGTGGATTATTCAAAGGCCGGATTCTTCACTGGATTATGTGAGTATAATTTTTTTCAACAGGTACCTCTAGGATTCTACATGGAGAAGAGGACCGAGCCTTGTGGGAACATAGGTAAGTATGTCTGTATGTTGGTGTGCATGTATGTAATAAAGTAAGTTGTACTGTCACGGTCTGTGTGTCCTGTTTTTATTGGTGTATTTTTTTAGTAGTAGTACTACAGGTACCAGTGGGCCCGGTTTTCCACCGCATGCTGGTACTTGTGGTTCTCCAAGTACCAGCTTGCGGGGGAGGCTTGCTGGGACTTGTAGTACTGCTACTAAAAACAATATTCACAATTTCACACTTGGCTATCAGCCCCCCATCCGCCGCCCTTGGATGGGGGGGACAGCCTCGGGCTTCACCCCTGGCCCTTGGGTGGCTGGAGGGGGGGGGGGCCCATTGATTGAAGGGGTCCCAAGTCCTCCAGGGTACCCCGGCCAGGGGTGACTAGTTGAGGTTTTAATGGCACAGCCGCAGGGACCGATATTAAAGTGTCCCCCGGCTGTGGCATTATCTCCCCAGCTAGTGGAGCCCGGTGCTGGTTTCAGAAATACGGGGGACCCCTACGCTTTTTGTCCCCCATATTTTTGGAACCAGGACCAGGCGCAGAGCCCGGTGCTGGTTGATTAAATATGGGGGGACCCCTGTCATTTTTCCCCCCATATTTTTTCAACCAGGACCGTCTCAAAGAGCCGATGCTGGTTGTGCTTAGGAGGGGGGACCCAACGCAATTTTTTTCAGATTTTTAAAGACTTTAATCAACTTTTTAAGGTACACAATGAAGCCCTGCAAGGATCTCACAGATCCGGCCGGGATTCCTTGTGTTTTTTCAGGCAGTGTTTTACTCATCACTCCCGTAAAACACTGCCTGATATTACGAATCACATCGACATCGGAAAAAACGATTGTGCAAAACTCGGCAGCTTAGTGAATGATCGGATCAGGATTCAAAAAGTTGCAGTAAAATGCACCCGATACCATTCGAGTTCAAACACCCTTCAAAACGGCCAAAACACGAATATTAGTAAATATTGCCCCTGGTCTGATGACTTCGGTATGGAAGAACTTGAGTGGCCCACCAGCCTTGACCTCAACCACATTAAGTACATTTGGGATGAACTGGAACGGAGATTGTGAGCCAGGCCTACTTGTCCAACATCATTGCCTGACCTCATAAATGCTCTACAGAATGAATGGGCAAAAATTCCCATAATAACACTCCAAAATCCTGTGGAAAGCCTCCCAAGAGGAGTGGAAGCTGTTATAGCTGCAAAGGGGGACCAACTCCATATTAAAGTATATGTATTTGAATACAATGGCATTACAGCCCTTGTTGGTGTAATGGTCAGGCTTTCGAATACTTTTCTCCATATAGTGTATCTATCTATCTATCTATCTATCTATCTCTCTATCTCTCTATCTATCTCTCTATCCATCTATCTATCATTTAGTATAGTTTCTCAGATATAAATCCCTACCTGTAAAATGTAGATAAGTCCCATACTTATGTGTCCAGTTAGAATTGTTGCTGCCATTAATAATACGATATACAGTGCAGCAGAAGATGAGACCATCCGACCTTTTCAGTCCAGTGATAGTGATAGATTCTTTCCATGTGTTATTGGGATTCTGCACCCTGAAGACTCTCCCCTCATATTGGCCTATACCATTCCCATCAGTGTCAATGATTTCTTCCGTGATATTGGAGCAGGATGGTCCTTCTGACTTTCCCCAGCGTACTCTGTACTGTGTATCCTCACCTCGGTCCTCATCATAGGTGAATGTGCAGGAGATGGTGATGGACCCTTTCTCCGTCACTGTCAGAGCATTTGGCTGATGGACACAAACATAACCTGAAGAACAGCTGAGCCCTGTAATGAGTAACATATAGAGAGGATCAGCCATCCAATATCTCATTCCAAGAGGAATATTATCCAAAATACTTTAATTGGTGAAGCCCCTGCAGCACTATTGGGTAAATTTACTAAGATGGGAGTTCTATTTAAAATGGGATGTTTCCCATAGCAGCCAATCAGATTCTACTTTTCATTTATCTAGCACCTTCTAGAAGATAATTCCTGGAATCCGATTGGGTGCTATGGGCAACATCTCATCCTAAACAGAACTCCCATCTTAGTAAATTTACCCCTATGTGTCAGTGTGTGATTTGTAATAGGCATTATTCATACACTGGTAGCTTTTTAGCCTAAAATACCTAAGACCGCATGACCCAATGATTAAGTATATGTTATTCAGACATTTACTATATATGTAATACCCCACTATTATTATTATTATTACTACCCTTTATTTATATAGCGCCACAAGGGATCCACGGTGCCCAGTAAGAGTATACAAACATATAAGCAAAACAAGTAAATAGTGACTTACAGTTCAAGACAATATAGGACATATACAGGGTATATAAACATATCTACATCAGTAGATGACACTGAAAGAAGTATTAGTGCGGCAGAAAAACTAGGGATGTGGTGCCTTCGAAGGGAGTATGAAGCAGAAGATGGTTTAAGTAAGAAAGGGATAAGCCCATGAGGGAAGAGGTCCCTGCTCGTGAGAGTTTACATTCTAAAGGGGAGGGGCAGAAAGTCAGAGGTGACACAGATGGGGTAGAGAGTGAGAATGGAACAGAGAGTTACGATAAGTGTTGGCTAGATTTGGTGAATAAGTGGGTCTTGAGAGCTGAGAGGTGGAGAGACTGATAGGGAGAGGTAGAGAATTCCAGGGATAGGGAGCAGCACATGAAAAATCTTGGAGAGGCGTACATTAGCGGAGCAAAGAGGATGGGTGGGAGTGTAAGGGGAGATAAGGTCAGAGATGTAAATAGGAGAGGAGTGGGTGAGACCTTTATACGTGAGTGTGAGAAGCTTGAATTGGATTTTGAAAGGGAAGGGAAGCCAGTGAAGGGCTGGTAAGAGAGGGGAGGTGGATGTATTACATTGGGTGAGGAAGATGAGCCTGGCTGCGGCATTGAGGATACTTTGGAGTGGAGGAAGGCATTTGTCAGGGATGCCACATAGATTACAGTGGTCCCGTCTGGAGATAACAGTGAATGGATAAGGGTCTTAGTAGCTTCCAGGGTGAGAAAGGGTCTGATCCTTGAAATAGTTTTGAGATGAAAAAGGCGCGTTTGTGAGAGGTACTGAGTGTGTGGTTTCAAGGAGAGGGAATATTCAAGGATTACTCCAAGACAACATGCTTGGGGGCTAGAGAACATTGTAATGCCATCAACAGATAATGAAATTGGAGGACGTGAGGTTGTGTGGGAGGGTAGGAAGATGATCAGCTCAGTCTTAGACATGTTGAGTTTAAGAAAGCTCTGGGACATATAAGAAAAGATAGCAGAGAGTTGGAGATATGAGTGAGGAGAGCAGGGGAGAGGTCAAGGGAGGAAAGGTAGATTTTAGTACCATCAGCATAGAGATGATATTGGAAGTCAAAAGAGATAAGGAGTTAACCTTAAGAGGACATACTGTATAGAGAGAGAAAAGGAGAGGACCAAGAACAGAACTGTGGGAGGCACCAACTGTTAGTGGATGTCAGAGTTGGTAATAAGGATGGGGTGGAGTGATAAGGGAAAGGAGGTGTCTAGTTGCTGAAGTTCTGTTGTGACGTGATGTCCTGTTGTATGAAGTCAATATTGGATGTGCAAAGTCAAAGTCAACATCAGAGAGTGAGGAGGAGAGATGAGGTGGTAGTAGACAGAGCGAAAGAGGCACCAGGTATTGAAGACTGGAAGGAGATGAGGTTCTTGAAGTATGATGGTTTAGGGAGGAAAAGGGCAACACTGAAGGATGAGAGCATAACTTTGAAATGGAGGAAGTCTGCTTTAGAATGTGATTTCCTCCACTGTCACTCAGCAGCATTTTTGCAGATATCTGATGTGTCAGGGTTGAGGTGTTATTCTGAGAGGGCGAATAGTGGTCAGTGGAGTGACAGAGTCAAGAGCAGAAGTAAGGGATGCATTGTATAGAGGAGTAGCTTGTTCAGGGCATAAGTGAGAGAAGTGAGTCGAACAGGGAGGATAGAAAAGTGGCACCTTAGAAGGTAGAGATGGAGAAGCAGAGAGAGATATGTTAAAAGAGAGCAGTTGGTGGTCAGAGATGGGAAACGAGGAGTTGGAGAAATCAGAAATATCACAACTGTGAGTGAAGACCAGATCAAGTGAGCTCCCATTCACATGGGAGGGTGAGGAGGTCTACTGAGAGAGACCAAGTAAAGATGTGAGGTTAAGGAGTTTAGATGCAGAGGATTTTGTGGGGATATCTATTGGGATATTGAAATAACCTAGGATAATTGAGGGAGTCTCAGAAGAGAGTAAGAGAGGAAGCCAGGAAGCAAAGTTGTCAAGGAATTTAGAGGGAATGCTGCTAGGGGGGACGGTAAATTACAGCTACTCGAAGATGAACAGGTTGGAAGAGGCATACAGCATGGACATCAAATATAGAGAATGTAATGGATGGTCCTGGGGGTAGGAGTTTGTAGGAATAGCTAGAGGGTAAAAGGACTCCAACACCAATGCCATGGAAACCCCTGGGTCAGGGGATGTGTGAGAATGTGAGGCCCCCAGCAGAAAGAGCAGTGGGAGAAGTTGTTTCAGATGGGTTAATCCAGTTTTCAGTAAAGGCCAGGAGATGCAGGGAGTTATAGATCAAAAGGTCATGGGTGGGGACCAGTTTGTTACAAACAGATCTGGAGTTCCAGTGGGCACAGGATAGGGGGTTTGAGTTTGTGGGTGAGATGCGAATGATATTATCAGGGTTGCTGTAACATTGAGGTGAGATTATTTTGGAAGGCATGGGTATAGAGGGTGTAGTGATGGTGCTGGCTTCTGAGCTAGGAAGGGAAACTGCAGGAGTTGGAGGGAGTACAGTGTGATACTACTGAAGGTGAGGTGATGGGACAGGGAGAGGAGGGAGAGAGCAGGGCTGAGTGGTGGGGTATAGGGTCCATGGTGGGGGAGAAGTGAATGACAGTGGGGTGACAGGAGAGGAGGGGAAGGGAAGCAGAGAGGTGGATGGGAGACGGAGGAGAGGAGAAAGTAGATGTAGGAGACAAGGGGAGAAGGATAGAGGTGGTATCAGGGGGTAACATAAAGGATTGGGTAGAAAATGAGTGTTAGCCGGTGTTGTTGTCAGCCTGGACATTTGACCTCATTTACCTTCCGTTGCAATTCTGCAATTGTAGCAGAACTGCAACTGCTGAGAATGGCACAGCAAGAGCTGCCCAGCTTGTTAAAAGTCTGACCAGCACAGAACAAGCTACCCACCGATGCGCTCGCAATTCTGCAAATACAGCTACAGAATTGCAAATGCATAGCAAAAATCAAGCACCATCGACAGTTGCGGTTGACCCAGGGCTACTCAGAATAATAAGAATGCAGTCGCCCCAGGTGCCATGTTTTTAGACACAGCAATCACGGCTGACATCAGTAACATTCCCAAAAAACATCCATGGCACACCTGCATTTTTCTGATCACTCTCCATAAACGCCATGTCCACGCCCAAGAATGCCCACCACTTGTCAATCAATCTGCAATCACGTCTCTGCAAGATGTAATCACAGAAAAATTGGAAATTGCAGATCATGCATGCGCAATGCATTCACAGTGCATGTGCAGTCAGCTGACAGTGGTCTGATTTGCAATTTTGCAACTGAAGCTGAACAAAGGGGGTCTTTCTGACTCGATCGCACGCTTCCGTCGCTGTAGTACGATCACCTCTGCCTGATTGACCGGCAGAGGCGGTCGCTGGGTGGGGGGGGGG
The DNA here is from genome assembly GCF_028390025.1 of Pseudophryne corroboree. Classification (NCBI taxonomy): domain Eukaryota; kingdom Metazoa; phylum Chordata; class Amphibia; order Anura; family Myobatrachidae; genus Pseudophryne; species Pseudophryne corroboree. The sequence goes on from NC_086449.1 coordinate 34,157,201, forward strand.
TGAAACAACGGCATTTGGCCGCCGTTTTGAGGGCCCGGTCCGGCCACCGCAGGCATGGCCGGACCGTGCGGGGGGTGGGCCGCAGCGGCAGGGTGATGTCACACGCAGCCGCTGTGGGCCGGGGAGCGACGAGTAGCTCCCGGCCAGCACGCTAAAGCTGCGCTGTCCGGGAGCTACTCCTAAAGTGCAAAAGCATGGCCGCTGTGCGATACCTTTGCACTTCTGCTGGGGGGACCGGCACTGACATTCGGGGCAGGATAGCCCTGTGCTGGGCGTCCCCCCGCATGTCTATGGACATGATCGTAGCCCTGCAAAATTTTGCAGGGCTACGATCAACTCAGAATGACCCTCCCAAGCCCCATAGTGAGGATGAGATAAATAGGGTAGCAAATTGAAAATAGGAGGTGGTGACTGAGAAACAGAGCAGTAGAATTGCAGAAATGTGGGTGATAGATGTTAGTGGTCAATGACAGTTATTTAGTTTCAAACTATTTTTTTTACATGGTTGCAGAAATTTAATTTTAAGGTACATTGTATTAGAAATGAGAGGATATGAAGGTAGGGGAAAAAAAGAAAAAAGCCAAGGAAATTCCGACTGGATTTGCAAGTACAGATGTAGCTATGATCATCTATCCTCCATGTGGTGTGTAGTGTGAAAAAGTAGTCGCATTACGTTTCCCAGCACCTTGTCCCAGTGTGGTGTATTAAGTCACAGTGTAATGAATTGAGTCTTCGGTGGGTGCAATACTGGTGTTCATCCACCAGATGTCGCTTTTGAAAACCACCACTGCGCATGTGTGAAGTCTCTATTATAAAGTCTAACGATGCTTGTAGTTTAAGAACTAAAAGACACACAAAAAGAAAATCAACGTTCAGCGTTCTACACAGCTCTGTAAAAGAATACTAAATCATTATATTTAGTGATAGAGTTGGGACACACAGCACTATAAAAATATACAATGAGTGACATCACTATGTCACTGCAGGTGTCAGTCACCTGTATCCATGGCTCTCTTGGCATAGAGGTATCACCAAAGGTTACCATGCCTGTGAGCTAGGGTTCGATTCCCGCAGAAAACACACTTGTATTGTATATCTGTGTAAAAATTAGTGTTCACAGTGTTTTTCTAATTTTTCCAAAACAAGGTCCGCCGTGCTCCGAATACAGACTCAGACATGTACACAGATACACATTCAAATTAGAAAAAAGCTGTGGATGGTGCTTTTTACACAGATATACAATACAAGTCTGGCTTTTCAAAATATGACAGTCTTATCTTTATGATAATAAGTTTACTGTACTTCTTCCTGCCCTTTGCTTTAATAGGCAGCCTCCCCCAATTCGCACCCCCTATGAGACTTGTGATACCACGACTGGGTGTACTGCTTATTAAAAGACAGCATGAGCTATTCATTAACATATAGTATTGTACCAGCCATGTTGTGTTTGTCATTTACTAAGCAGTACACCCAGTAAGTGAAATCACATGTGTCATGGGGGTGGAATTAGGGGTGGGAGAGGCTACCTATTAAAGCAATGTGGATGCCTGGGAAGAAATACAGTAAAGTCACTCTCGTAAAGATAAGACTCTCATAATTTGAAGTCACACTTTTTTTTATCTGTGTAAAAAGTAGCATTCACAGCTTTTTTCTAATTTGAACTGTATATCTGTGTTCATGTCTGAGTCTGTATACGAAGCACAACAGAACTTGTTTTGGGATAATTAGAAAAAAACGATAGATGCTACTTTTTACACAGATGTACAATTCAAGTGTGACTTTTCAAATTATGAGAGTCTCATCTTTATGAAACTGAGTTTACTTCTTCATGGGCCTCACAATTGCTTTAATAGGTTGCCTCACTACCCCTAATCCCACCCCCTGTGAGGCTTGTGATATCACAGACTGGGTGAACTGCTTAGTAGACAACTAACACAACACGGATGGTGCACTACTACAGTATATATAAATGAATGGGTCATGCTGGCTTTGGTTAGGGGAAAGACACCCAGAAGGCATAGAATGCACGTTCATTTGTAAGGCATGTTACGATTGTGCAAACATCAGGCATCTCTTTTTGCAGTAAGTGCATCTTATATGCATCACTATGAGAATAGGATGCACAAGCAACTATTGCTGATTAAAATTATATGTGGCATGCCCACACAATGTTGATACCTTAATTATAAACCAGCTGATGTGACCGGTTTCTACTGAGCAAAGGTTTGCTGTGTGGAACATTTTAGCTCTTTTCACACCTTTAGGAGTAAAACATACCAAAATTTGGCAGTTTAGTGGTTGGTTGCAAAAAACTGTCACAGTTTCCAGACCACCCAGCAGGTCACATGTTCCAGGTCACAGAGCAGGTGCACAGGGAGAGTTTACCAGAGCACAATTGTGATGCAATGTAAATGGTATGCAGCCAATTTGCCACATAGCTCAGCAACAAAGAAACCAATAACAACACCAATATTTTTAGTCAAATCCATGAACCAAGACCTTTAATTTGGTATATGATGTACCCTACTCAGACAACGGCATCATAGAAACGTGTAACTCAAAAAAGTCATCCTTCTGCTATTAATATAGATAGAATTGATGTACAATATTCTGTATGTTACGCGTCCTTGTGTAATGCGATTTTACTTTTCATGTTCTCACCTTATAGTGAAAAATAAAATCACATTCTTAGTCATTAATTTATAATTAAAGGGAAGTACATACTGTAGTTGCAGACAAGTGATGAAGAGATGAAATCAGATAATAAGACAGAGGTTATTGCTGACCCCATCAAAAACAGTGATGGCGAAATCAGTAGAGATTTACCAAATGCTTGCATGTAATACTTTACATCTATGGGAGAATCAGGCCAATCGCAGTGCATGAAACATAACAAAACCAATCAGTGACAACAAATAAATTCTGTTGCAATAAATGGGCAGATTTGAAACTTAAAATGGCTTTGGGAAAACTTCTGACAGTGGCCTCATGTGAGTGAGACAAAATCAACTGTATTTGGGGCCCAAAAAAAGAAAGGGGGTTTAGCAAACTGATAGTCCTAGCCAGAATGGTAGCAATCCAAGCAACACAGTAGGCAGTAGGAATGGTTAACCCCCAATCCTCAACTAAAATCACATGCTAGGGGTTGCCCCACAGATAGACAGTAACCATACCTCCCAACATGACCCTCTCCAGGAGGGACACAATGCTCTGCTTCTGGACTTTTCTCTTAATCTATGATTCCCGGCACCTGTTTTGAACAGGTTAATGGATAAGAAAGGTGTTTCAGCACAGGTGCCGGCAATCATACATTAAGAGGGAAGTCCAGGAGCAGAGCATTCTGTCCCTCCTGGAGAGGGTCATGTTGGGAGGTATGAGTAACTACTCCAAATCTCAGGGCAGGCAGACATACTTTATAGTCAATAACGAAAGCCAAGGTCACACCAGAATAAACAGCTTTTATAACCAGTTCCTGGAATACAAGCAGAAACCACTGAGGAAGAAACTATGACCCCTCTAGTACAGCAGTACAAACCTGTGCACTACAAATAAACCCAAAGTTTCTGTTTAAGTCTCACTGTCTAGTTTGCCTCAATTGTTAGTTCCACTGGTGTTTCCATAGCACTTGTACTCAGCAATTTTTGGCCCTCATTCCGAGTTGTTCGCTCGTTAGCTGCTTTTAGCAGCATTGCACACGCTAAGCCGCCGCCCTCTGGGAGTGAATCTTAGCTTAGCAGAATTGCGAACGAAAGATTCGCAAAATAGCGAAGAGAAAATTCTTTGCAGTTTCTGAGTAGCTCGAGACTTACTCCTACACTGCGATCAGTTCAGTCGTTTTCGTTCCTGGTTTGACGTCACAAACACACCCAGCATTCGCAAAGCCACTCCCCCGTTTATCCAGCCACTCCCGCGTTTTTCCCTGAAACGCCTGCGTTTTTCCACACACTCCCATAAAACGGCCAGTTTCCGCCCAGAAACACCCACTTCCTGTCAATCACACTATGATCAACAGAACGATGAAAATACCTTGTAACGACGTGAGTAAAATACCAAACTTTTAAGCAAATTTACTTGGCGCAGTCGCACTGCGAACATTGCGCATGCGCAGTTTGCGACTAATCGCTCCGAAGCGACAAAAAAAATAACGAGCGAACAACTCGGAATGAGGGCCATTGTCTATAGGAGACAAAACCAATGATGCGGAGATTGCTATGGCGATGCTACAGAATTTTACATTTGAATTTGATTTTCTATTGGCAGCCGTAGAAGCTAATACAGCCAAGCTATTGACAGAGAACAAGAGCACATAATGGCTGCCGTCTCAAGTACGTGTACCAGTTGAATTAAGTGCTGAGAATACCGCAATACCCACTAAAGATATAACGCCCAGAAAATTGTAGTACAAGCGTTATGTATTTCATCATAAAGCGGTTGAATGCAAACTGAAGAAAGCGAATGCAACACAGAAAGAGAGGTGTAACCAATAATGAGTCATCTTTAAGTGTCACAGGCAGTCGCTGAGGAGATTGCTGATATGCTCACAGAAGTGATCGGGTATGCACAGTTACTGGTCTTTCTAGAGTAGGGGTGGGCAACATGCGGCCCGCGGGCCGGATGCGGCCCGCGGACCGATCCTGCCTGGCCCGCTGTGCCCCACCAGAGTGCAATGACAAGCGGCCCGACAGGCCGCTTGTCATTGCACTGCTCGCAGACGCGGCGCCGCTGAGGAAATCCCGGTCACGTCACATGGTCAGCTGACCGGGATTTCCTCTATCTCATGCGCTGGGCGTCATGGGGGGCGACGCTGGGCAGGCACTGAAGAGCTGAACGAATCGGCCAGTGGGGAGAAGAAACGGCGGCGGCCAGCGGGGAGAAAAACGATCAGCAGCAGCAGCGCGGATCATCACTGACAGTGGGGATCGTCACTGACAAATAGGTAAACCCCCTGGATAAAGCAGCCCTATAAGTTATGGGGAGGGGAGTTAAAAATGGTTGTATGGGTTTAGGGGAGTGGGGGGGAGAGGGTAAGGACTGCTATATAGGTTTAGGGGAGGGTGGGGAAAGGGGGGTAGGGACTGCCATATAGGTTTAGGAGAGAGGGGAAGATAGACTGCTATATGGGTCCAGGGGGGGGGGGGGGGGGTTTGAGGCTGCAGCATTACACAGGGTGCTGTTTGTTTTCAGCCCCGTGTTTTGTTTTTTTTATTACTGGATTACTGTGTTTATTGGACATATGTATTGTGCCTGTAAAAAAAACGATGTGTTCTACTGTGTATGTATGTATGTATGTATGTACTATGTATGTATTGTATATTGTATTGTGGTGTGTGTGTTTTTATAGTTATATGTACTATGTTTTTATAGTTATATACATAACTATGGGCCTTATTCAGACCTGATCGCTAGCAGGCGATTTTTGCACTGCTGCGATCAGGTAGTCGCCGCCTACAGGGGGAGGGGGTAATTGCTGTGCCGGGGTTGCGATCGCATGTGCAAGAGAGCTGCACAAACAGAAATTTGTGCAGTCTCTGCGCAGCCCAGGACTTACTCAGCCGCTGCGATGATCAGGGCCGGAGCTGACGTCAGAAACCCTCCCTCGAAATGCCTGGTGCCTCCTTCGTTTTTCCGGACACTCCTCTAAAACGGTCAATTGCCATCCACAAACGTCCTCTTCCTGTCAATCGGCTTGCGATCGCCTGTGCGATCGCTTTGTTCGCAGCATCCCGGCGCTGCAGACTGACGTGCCTGCACATTGCAGTGTATGCACAGTTCAAAGCCGATCATCTGCTGTGCAAAAATGCACAGCAGTGATCGTGTCTGACTTGGGCCCTATAACGGGTCTTATTTGAGTTGGTTGCATATGCATTTTGCTGCAACTGCTGATTAAAGGACTGATGCAGACTTGATCACTGTGCTGCTAATTTTGCTGTCCTGCGTTCGGGTAGTTGCCGCCCCCAGGGGGAGTGTAAATTCACCTATGCAAGTGTGCGATCGTATGTGTACGAAGAGCTGCAAAAATCTACTTTGTGCAGTCTCTGCGCAGCCCAGGACTTACTCAGCCGCTGCGATGATCGGGGCCGGAGCTGACGTCAGAAACCCTCCCTCGAAATGCCTGGTGCCTCCTGCGTTTTTCCGGATACTCCTCTAAAACGGTCAATTGCCATCCACAAACGTCCTCTTCCTGTCAATCGGCTTGCGATCGCCTGTGCGATCGCTTTGTTCGCACCATCCCGGCGCTGCAGACTGACGTGCCTGCACATTGCAGTGTATGCACAGTTCAAAGCCGATCATCTGCTGTGCAAAAATGCACAGCAGTGATCGTGTCTGACTTGGGCCCTATAACGGGTCTTATTTTGAGTTGGTTGCATATGCATTTTGCTGCAACTGCTGATTAAAGGGCTGATGCAGACTTGATCACTGTGCTGCTAATTTTGCTGTCCTGCGTTCGGGTAGTCACCGCCCTCAGGGGGAGTGTAAATTCGCCTATGCAAGTGTGCGATCGTATGTGTACGAAGAGCTGCAAAAATCTACTTTGTGCAGTCTCTGCGCAGCCCAGGACTTACTCCTACAAATATTTGTCATTCATATCAGTCCCCTCCCTTTTGACGCTTACAGTATGAATTCCGCAACACCTCCCAGTATATTTTTGTGGTATGGGAGGAAAGCCATACAAACATCGGAGAACATAAAAACATCATACAGATGTCAGTAATGCGCACCACTGTGTGAGTCTTGTTTATATTTATTGCCTAAATTTTGATTTTGATTTAAAATCAACAGACTAAGAAATGAGTTTCACAAAGAAAAGAAAGATAGACGGTGAATGCAGAAAATTCAACAAAGAATAGACTCCTAAATATTTTTTTTTCCTTGTTGGTAAAAAAGCAGTGTGCTTAGTTTGTAAGGAATCCGTGGCAGTATTCAAAGAATATAATTTAAATCGCCATTTCGAGACAAAGCATGCTTTGAAGTATAAAAATGTATCTGCTGAAGACAAATTGGAGAAAGCCAATGAGATGGTTGCTCGAATCCAAAAAGAGCAAACATTTTTCACAAAATTGTCATCTGCACAGGATGGAATTACAAAGGTGAGCTATTTAATAGCACACAAAATCGCCAAGAACAGTAAGCCGTTCACCGAAGGAGAATTTATAAAGGAATGTATGGTTGACTCTGCTGCAATATTGTGCCAAGACAAGAAAAAAATGTTTGAAAATATTAGCTTGTCACGGCGAACTGTTGTGAGGCGCGTCGAGGACATATCCGAGAATATGGAACTGCAATTAAAAAAGAAAGTCAACAATATGTCATATTTTGCGTTAGCACTGGATGAAAGTTGTGATGTCAAAGACACAGCCCAGTTGATGATTTTCATTTGAGGTATCAATGAAAATTTTGACATTACAGAAGAACTGGCATCAATGCAGTCCATGAAAGATACAACAACTGGAAATGATTTATTGGAGGCTGTAAATCAGTGTGTGTCCAAACTTGGAGTGGAGTGGGAAAAATTGGCTGGTGTGACAACTGACGGAAGCCCCAATCTAACAGGAAAAAATATTGGATTGCTAAAAAGAATTCAAGACCAAGTCAGTGAAAAGAATCCAGAACTCAAAATTGTCTTTCTACATTGCATCATACATCAAGAGGTCCTTTGTAAAAGTGTTTTAAAATTAAGCAACGTTGTGGACACAGTTACAAAAGTGGTCAACTACATTTGCGCAAGAGGATTAAATCACAGACAATTTGTAGCTCTGCTAGAGGAGACTGAAGCTGAGCACACAGATATCCTGTATCATACTAATGTGAGATGGCTTAGCTTGGGGAATGTTTTGAAAAGAGTGAGGGAGCTGAGAGAGCAGATTGGGGGTGTTTCTAAACATGAAAGGAAAAGAACCCGATTTTCCCCAGCTGAAAAATAAGGATTGGCTATCTGATTTCGCATTTGCTGTTGATGTTATGGGCCACATGAATGAATTAAATCTAAGACTGCAAGGGAAGGGGCTTTTTGCTCATGATCTGCATTTCAGCGTGAAGTCATTTATGACCAAATTGCTGCTTTTCTCCCGTCATTTAAGGAACAAGCAGTTCACTCATTTCTGCACTTTGCATCAAGTTGCTGTTTCAGATGAAAATCTGGAAAAATATGCATCATCAGTACTCGATTTACATGGGGAGTTTTCACGGAGATTCAATGATTTCAAAACAATAGAAAAAGATTTATCTTTGGTCTCCTCACCTTTCACATTTGATGTCGACAATGCTCCTTGTGATCTTCAACTTGAGCTTATTGACCTGCAGTGCGATGCTTTGCTTAAAGAGCAATTCAAATCAGAACCTCTTCCACGGTTTTATGTTTCTCTCAATGGTCAAAACTTTCCAAAGATCAAGGCTCATGCGCGGAAGATGCCTGTGCTATTTGGTTCAACCTACATATGCGAGCAGGCATTTTCTGTGATGAAATTTAACAAGTCAAAACACAGATCTTCCATGAATGATGAGCACCTTGCAGCTGTGCTTCGGATTGCGACAACAGAGATGATGCCTGACTTCGCTTCTCTGGTTAATGCGCATCAGAGGTTTCAATCATCTCACTGACTCTTTTATGTAATTGTTAATTCCACCTTTGATTGTTGGTTTTTTTTTTTTTTTTTTAAACGGACACTCCATTTGATTGTACGAAGGCTTGAGTGTTTGTTATTTTTTCTCTCTCTTGTTTTCTGTCTTCTTTCTGTCTTCTCCTCCTCTTCCTCCATTTCTGTTCCTTTTACTCCTACCTAGACATTTACTGTGTTTTATATTGTATCAGTGTTCATTTTCTTATTCTGTTTGCTTCGTATAATAAAATATTTTTTAATCAAAATCTAACAGCATTTTTGTGATAGATATTGTATATACAAGATATTTTGTATGTGGCCCTCGAATATTCGCTGGAAGTGTTAAGCGGCCCCCCAGCTGAAATAATTGCCCACCCCTGTTCTAGAGAAATGTGGCCTGGAATATACTGGACAATGTTGATATGTTATTGCTTGTTTAAACCCCTCATTTATTTATACTGTAGGTGTTGGCTGCAAAATAAGTTTTTGTAACATAGAGAAAGCTTGCAGTGAGGTGGGGCGTTGGTATATGGGGTGCACTACTGTGCTAAATCGGGTGGTGACGGGATCCGGCGGTTGGGATGCAGGCAGTCGAAAATACCGACAGCGGCATCCCGAAGCTCAGAATCCCAACACCAAGGTTGGTAAGAATACTAGCCCTAATCTTCAACCCCTCTAACCATCCTTACCTGCAGCCTGCCCCTAACCTCCCTGTAGCGTAACCTAACCCTCCCCTGCAGGCTAAACCTAGCTGATCACAGGCTGTGAGTAAACGCAGCCTAGTATCAACTCTGAATTACCCCCAATGTCGGAATCCCGGTGCTGGCATTCCGAGTAGTGTCGGGATTCCGGTGTTGGTATTTCGACTTCTGGGATTCCGGCCTCCGAGTTCCTGACCGGATCCCACCGAGTCCATGATGCTCCATTACATGAAGCCTTCTCTAACTTACCAAGATGGGCACCGTTAAGTACTCTGTGCATGCATGGTGCCATCTTGGTCACTGTGGTTGAGCGCCATGGAACTACGCAGGAGTGTAGTACTAAGCTTAGGGAGAACATACTGAATCATCCCACGCTGCTGCATATATATATATATATATATATATATACATACAGTGGGGCAAAAAAGTATTTGTACAGCCACCGACTGTGCAAATTTACCCACTTAAAAAGATGAGAGAGGTCTGTAATTTCCATCATAGGTACACTTCAACTGTGAGAGACAGAATCTGAAAGAAAAAAAAAGGAAATCGCATTGTATGATTTTTAAACAATTTGTATATTCTTGCGGAAATTAAATATTTGGACAATCAAAAGTTTCACTCAATACCTTGTAATATAACCTCGGTTGGCAAGTACAGAGGTCAAACGTTTCCTGTAGTTCTTGACCAGGTTTGCACACACTGTAGAAGGTATTTTGGCCCCCTCTTCCATGCAGATCTTCTCTAGATCTGTCATGTTTTGGGGCTGTCGCCGGGCAACATGGACTTTCAATTCCATCCACAGATTTTCTATTGGGTTGAGGTCTGGAGACTGGCTAGGCCACTCCAGGAACTTGAAATGCTTCTTACATAGCCACTCCTTAGTTGCCCGGGGCAGTGTGTTTGGGTTCATTGTCATGCTGGAAGACCCAGCCACGTTCCATCTTCAATGCTCTTACTGAGGGAAGGAGGTTTTTGCCCAAAATTTCACGATACATGGCCCCATTCATCCTCTCCTTAATACGGATCAGTCGTCCTGTCCCCTTTGCAGAAAAGCAGCCCCAAAACATTATGTTTCCACCCCCATGCTTCACAGTGGGTATGGTGTTCTTGGGATGCCATTCATGATTCTTCTCCCTCCAAACACAGTGGGTTGAATTTATATCAAAAAGCTTGATTTTGCTCTCATCTAACCACATTACATTCTCCAAATCCTCCTCTGGATCATCCAGATGGTCACTGGCAAACTTTAGATGGGCCTCGACATGTGCTGGCTTAAGCAGGGGGACTTTTCGGGCGCTACAGGATTTCAATCCATGACGTAGTGTGTTACTAATGATAACCTTTGTGACTGTGGTCACAGCTCTCTTGAGGTCATTGACCAGGTCCTCCCATGTAGGTCTGGGCTGATTCCTCACCGTTCTCAAGATCATTTATACCCCACGAGGTGAGATCTGCATGGAGCCCCAGGTCGAGGGAGATTGTCAGTGATCTTGTATTTCTTCCATTTTTTAATAATTGCACCAACATTTGATCTCTTCTCACCAAGCTGCTTGCCTATTGTCGATTAGCTGATCCCAGCCTTGTGCAGCTCTACAATTTTGTCCCTGGTGTCCTTAGACAGCTCTCTGGTCTTGGCCATGGTGGAGAGGTAGCAGTCTGACTGTTTGAGGGTGTGGACAGGTGTCTTTTATACAGATAACCAGTTCAAACAGGTTCCATTAATACAGGTAACGAGTGGAGGATAGAAGAGCTTCTTAAAGAAGAAGTAACAGGTCTGTGAGAGACAGAAATCTTGCTGCTTGGTAGGTGTCCAAATATTTATTTTCCAGAAGAATATACAAGTAAATTGTTTAAAAATCATACAATGTGATTTCCTGTTTGTTTTTTTCAGATTCTGTCTCTCACAGTTGAAGTGTACGAATGATGGAAATTACACACCTCTCTCATCTTTTTAAGTGGGTCAACTTGATCAATCGGTGGCTGTCCAAATACTTTTTTGCCTCACTGTGTATATATATATATATATATATATATATGTATGTATATGGTCCACTGTATGCTGTGCCCCTTCTCTGCTACATACTGGTATTACTGTGAGTATGGGTGTGCACAACAAATACACCCAAAGCTCTTGTTTATGTCTCACTGCCTGGTTTGCCTCAATTGTTATTTCCGCTGGTGTCTACTATCAATCAACCTGTGTATACAAATGGAGCCTCGCTCATCTATCCTTCTATGCTGTGCCTAGGTGCACCAATGGTTATTAGCATAAGCCTTTCCTCTACTGCTCTCTGATACAATACAATACAGCGAGTACAATACAGCAGGGGATTAAGTCATTACAGCAGGGGATTAAGGTGGTCATTCCGAGTTGTTCGCTCGTTGCCGTTTTTCGCAATGCTGCGATCAGGTGGAAAATGTGCATGCGCATGGTACGCAGCGCGCATGCGCTAAGTTATTTAACACAAAACTTAGTAGATTTGCTGGTGTTCGCGCGGCGCTTTTCAGTCGCACTGCTGATCGGTAAGTGATTGACAGGAAAGGGGCGTTTCTGGGAGGTAACTGAGCGTTTTCCGGGAGTGTGCTAAAAACCGCAGGCATGCCAGGGAAAAACGCAGGAGTGGCTGGAGAAACAGGGGAGTGGCTGGCTGAATGCAGGGAGCGTTTGTGACGTCAAACCAGGAACTAAACGGACTGAGGTGATCGCAATCTAGGAGTAGGTCTGGAGCTACTCAGAAACTGCAAAGAATTATTTAGCAGCAGTTTAGTTAATCTTTTGTTCGCAATTCGGCTAAGCTAAGATACACTCCCAGAGGGTGGCGGCCTAGCGTGTGCAATGCTGCTAAAAGCAGCTAGCGAGCGAACAACTCGGAATGAGGGCCTAAGTCCGACTTCCCTGGTGCAATTAATCCTATTATAGGCATAGATAAGCAGGGCTCCATCTGTACTACAATTATTGTACACACATATCAACAAAATGAGACCTCAGTGACTCAGGGGTCTACTGCTAATTTCTATCCAAATTAAGGAGGAAGATTTATCAAAGGTTGTGGAGAAAGATAAAGCCGACAGAGATAAAGTACCAGCCAACCAGCTCCCAACTGTCACTTTTCAAACACAGCCTGTGACATGGCAGTTAGGAGCTGATTGGCCGGTACTTTATCTCTGTCCCACTGTATCTCTCTCCAAGGCTTAGTAACTAGACCCCTCAGTGATAGGAAGCTCATTGGTTTTTAATATGGATAAAGAGACTAGAATGGTGTAGTTAATATGAATCTGTTTGTGCTCTGGTAGGTAGGTAGGTCTCAGTGGCAAACGCAGGATTTGCATGGGGGGTTTTCCAGAACTGGGCGGAGCCAATCACGGGGGTGGGGACTGAGGTGACCCAGTATATGTTGGGTCCGTAAAACTAGTGTGTCTGTGTGTATATATATATATATATATATATATATATGTATATATACATATATCTACACACATATATATATACATATATATATATACATACACACACATACATATACATAGCATATTAAACATGCATACATATATATATATATATATATATATGTACACACACATACAGTACACATATATAAACACATGTATATATATATATATATCATGTGTGTGTGTGTGTGTGTGTGTGTGTGTGTGTGTGTGTGTTTATATGTATGTATGTATGTATATACATGTGTATATATGTATGCACATGGATATATATGTACTATAATTAAAATAAAGTAAACTTTTATTGCACTTACAAGTGCCACCAGGAAGACAGCAGGCTGCAGAGGACGCTAGACAGCCATTAATAATACTCATGCAGCTAAAAAAAAAAAAAAAAAAAAAACATTTTTTTTTTTGTAGTGTAGGGGCGTTTCTGGGTGCTCGGAAACCCCCACTGGGTGCGCCACTGGGTCTGTCTATCTAGTTAAGCGTTTGATGAAAATTAGCAACTGCATCAGTGCTGTGTGAGTAGTGTGGCGCATTGTTACCTATAACATAGATAATGACTTGGAAACTAATGTCAATATATGTCAATTATACAAAGCAAACAATATAGAGATAGTACCTTACTGCCTATTTATTCCTCTTTCATTAAATGACCCCACAAACCCTCTTGTACTATGGGGCTGATTCAGACCTGATCGGTGCTGTGCACAGCAGCGAACAGGTCTGAACTGCGCATGCGTCGGCCCCGCAGTGCGCCGGCGCATGCAAGACAGCCGACGGGCAGAGGCGGTCGCTGGGTGGGCCGGCGGCACTTGGCCGCCATTTAGGGGGTGTGGTCCAGGCAATGCAGGCGTGCCCAGACCATTGGGGGGGGGGGGGGGGGCTGGCAGCTGCATAACGTCACACGCAGCCGCTGCAACCCGAGTAGCGACGAGTAGCTCCTTGCCAGCGCGCAGGAGCTACTCCTAAAGTATGCAATGCTTTTGTACCTCTGCAATGTGGTAGGGCCTGAGATGCGGGGCGGACTAGCCTGCGCTGGGCGTCCCCCCCCCCCTATGTCAGGGAAGCTGATCATAGATGTGCTAAATTTACCACATCTGCAATTAGGTCTGAATTACCCCCTATATTCCCAAACATACTGACCTTCCTGTGACCCCTGCACCCTAAAGCACTTTATTTATTTGCAAGGAGAACAGTAGGGTAACTGGCCCATCCAATATTCTCCTCTCTATACCCCTAGACATTTATATATGTTTGTCATCATCATCAACCAAATCACAATTACATCTGTATATGTATTATATTTAGCAGCATTCATAAAGTTATCCGTTCCCATCTATATATCTTACCTTGAAAGCAATAAAAGAGTAAAAACGAGAGTTTCATGTCTCCTTGTAGTTTAGGTATTAAAATATGAATATATTCAGGAAGCTCGCCAGAAAAACTACACTTGTTCTTAAAGAATTATAGCCAAGAGGAAGTAGGAGGAGGTGAAACATGTGAGTAAGATGGAGACAGGGAAGTAGCAGCAATCAGTAGCTGAAGGAAATAAAGTAATTAAAGTTCCTCGGACCAATACAGCTAATACTGTGAGATGAAAGATGTCGAAGAACTAAAGAAAAGATAGATAATGAAATAGGGCATTAAATAGTAGATTTTTAGTTTTTAAAAAGTTTTTGAAAAAGAAAGATAATAGGAGAGATGAATACTGGGACCTGTTCAGGAACTCTGGGCATTGTTGCATCATGAGGGGAGATGGGAGAAACATGAGAAATCCTCTGGCTATGAATCTACATTATACTGTTATGGAGCTGTACTAAGCCTTGGAGAGATATAAAGTCAACATAGATAAAGGGGTCTATTCATGAAGCAGTGAAAAGTGTGGAGAAGTGAGCCAGTTGAGAAGTCGACCATGGCAACCAATCAGCACTGACGTAACATTTATAATTTGCATACTATACAATTGTACGGAGCATCTGATTGGTTGCAACTTCTCCACAGGCTCACTTCTCCACTCTTTTCACTGCTTCATGAATAGACCCCTAAGTACTAGCCAATCAGCTCTGAACTGCCCTGTTTCAGGCTGTGTTTGAAAAATGACAGGAGCTGATTGGTTGGTACTTTATCTCTCTCCATTTACCCCACATTATGTCATATTGGCTATACATTGAAATGTTAATGAACAGTATATTAAAGTAGCAGTTTTTTATGGGGGGGTATTGGCCATCTGATTGTATATGAAACTACAGTATATGAAGGTTTACTGGTTATGTGTTTATATTAACTTTCATGGGCTTGTGAGTGTATGAGAAGGATAAGTGTACTCCTTGTAATGTAAAGTACAGAAAAAAATTACAGAGGCCATTGTTTGGTAGCCAAAGACGGGGGGTGTTCGGAGGAAATTCTCTGGCATTATTCTATTGAAATTGCTGCATTGCCCACACACAGGCTACTGTAAGCTGTCTATAACAAGTAGGTTCCTCTAGTTATCTGTGCCTGGAAACCATTGGCCACTGCAAGGGCATTTCTTCAGCCCCTGGCACCTATTATGCATCAGGACTTTGAAAACAATTTGACGGGACTGGCAGTTACGAGAATCTTATCTGCTCATCCAACCCTTGTTCCCTCAAGGGAGGGCTTCCATTGAATCTCTATTCTGTTTTCCATCTCAGAGTGTTGGCAGGCTGCCCGGTGATTTGTCGGCTCCTTCATATTGGTCACCCTGAGCTCTAGGCCGATCCCACCACTGTGTCAAAGTCAGAAAAATATCTCTATGCACACTACCATATTTGCACCTCACACAGGTCCGTGCTGCGCATGCGTACGCTCTCCCGTACGTGCGCATACTCACAGTCGCGGGCACCCGCAGGCGCACGGTATGCGTATTTACGGTAGAGTTTATGTGATCGTAGCGTGCGACTCAATCGTTACATATTTTCACTATATAATGTATTTTGTAGATCATGGTCCCTTTGATAGATTCTGAAAGTTTGGTTAATGTAGAATGTTCATGAACAGAGAAATCCCTCTTTGTTTGATACGAAGGGACAGACAGGAGTAATACAGTGGTGTTTAGTACCCATCGGAAGAGTATTTAATTAGCAATATTCCGGTGTTGGTTTGAAGCGGATTAATCGCTCGTGCGAATAGTTATGGACATAAGAAGTTTATGAACATTTACTGTATTTGCACTTACTTATCCATGCGGCGGGAAACCCAGTTTCCCTCCCACCTGAGCTGTTGGAAATAGTCACGGCCCACCTGTATGAATCAACCTATGACCTTTTGTTATAATGCGAGGAGGAATTCCTGTGCCCAATGAACAATGAGATTGTAGGGACCATTGAATTGTATTGTGTGTGGGGCATAAATAGACAAGCCGATCACATCCAGCTCTCACTCTTCAACGGTTATCATTGCTGAAAATCGGGAGCTGGATGTCCAGAGGCGCATGCGATCGTTTCCCCTTGTGCGTAAGTGTTTCTCCGCAACCATATTGTTCTTACTGTTATTGTGGGCCATTTCTCTCTCTCTCTCTCTTCTCCTCTTTCTCTCTTATTTTTCCCTTAAAACGTAATTGTATTGTATTGTATTTCCTGTGTAGTTATCTGGTTAGGTAGTCTATGTTATATTGTAGTGTATGACTTGTATTGTGTTAATTCTTTTGCAAGTATATCATTCATAATATATATTTATTAGGCGTTGGACCCTAAGCCCAGGTATCTGTGTATTTCTTATAGTGTTTAGTATTCTCAGAGCGTCGGTGACGCTCAAACAGCTTTTGAGTTAATAAGGTTATACTGTGTTGCATTTACACTCTATCATTACACTAAGGTTTTACTGCACAATACACTGTTTATGGTTTAGATACAAATGTTTAACATTGTTAGCGTCAGCGCCGCTGGTGATCTCCTCTTGGTCCCGAGCGTCCGCTACGCTATAGCGAATCATTACGTTAGTCAGCAGCCAATAGCGTGCCTGCCCGTGATCTCTTGGCCGTGAGCGAACGTGACGCTTGAGCGTCTCGACTATGGCTAAGCGATTGCTACGCAACGTGCGTACCCTTACGGTACTCCATACGTAAATAGCGTACAGTGTTCTTAGACCTCATAAAGGGTTTTATATAAGATAAATATTCAGCTTTATCAATTGGCGGCTCGCCCGTCCTTCACATATCTGCACTAGGTAATTTCAGCAGACATTATCCAGCAGCAAAGGGCGGGAGGTCACATTCCTCGTAGTGCTGTTTGGATAAGCGTCTGCTTCACTTAGTAAAGGGTGCTGAAGGAATCCGGGACCGGAGGTAAGAACAAAACGATAGTGTCTTTTTAAAACTGTTTATTTTTCTGTCTTGCGTACACACGCACGCACATATATATATCTGCATTCCTTTTTCATTTGTGTATTTTCGTATATCACTCTCCTGTTTGCCAGTTTTATAGTTGATAAACGTGCTAAGAGAGATTTGCCGCTATTTCATAGTTTAAGAGTAAAGGTAATATAGTTAAGGTATAGAAATACACACAGCTCTACCTAAAGGTAAAAGGAGAGATTGGCGTGGTGTGCGGTAGATGATCAAGGATCATCTACATTGATAAAACGTGTTAGTTGTGTTACGGTGGACAAAGACTGGTGTACACGTGTCTCTAACAAAGGGAGACTCGCGTACGCAAAGGCCGACGCACGCAGCGTAAATTACGCAACGGAGCGTCTGGGTACGCCCACGTAACTCAAGTCACACGATAGTGTTGATTTTTAAGTAATGCAACAGGCGATAAATAGCGCAAATCTATTTTAAATTCGAAATTTAAATTAACAGATCCTTCTCCTAATTTGTAACACATCTGGTCTAAAGAGAAATTTCTGCGCAGAAATAGAAATAGAAACAAAAGTGTATATGTGGTGAGTGAGTGTGTTTTTACAATTTTGAGGATTGAACCAAAAGAAATCATCGAGTTCTCGTGAGGTACATACGTGTAAGTGACATGCACGGTGGCTAGGGAGGCATCCTTGGTTAAACATAAAATTTGAGCATTAGAGTATAGCAGACCAGGAGGTCATACTGTAACAGACCAGGAGGTCATAACAGACCAGCAGGTTCAGGTACAGCAGACAAGGAAGTCCGCTATACAGTCCACAGGCACAACACCTAAAAGGGTTGGTGCAACACCCATATAGGCCATACAAGCTCTTGCTGAAGGAATTCGCAGCCGCAATTTTCGATTCCGCTGGTCGCTCCGTACATAAGATTAGTTGCTTATGTGCTGAACGATTGTACCGCACGTAATTGTGTGCATTAGTAAACCTGACCGGTACTATTTGTGTACGAAGGTCATAAACGCTATTTGTACATTCTGACGTGATTTGTGTAATTTTTTATTTTTACAAAGGGAAGTTTGCTGGTCACTCAGGAATTATCCAACAACCTCACCTTTACTGGAAAGAGTAAGTGTTCTGCGGATATCCCTCGCATGTTCCAGTAAACAAAGGTTAATAGGTGCCCTGGGTCGAGTACGCCAGCACCATATCGGTGTGATCAGGTCGTATTGGTCGGCGTGGGCAGAGTGAGTAAGGTGCTCGGTAAACCTTACCGTCAACCTATCGTGAATATCTTGGTTTTTTGTAAGGGTCCGTAACACCTGCAAATTATGGGGGCCAGTTGTTCAGGAAGGGGGCGATCAACCTCGGTTCGGGTTGATTCCATAAACCGACCAGTCGGGTCGGCAAGGTATGTAATGTGTGAAAAGTACGGGAGTCACACAGAAGCTTTATGTGATGAATGGGAGAGAATGACAGTACATGACGGGGAGAAATTCCCAAGAGTAGGTAGCTTCAGCACAGAAGTGTTAACGAATTTAAGGAGAAGGATATGTCTCATTAAATCAGCAAAGAGACGAATCAAGCATTATGATTATTTGCAGTTGTGGCAACAGGAGGGTGACATACAGAGAGGATTGGCTCAGGCGGCGGGATCTGGCTCGATCAGGAAACTGATAGCCACGGCCCCACCGCCACCATACATATCAGGAGAGAAATTGGTTGCGGAGAATGACGCACTAAGGTGTAACAAACAAACACTTAGCAACTGTGTAAATGTTAAAGATAATGTTAACCAATTAACCAATGCAAGTATTAACCCGTGCAAGTTGTACCCTGTTTTGAACTTTCCTCAGGAGTGTGATCAAGAGGACGAATCGGCAACAATTTCAGCGCTCTCTCTAGCAGCCACCATAGCAGAGACCACAGTAGGCACAGCTCCACCCCCGAGATTAGTAACAAAGCCCCCTAGCGGAGGGATAGGTGAGGTCGTATCAACGGGTAAGTACGGCACCATACACTATGCTGAAACTATTTCACCACAGCCTGTAGGATCTACACAGAATGAGGTTGTTAGAGTTAATCCTGTTAAGGTAATAGTAGTTCCAAATGGGAAAACAGACACTTCAGGAGTCACTCCTGTTAGGAACATTGCCATGTATAGCCCATTTTCCCGAATGGAATTAAGGACCATAGTGTCTGAATTCCCTGACCCTAGAAAAGACTTAGTTGCCAGCCAAAAATACATCAGAGACCTAGGTAACACGTTAGAGCCCAACAACAAAGACTGGCAGATATTGCTGAGAGCATGTTTACCCCCCAATGTTGACGCAACTCAATTTTTAGCTGACTGTGGATTAGATCAGGATGTACCTCTTACAGAAGTGTACAACAAAGACAATGTAAAAAGAATAAGCTTACAGTTAAAAGAGTATTTCCCAGCGGTAGTTAAATGGAACAAGATATTCTCCATTAAACAAAAGGAGTCAGAAACAGCTACAGAGTATTTTCACAGAGCATTATTAGAGATGGCAAAATACACAGGCATAGAGGACATTAAAACAAACATAAACCATCGAGAAGTAGCAGTATCGGTACTGATGGATGGTTTAAAAGAGTCATTAAAGACTAGGGTACAGACCACACAACCATGTTGGCGAGGTCTGTCTGTGGCTACTTTGAGAGAGGCTGCTATTGATCACGATAGGAACATCACCAGACACAGGGAACAACAAGGTGATAAGTTAATGGCAGTAAGTATACAGGCCTTGACCACAAAACAGCCTGTGTTAATATCACCAAACCCTGTGGGTAAGTCAAATGTGGTAACATGTTATTTTTGTCACAAACAGGGACACTTTGCACGAGACTGTAGATCGAGAAATATACAAAAATCTTATCAACCTCCTAGACAACGACACGACACACGACATTGGGATCAGGGTCCGCAGAAACGGAGTTATGAGCCACATGCAGGGGAAACAAAAAGATATCCCCCGAACAGAGACTGGCAAGCCTCTGGTAGCTCCCAATTAACTCCATCACAAGTAGTTGCTGCCAGCGGGATTCAGGGAGGTCACCATACCCAATAGGGGTGTGGCCATACCTGTAATCTGCAGCCAGTAAAATTGATTGCAAGCCTTGGAAGTGAACCAGAAATTGCAATCAATGTAGCTGGTAAATCATTAAACTTTCTTGTAGATACAGGGGCGGCCAAATCAGTGATAAATTCGACAGTGGGCATGAGAACCACTGGTAAGACAATTCCAGCCATAGGGGTAACGGGAGTAGTCCAGCACTACCCTGTTAGCAAACCAGCCGAGGTTACAGTAGGGCCGTTACATACCAAGCATTCCTTTTTGCTGGCTGCATCGGCACCGACCAATCTCCTGGGTAGAGACTTACTGTGTAAAATGGGGTGCGTCATTTATTGTACTCCTGAAGGTGTATTCTTGGGCATACCTGAGAATCACGTTCAGGAAGTACGAGACATGTTAGACTCCCCATCAAAATTAATGTCACATACCATTATGACAAATAGGACTCCCTCCCAAGTAGAAGAAATGACATCTCAGATACCAGAGTCACTTTGGACTAAAGATGGACAGGACACTGGATTAATGGCCAACGTAGCTCCGGTAGTTGTACAAGTAAAAGATGGTAGGATAGCTCCAAAAATCCCACAGTACCCTCTGAAGCCAGAGGTGGAGTTAGGAGTTTACCCAGTAATAAAGCGCTTGCTACAACAGGGCATTCTGGTAAGAACGTCCAGCACTGCCAATAGTCCCATCTTCCCTGTGAAAAAGAGTGGGGGGAGGGGTTACCGGCTAGTGCAGGATCTAAGGGGATTAACAAAATAGTTGAGAGTCAGTTCCCCGTAGTGCCAAATCCAGCTGTCATCCTAATGCAAATCTCTCCCACTGCGAAATTTTTCACTGTTATTGACCTCTGCTCCGCTTTCTTTTCGGTACCTCTGCACCCTGACAGCCAATATTTGTTTGCATTTACATACAGAGGAGTCCAATACACATGGACTCGATTACCACAAGGATTCATAGATAGTCCAAGTATATTTTCCCAGGCTTTGCATGATTGTTTACAGTCTTTCCAACCAGAGAGTGGATCAGTATTAATACAGTACGTGGATGATCTACTACTGTGTTCTGATTCATTGGAAGCATCCCTGAAGGATACGAAACAGCTCCTGTTTCATCTTTCAGACACAGGACACAAGGTTTCCAAAGACAAGTTGCAATTATGCCAAACTAAGGTAAAATATTTGGGACACTGTCTAACACAAGGACTGAGACACCTGACCGCTGATAGAATTCAAGCAATTAGAGACATGACTCTGCCACAAACCCAGCAACAGATCAGAACGTTTTTAGGAATGTGTGGGTATTGCCGTAACTGGATCCCAGGGTTTTCCATTCTAGCGTTACCCTTGCAGGAGATGGTCTCCTCAAACAAACCTGATCGGATTTCGCATACAGACGAGTCTGAGACAGCATTTGAGAGACTTAAACAGTGCCTAACGCAGGCACCAGCATTAGGTATGCCAGACTATGGGAAACCCTTTGAACTATACGGAACAGAAAGTGCTGGTTGCGCGGCAGGCGTACTAACCCAAAAGCACGGTGATGCCAGCAGGCCAGTAGCCTATTACAGCGCTCAGCTAGACACGGTAGCGCGATCCCTCCCCACATGCTTGCGAAGCGTTGCTGCAATAGCATTGCTAGTAACGAAAAGCGAAGATGTCGTGCTAGGTCACAACCTCACAATTCATACACCACATGCAGTGTCAGCCTTGCTGAATTCTGCCCAAACCAGGCACGTCTCATCAGCGCGGTTTACAAGATGGGAATTGGCACTAATGGCCCCCGTAAACATCACCATAAGGAGATGCAGTGCATTAAATCCTGCAACATATCTCCCAGGTGTGCCTGGACAGGCACAAAGGGTGGAGGATGAGAGTGGTGGGGAAGGAAATGAGAGTGGTGGGGAAGGAGGATTTAATACAAAGGAAGACACACATGATTGTATGGAATATTTGACCCAAAATTTTACCGCAAGGCCTGACATCAGTGACAACCCACTGGAAGATGTAGAACTTACGTTCTACACGGACGGTAGTTGTCATAGACAGTCAGACTCGGGAGACTTGTGTACTGGATACGCAGTCGTAGATGACCAAGGCACCATAGAAGCGGAACCGCTAGGCCCACCTCACTCAGCCCAGGTTGCTGAACTGGTCGCCCTAACCAGAGCATGTGAATTGGCTAAGGGCAAATCAGCCAATATCTACACCGACTCTAGATACGCATTCGGGGTAGTCCATGATTTCGGAGCCCTATGGCGCCTCAGAAATTTCATGACGGCAGCTGGTACACCGATAGCGCATGCAGCTCACATAAAAAGGCTTCTAACAGCGATACAGGAACCCGACAGAGTGGCTGTTATCAAATGTAAAGCACACACATATAGCCAAGACCCAGTATCACTTGGTAACAGCCGAGCAGACGAAGCTGCTAAGTTAGCAGCTGCTACCCCCAGACAGACAGACACCACACAACTGATGGTATTTAATACCATCAACACACAGAAGTTGTGTGAGATGCAAAATTTGTGTTCCACACAGGAAAAGGCAGTCTGGAAGGCAAAAGGATATGGCCAGGAGTCCTCAGGACTCTGGACGGATGGACACGGTAAACCAGTGGCCCCCAGAGCATACCTTCCATGTTTAGCTGAGGCAGCTCACGGGCTGACTCATCTGGGCAAGGAAGGGATGTGCAAGTTGGTAAGAGCATATTGGTGTGCCCCAGGATTTTCATCTCATGCGAGTAAAAGAGCAATGTCATGCCTTACCTGTTTGAGAAAGAACATCGGAAAGGCAATACCTACAGAACCATCTCATATCCCACCTGCCGGCGGCCCTTTCCAGGTAATACAGATTGACTTTATTCAATTACCCCCTTGTCGAAATTTTAAATATGTACTTGTTTGTATAGATGTTTTCTCAAATTGGGTCGAAGCATTTCCGGCGGCCAGAAATACCGCTATGTTTACTGCTAAGAAAATTGTGCAGGAATTTGTATGTAGATATGGTATCCCTAGAATTATCGAAAGTGATAGGGGTACCCATTTTACAGGTGATGTCTTTCAAGGAATGTGTAAATTGATGGGAATTGATAGCAAGCTGCATACTCCATACCGTCCACAGGCGAGTGCGAAAGTGGAAAAAGTGAACAGCACTATTAAAAATAAACTGAGTAAAGTGATGGCAGAGACAGGATTGACATGGCCAGAAGCTTTACCCATTGTACTGTACAGCATCAGAACCACTCCCAGGTCCCCTCTTAATCTGTCTCCCTTTGAAATCTTGTTTGGTCGACAACCGCATGTTATGATTAACCCTCAGGATGATTTGAAGTGTAACAATGAAGTGACTGTAAAATACTTGATTAAAATGAGTAAACAGTTAAGGAATCAAAATGATAATCTGAAGTTAGTGATTCCTGATTTACCAGATAGTAATTGTCATGACATTGAACCTGGGGATTATGTAATGATACGGAATTTTCTACGCTCAGGTTGCCTTATTGACAGATGGGAAGGACCATACCAGGTCTTATTGACTAGCACTACAGCATTGAAGGTTGCTGAGAGAGAGACTTGGGTTCATTCGTCCCACTGTAAGAAGGTTGCTGATCCAGAGAGGTCCCGTGATAAGGAACAGACGGTAGAGGTTGTATCACTGGAGTGTCTGTTCCAGGAGGATTGAGGCGGCACCTGAGCATTGAAAATCACAAGACCAAAAGCAGTTGTCGATCCCCTGTTCCCTTTTATTGTTTTTCTCCAACTTCCCATCCCCTCTCCCTCAAATTATTTTTTCCCCCTTCTCATTCTTCTCCGTTTCCTCCTACAAGATGGACTTGCCCCAAGAGACTGTGATCCGGATTTTCCTGTTGACCATGATGTTGACCAGAGCAGTCTGTTCCGGCGAGAGTACCATGGAGGTCGAGAGAGGTTCTGGAATGGGTTCTGATGATAAAGATGGAGGCGTAGTTTTCCAAGAACAACTTAACCAACAAGTAAAGGCGAGTATCAGAAAACGATCCGATAGCATTGACCATAGAAGGAATTGTGAAGGATTGTTAGCTGAAGAAAACTGTATCTGTCGGCTCTGTAACAATGTCATTGAGGATGGGTGCATAAAGAAATGCCAATCCAGTTTTAATATCCATATGGACCGGCATCCATTGAGTGACTATCACTCCTTAGTGGGTAGTGTGTTAAATAAAACAGATTGTTGGGTATGCTCTCAAGTACCTCAAGGTCATAGCAAATCAGGGCTAGTACCATTTCCTTTAACGTTAGGGGAGGTACTTGAGTTAAGTGGTGGGAGACCGGTGGACAGGAGGTTTAATATCTCCAGCCCTCCTAGTTTGAAGCTCCACCAATACCATGTGGATAGGTCCCTATTATGTTTTAACATCTCCAATCCCCGAAAGCCGGGAAATTAGGAAGTGTCATGGAGTAACCAAACCATGACCTTTTCGCATAGAGCAGATAGAATGCCTACAGATACAGAGCTTATACGCCACATAGCCAGTAGAGGAAAATCTTTCCGATATAGGTATACCTTAGGAAATAGGATTACGAGAGTTGGAGAGGTATCACCAGGATACTGTGCACATATCGTACAACCTGATACGTGTACTAAGCAGATGAAAGAATTAGGGTTAGGAGATTTCACATGGAAGGTGTGTAATATGGTTATGTCCTACTCCGTCCCATATGTTCTCCCCGATGATGCATATTTCATATGCGGGAGAAAGGCGTATAAGTGGCTTGCCCCAAACTCTGAAGGATTGTGTTATATTGGAAAAGTACTGCCTGAAGTAATGACTGTATCACATGACAAAATGAAAGACATACACCGTGTTGCCCAAACTCCTTATACTCACACCCATTACGAGCACGTAGTTAAACGGCACCTGATAGAAAGAACAGAGCATCAGGCCTCTGACATGATCCATGAATCCACCGGGATTCAGTTTCTAATCGCGTTAGACATCACTCGCACCACCAGAGGAGTGTTGAATTATAAATACATATCTGCGCTTGCAAATTTGTTAGATAATATCACTGAAATGTATGATGACACGTTTAGGTATACTGGAAGAGAACTTCAAGCTTATAAAACAGAACTGGTACAGCATAGAATGGTTCTTAATTACCTCACAGCAGTGACAGGCAGATATTGTGTCACACTGGCAACACAATACGGCGTGAAATGTTGCACATATATTACGAATAGCACAGAGGACCCGGTCGAGGTCATAGACCAAAAGATGGACGATATTCTCCAACTGAAGTGGGAATTTCGCAGGAGACACAATCTCACTCTTGCTGCTGTAGGTAATGAGCTGACTGGTTGGGTGTCATGGTTGAACCCGCAAAATTTGTTCTCTGGTTTAGGAGAGTGGGCTCAAGGAGTCATAATGGATGTTGGGAAGTTTCTCCTATGTATCTTAGGTGTTGTCATATCAATTGGTTTGATATTTAGATGCGGTCAGGCTTTAACGAAGTGTAAACGAAGTACCAGGGTGATGAGTTTAAGGAGTGAGGAAACTGTAATTCCAATGGATTTGATTTATGACCCAAATGTAGAAACAATGATGTGATGAAAATGCGATTTCTACGGTCCGTTTCTTTCACCTGTTTTTCCGTTTTCTCCAAGGTAAAAAGACCCACTTGGACGAGGAATTTGATGAGCCGATATACAGACAACAGATGGATTAAAGAAGAAGTTTTGACAACCTGATACACAGATTTTTAATGAACTTTGCCATAGATCCCCAGTTTCCCTAGAAATTTTTAAATTACGCTAGCCCAACACTTTTGTAAATCTATGGACATTGACAAAGCTTTTGCTCGCACCTTATGGGCAAAAGCACAAAGAAGACTGCATTCAACAGACACCAAACAAGACCTCAATCGACGAATGTACATTTACCTGACATAGAATACCACCGCATTTACCGTAATTATGTCTTTTCTTCATTTCTACAACCCTCAGGTAATGACACACATAGTCGATAGGGAATACAGGCACAGATATCAGCAATCACATATCTCCCCCATTCATGTATCATCAACTAAAATGTGCTCCCCCATTTTGTTACAACCAAAGCCGAAAAGAGCTCGGTAAAGTTTGACAGCCCATCCACAGACCCGTACCACGGGATAAGAAGGAATTCAAATGTATACTTCGCAATGCCTCGAAGCTTGATGTACAACACGTACGGCACGATGATACATGACCCCCCCAAACATGGATTCATACACACATGCTTCTACTATCTCACTAGGTCATACCCTCTTCACACCTTCTCCACTCTCCTCCCTTACCCAACCATGGAAATGTATTAACCCCTGACATATATTTTTCTCTTTTTGAAATGTTTTAGAAGGTGGCAGTTATTGTTGACTGCCAAAGGGTGGACTGTCAAAGTCAGAAAAATATCTCTATGCACACTACCATATTTGCACCTCACACAGGTCCGTGCTGCGCATGCGTACGCTCTCCCGTACGTGCGCATACTCACAGTCGCGGGCACCCGCAGGCGCACGGTATGCGTATTTACGGTAGAGTTTATGTGATCGTAGCGTGCGACTCAATCGTTACATATTTTCACTATATAATGTATTTTGTAGATCATGGTCCCTTTGATAGATTCTGAAAGTTTGGTTAATGTAGAATGTTCATGAACAGAGAAATCCCTCTTTGTTTGATACGAAGGGACAGACAGGAGTAATACAGTGGTGTTTAGTACCCATCGGAAGAGTATTTAATTAGCAATATTCCGGTGTTGGTTTAAAGCGGATTAATCGCTCGTGCGAATAGTTATGGACATAAGAAGTTTATGAACATTTACTGTATTTGCACTTACTTATCCATGCGGCGGGAAACCCAGTTTCCCTCCCACCTGAGCTGTTGGAAATAGTCACGGCCCACCTGTATGAATCAACCTATGACCTTTTGTTATAATGCGAGGAGGAATTCCTGTGTCCAATGAACAATGAGATTGTAGGGACCATTGAATTGTATTGTGTGTGGGGCATAAATAGACAAGCCGATCACATCCAGCTCTCACTCTTCAACGGTTATCATTGCTGAAAATCGGGAGCTGGATGTCCAGAGGCGCATGCGATCGTTTCCCCTTGTGCGTAAGTGTTTCTCCGCAACCATATTGTTCTTACTGTTATTGTGGGCCATTTCTCTCTCTCTCTCTTCTCCTCTTTCTCTCTTATTTTTCCCTTAAAACGTAATTGTATTGTATTGTATTTCCTGTGTAGTTATCTGGTTAGGTAGTCTATGTTATATTGTAGTGTATGACTTGTATTGTGTTAATTCTTTTGCAAGTATATCATTCATAATATATATTTATTAGGCGTTGGACCCTAAGCCCAGGTATCTGTGTATTTCTTATAGTGTTTAGTATTCTCAGAGCGTCGGTGACGCTCAAACAGCTTTTGAGTTAATAAGGTTATACTGTGTTGCATTTACACTCTATCATTACACTAAGGTTTTACTGCACAATACACTGTTTATGGTTTAGATACAAAGGTTTAACATTGTTAGCGTCAGCGCTGCTGGTGATCTCCTCTTGGTCCCGAGCGTCCGCTACGCTATAGCGAATCATTACGTTAGTCAGCAGCCAATAGCGTGCCTGCCCGTGATCTCTTGGCCGTGAGCGAACGTGACGCTTGAGCGTCTCGACTACGGCTAAGCGATTGCTACGCAACGTGCGTACCCTTACGGTACTCCATACGTAAATAGCGTACAGTGTTCTTAGACCTCATAAAGGGTTTTATATAAGATAAATATTCAGCTTTATCAACTGCTCAGATGGTTCCTGCACAATTAAAGTGGATGGGTCACTTTTTAAATAGAGTTTTTGGTTATCAGTAGAAGCCGGAATTACTTTTAACTTTATATCCCTCTATGACTGCTCATTTGTTTTGTCACCAAGGCACAACCTGTGCACTGTAGACTCGGGTAGCCTTCACCAATACTTCTTGGCTCTAAAGACCTTTCTTCCTCAGCTCTGCTGGTGCTAAAATATTATTGCTTATTTATTTATTTTAACTTGGGCATAAAGTTAACTGTAATCCCTATTTTTTAAGACTGCACCTGAGAGTGAACAGAGTACCTTTTTCGACATTACAAGTGTTTCTATTTGTTTCCTTTGTAGGTCCTTTTCATGTGCGGTCAGCACCATCACTACTCCAGTTACCAGCGCCTCTGGGCCTGCCACTTCCAGGGCTGGTGGCTTATTCATCAGAGGAAGAGGATATGGAGGATGACAACACCACCATCATCCTCACTCCCGTGGAGCCTTCGTCGCTTGGGCCACTGCCACAGCAGCCGCAACCATCAACGCCCAGCACGCAGGCCAGTGTTCCCAGTGTGGTGGAACTCTCCATGTCCCTCCACTATTTTCGGGAGCACCAGCTGTCCTTCATGGATTGGCAGACTAGCCAGCTGCACTATATTGGGTGGCTAATGCGGCGGCAGGACAGGACATCGGCGGTGGCACAGGGCACCACGAATGACCAGCAAGATAATAGTCGCCTGCAGGAACTGACCGAAGCGACATTGGGAGCAACTGCAGGTGACACAGGCCACCTGGGATCAAATGCAGGTGATTTTGGCTCTACAAAGGGAGCTGGTGGCACAAAGAGCTGTGCGTGAATTCCCAACAACCTCAATGGCCAGCTCCCTCCACTCCAGCACACAGAGGGCCTCGCCATTGACCCCCCCACCGCCGCCGCCCCCAAGGCATAAGAGGGCAATACTTTTTGCTTGCCCATTTTTCTATTTGTTTCTCTCTGATTTATGTAAAGTGATTTCCCAAAAAATGTGTTTGTCGTTTGTTTATATAACATAAGTTATTTTAAAAGTCCAAAATTTATTTACGGTTAATGTGTTTTCATTTTATGTTTACGTACATACACTATTTAGGTGGTACACTAGAGGAATTTGGTATTTAAAACACATGTAAGAACAGGATTTAGTGGGAACATTTGACCTAACAAGGCTTATTATAATGTTCATTTACACATACATGTACACGTGTCCTCCTACATCTTTGCTGTAGTCAGGCTAAATAGACGCATGGTGCGTGCTTTTGCACATTTATACCTGGAAAATGCATCTTATTCACAAAGATGCAAGAGGATGCACAAGCAGATCCTGCTGATTAAAATTAACTTTCAACATTGACAAATTCAACCCACCCAAAAAAACAGCTCTATAGACTCCATTACATCTGCCCGAGTTTTATGTTTAACATGGGAAAAACATCTGGATCCGACTTTTTACCGGGCGCTCATGTTCAGAGTAGAACCATCTGACTTTTCATGAACTCGGACACTATTACATTGGCTGAGTTTGCAAAATGCCTGACTTTTGCAACAAAATCTGACATTTTACAAACTCCGCTTCCATTACATCCCATCTTATATGTAGACAGATGTGTATGTGCGCACTATGCCTGACTATGGGCCTAATTCAGACCTGAACACAGCAGCAAATTTGTTAGCTAATGGGCAAAACCATGTGCACTGCAGGTGGGGCAAATATAACATGTGCAGGGAGATTTAGATTTGGGTGGTGTCTGTTCAAACTGAAATCTAAATTGCAGTGTAAAAATAAAGCAGCCAGTATTTACCCTGCACAGAAACAATATACCCCACCCAAATCTAACTCTCTCTGCACATGTTATATCTGCCCACAGGGTGGACCCTACTCCCCCCTTGCCAGCAGCCTCCCTGTGCCTAATTACTCTTAAAAAAATAATAAAACCAAAGAAACTCTGGGAGCTCCCGTAGCTGTGACCGGCTCCACCGGGCACATTTTCTAAACTGGTAGGAGGGGCATAGAGGGAGAAGCCAGCCCACACTATCAAACTCTTAAAGTTCCCATGGCTCCTGGTGGACCCGTCTATACCCCATGGTACTAATATGGACCCCAACATCCGTCTAGGACGTAAGAGAAATAGTGACTTCTAAATCTCTTTACTCAGTAGTTTCCATTATAGTACCCTTGATACTATATTTAGCCTTTAGGTTATGAGACCCAAGTGCATGGTTTTGCATTTTTTAGCATTAAACTGGAGTTGCAACGTTCTTGACCATTCCTCAAGTCTACTAAGATCATCAATCATATTTTTACCCCTCTTTGTGTGTCTACACTATTGCATATCTTTGTGTCATCTGCAAAAAGGCATAGTTTCCCTTAAATAACATTTGCAGTGCCACCAAAAAAGATAATAAAGAGCACTGGACCAAGTACAGATCCCTGGTGTACTCCACTGGTAACATTGCCCTGCTGTGAATGTACTCCATTTGTCTGTTTCCAATCCTGCTACCAGGTTCTTATCTATTCAACTGTTCATTCAACTTTCGAGTTAAGCAGTCTGCGATGTAGGACTGTGTCAGTTGCCTTACTAAAGTCTAGATACACGTAGCTACATCCAGGCCCCCCACCCGATCTATTACTATGGTCACAGTCAAAAAAGCCAAGAAGATTTGTTTGGATGAACTCCCTGCAAGGAATTTAGACATTTGCCACTTGTAGTTGAACTAGCAAAATACCCCTCCCAATGTACATCGGGTAGATTAAAGGTATGCGGTCAAGATCCCGCCAGACGGAATCCCGGCGGTCGGAATACCGACACCGGGATCCTGACCGGCACAATACCGACATATTCTCCCTCTGTGGGTATCCACAACACCCACAGAGAATAAATTAGTGTGCCGAGCATAGCGAGGCACCGTGCCCGCAAGGGGCTGCGTTGCGCTCGCCGCCCTATCGGGATTGTGCCGGTCGGGATCCTGGTGTCGGTATTCCGATCGCCGGGATTCCGTCTGGCGGTAATTCGTACTGATCCCAGATTAAAGTCTTCCATGATTATGACCTCTCCATTTTAAAGCCATTGTAATATGTTCAGCAATAGATTCCTATCCAATACCTGGCCCAGTGTGAATAATAAATAATGTCCTCCCTCATTTCTATAGTCACCTAAAGGGCCCCAGGCTCAGTTGTTTCTTAAATATTTAGTATTAAAGTAGCATTTATTTTATTTTTTTCACATACATTTCTACCCCTCCTCCGATTCTTCCCGTGCTGTCCTTCCTAAATAAATTGTATCCTGGTATATCTATGTCTCAGTCATGATTTTCACTGCACAATGACTCCATAATAGGCACAATATCTAGATCATCCCTTGTCACTACTGCAATTATTTTGTCACATAATTTATAAGAGCAGGTATTGCAGGTGTGCTTGTAGACTTCCAGTTTCCAGCAATTAGAGACCTAGCAGCTGCCAGGATGTGAGTATCGGATTCTAAACGATTGTTGGACGTGAATTTAGGGTTTGACTCAGGGATTACACTCTGGAGCCGTGCAATAAATTGAGGTTTTTTTCTCCGCATACAGGATTATGGCAATATATGGATAATGATTCAAAAATGCATTAGTTCTTAACAGTTGGCAAGGAGGTTGGCTGGATACTTGTCCACTGATGAAATAAAGAGTTGGATGCCCGATGCTAAATACCGATATCTGCTTGCTGCTTGTGTTAACATGAAAAGCTGAACTGGAGATTACATAAAATGTAGCTGAAGAAGCTGTAAGGCCGGGACACAGCTTGTTCTTGAAGAGTGGTGTGCAGGACACTTAAATAACTGAAAAAGCTATGAAGCCATGACACGGCTTATCCTTGAGCACTGGTGTGTGAGAGACTTGAATAACTGAAGATACTGAAAAGCTGGTACATATATTATACTCAAGCACAGATGTGCTAAAGGACTTGAAGAACTGTAGGAACTGAAAAGCTGGGGGAAGGCTTATCCTGGAGCATTGGTGTGCTAGTAAAAGAGGAAGGCTGGTAGGCGGGGCACAGCCAAAGTCAGTGAGAGCAGATGGAACTCTAGTGTTTTTGTATGATGGAACAGATAGTCTCTGCAGGAGCCCTACACAGGCTGAGGACAACAAAGCACTGACAAAGATTCAGCTCAGGTTCACTAGCTTTATACCTGAGCCAGGCAGAGGGTTGGCTGGAGGAGTCAGCTGAGCCTAGCTGGGATTGGACTGAATCCTGTCACCTGTCTAGAGGTACTGTAAGATGACGATGTCCATGACTGGTCTTGGAGGGAACTTGGTTTAGGTCCAAATACCAGGAAGCAGAGCACTATGGAGACTCACTCTGAGAAGAATTCACAGAATACTAAGAGTACTGTGTAAAGACAACATGATTAGACTTCACCGGCAAACTGCACAATGACCCTGGAGAGAACTGCTGATCACTGAATCCTACCGATTACTCTCACAGAGGAATTCACACATGTGACTTAATTAGGAGTTTAACACAATCTGCAGCTTGTATGCTAAATTGCAGGAGAGATGACACAGGTAAGACACAAACCATGAGAAATACAGTCAGGGCCGTAACAGTGTGAAATCAATTTATTCAGCGAAGGATCTACATCTGGAAATGGTCGAGCAAATAAAAACACCCAGGGGTCTAAGAAGAACGGACAGCCTGAGAGGGATCGAGAGAAAGGCTCGTGATCCAGAACAGCACTACGAGTATAGGGGCATGTCCACCAGATGTGGAGAAGAGTTCTCCTACGGCCCAGTTCCGGCAACATACAGGAGTGGAAGTGGGGAACATTTAGATAAGTTATCAGGTGTACAGTACTATCTACAATAGAGTTTATATGAGGTTTCCTTAACCTGAGTTGAAATAGAACTCTTAGCTATACCTTCCCTCACTTCCTCCCGAAAAGTCATCCGGGGGGAAGGGGGGGGGGGCAGGACCCAAATCACTCTCCCACTCTACGTTTCGAACCTCTCAAGGTAATCTAAACTAGCATAGAGTAAAGGGAGAAAATCATGCCTCTGTAAAGAGGGTTCCTCAGGCAGAGTTTTTCAAAGGGGATAGGGGAGCGTAGGGTAGTAGACTGAGGTAGAGATAAAAGGAAATGGCGAAAATGAAAATATTCAAGAAAGTGTGATGATAAAGAAACGCTTTTTTAATATTGTCTATAGCACAGGTTCTCAAACTCGGTCCTCAGGACCCCACACAGTGCATGTTTTGCAGGTCTCCTAACAAAATCACAAGTGAAATAATTAGTTCCACCTGTAGACCTTTTAAAATGTGTCAGTGAGTAATTAATACACCTGTGCACCTGCTGGGTTACCAGCAAAACATGCACTGTGTGGGGTCCTGAGGACAGAGTTTGAGAACCTATGGTCTATAGAATCCCACACGTCTTGAAAGCACAGATTAGATACAAAACTTATTCCTACCACATGCCACCAATTAAAGTTAAGAATAGAAACTCTTGGTAAGAAACTAGGATTCTTCCAAAGGGAAATAAGGGGAGAGAAAGAGGAAGACATTTTATATTGGGAGATGGTTGAATCCCATAGAGACAGATAGAAATTAACGGAGTGGAGATTAGCTAGGGAGCTCTATGCACATTGTTCAAACCCCTAATGGAAGACAATGAGCGAACCCCAAATAGTTAGCCTTCAACTTGACCCAAGACCTAGAGCCCAAAGGAGTGAAAGTAACAACTATGTGATAGATGACTTGCTAGATAGTAACAGGCTGAAAGGAGCCCGTTTTGTTCATGGAGATTCCCTTCCACCCGGTCTACCTCTCTTAAGTTTAGAAACAAGGTGGAAGCTGCTTGGGTCACCTATCACGATAATAATGCTGACACGGCTGTTTCTTCACCAGTTTTATTTTGGCAGGCTTCAAAAGCAGTCCTTAGATGGGATATTTTGTCATATACCATCGCAGGTCTATAAATCATTACATGCAGATTACCGCCAAGCGCAACGGTTACTGACAGCCGGGTTCCAATCTTATAAAGTTGACCCATCTAGTATTAATAGAGATACTCCACAGCTAAAATTGCTTTCGATGGCTTATTTACTAAGATGGAAGTGAGGTATTCGTTTAAAAAGGATGCTAGATTTCATAAATACGGAAATAAGTCTGGTAAACTGCTCTCGAATTTGTTACATGGGCAGCGTGATAGTCCACCCACTAACGAAATCTAATGGCACTTATACTACTTCAAATGCGCAAATTGCACAGTCAATACATTCTTTTTATACTAAATTGTACTCAACCCCTACCCCCCTCCCTCTGCTACCTGTGTATCTGAGTTTTGGGCTGGACCACCTATCCCGCAAGTCTCTGTAGCTCAGGAAGATTCCCTGATTAAGGAAATATCCGAGGACGAGGTGACAAAGGCCATTGCAGGTCTAAAAAATGGTAAAGCCCAGGGTCCGGATGGACTCACCTCGGAGTATTATAAGATCCTGGCTCCAAAAACAATCCCAATTCTGATGCTAGCATTTAATTCTATCCTGACTAAGGGTGAGCTCTCTCTATTTTTTAATTTGGCAACCCTGAATGTATTACCAAAGCCCGGCAGGGATCTGTCTGATCCCGGTTCATATAGGCCGATATCACTACTTAACATAGATTACAAACTATTGCTGAAAATATTTGCAGATAGACTCAAACAAATTTTGCCATCTGTTGTGCACCGGGATCAGACAGGTTTTATTATGGGTCGCTCATCAGTTGTTAACATCAGGAAGGTGCTGGCCGCAATCAGTTCATCCCAGTGTGCCATGTCTGCAGTTCCCACAGCAATTCTATCTCTAAATGCAGAAAAAGTTTTTGACATGGGGGGTCATTCCAAGTTGTTCGCTCGTTGCCGATTTTCGCAACGGAGCGATTAAGGCAAAAATGCGCATGCGCATGGTACGCAGTGCGCATGCGCTAAGTAATTTAGCACAAAACTTAGTAGATTTACTCACGTCCGAACGAAGAATTTTCATCGTTGAAGTGATCGGAGTGTGATTGACAGGAAGTGGGTGTTTCTGGGCGGAAACTGACCGTTTTCTGGGAGTGTGCGGAAAACCACAGGCGTGCCAGGATAAAACGTGGGAGTGTATGGAGAAACGGGGGAGTGGCTGGCCGAACGCAGGGCGTGTTTGTGACGTCAAACCAGGAACGAAATGGCCTGAGCTGATCGCAGTGTAGGAGTAAGTCTCGAGCTACTCAGAAACTGCTAAGAATTATTTATTCGCAATTCTGCTAATCTTTCGTTCGCAATTCTGCTAAGCTAAGATACACTCCCAGAGGGCGGTGGCCTAGCGTGTGCAATGATGCAAAAATCTGCTAGCGAGCGAACAACTCAGAATTACCCCCATAGTGTACTAGGAGCATTTGTACGATACAATGGCCAAATTTGGTTTTCCGCCTAAATTTATTTCTTTCCTGCAGACTTTGTATACTGATCCCAGATCTCAAATATTGTGTAATGCCCTTTTGTCGCCACCCTTTTGTATAAACAGGGGCACAAGACAGGGCTGCCCCCTCTCACCCCTTTTATTTGTTTTGTCAGTGGAACCACTAGCGATATCGATCAGGCAGTCCCCAAACTATCAAGGTATTGATAGGTAATGTCCACTTGTGCTTATTATTTGGTGACGATATGCTATTGTTTCTATCGCATCCACATTACTCTCTACCAGTGGTTTTCGACCTGATCTCGAAGTTTAGTGATTTTTCTGGTTATAAAATAAATTTGCACAAATCCGAATTACTCCTGTTAAATCACCAGGATTCCTACTCATGCACTGAAGGCCCCCTTAGCATGATTATTAAGTATTTAGGAATACAAATACCAGCATGTCTACATAATCTGAATACACTTAATATTAATCCTGTTATCTGCTCTATCTCGAAAATCTTGACAATTGGCATTCCTTACCGTTGTCTGTTCTGGGCAGAATTGCACTAGTTAAGATTGTGCTTTTCCCTCAGTTATCCTATTTAATACAGATGTTGCCGATACGCATGTCATTAATGGATATTAAAAAAAGTATAAGGTTTTTTTCGTAAATTTATATGAAGGGGTGGCAAATCTAGAATATCTAGTAATCATTTGAAACTGCCATAATGTAAGGGAGGAATGGGTTTACCAGACTTGTTGCACTTTTCACATATGTCATAGACTGGCTATATGAACGAGACGTATATACGTTGTTTGATTTGGATTGTGCCTTGTTTCCCCCTTTCCATCTGGTGCATTATTGCATACCCGTAAAACTAAAATTCCTGCACATATTTCCGCACATTTGTTGTTTAAATATGTTTACATGGCGTGGTGGGCAATTAATGGGAAATTTCACAGGAATCCTCTAACTTCTCACCTGATATCTCTCTGGGGCAATCCTTTATCCTCACCAGGGCTGGAAGACGCAGCATTTTATTTAAACCTTTCTATCAAATTGCATCCACTCTGTACAGTCCACACATATCCTCACATGTCTTCTCATTCTATGCAATAGATAGCACCTTTCCTTGTGTACATATGCCTATTTCACTATAGATTGTAAGCTTGCGAGCAGGGCCCTCCTACCTCTATGACTGTTTGTTATCACCCATTTTGTTATTGTTATTTAAAATTGTAAAGCGCAACGGAATTTGCTGCGCTATATAAGAAACTGTTAATAATAATAAATTTTATAGACTGAAATTGAAAGGTATTTAGCTGATAGCGGATGTCTTTGATCCAGGTGGCCGAATCATTTCCTCTTCAATTTTGCAGGAACGTTTCGGGCTAATCAACTCCTATCATTACACTTATCTACAAATTAAACATTATGTGGCTTCAATCCCTCCAGTAGTAGCGACGAGTTCTACTACAGATCCCTTTCTTCCTTTGCTGAACTTGGTTAAAACTATATCATACAGAACCGGGTTTCTATATTACGATTTATGTGTTAATCTTGTAAAATTCCAGAACCAGACAATGCAGTCATGGACCCAACATAGATGACCCTGACGACTTATTTTATCAATATGATAATACCTTGAGGATTTTACAATCCTCCTCATTGCAGAAATTTAAAAACAATCTATAGGGCCTATATTTCCCAGGCCCAAAGGAAGCAGTTTGTCTTTGAAGAACCAGGCCATTGCTTGAAATGCTTCCATTCATCTGCCACATATCACAATTTTTGGGACTGTGGTTGCATTAAAAGGTTCTGGAATAAAATAGTGACCATCATCAACACAAGTTTTTCTGTTAGAGTAACTCTAAGCCCAAGAGCCTTCTTATTCGCTGACTTCAGGGTCTGGAACTTAGATGATTCCTGCAAATATCTATACTTTTTTTGTTTTAATGTTCTGGTAACAGTAGCGAAAAAAGTCCTACTTAAGAAATTGATCTCTAGACACTCACTGACGCTACATGCGGTTCACAATATGCTTCTTACGGTGTTATACTTTGACCGCAATGCTACCATACCAGATATACTGTAGATTAGGGATTCAATTTTAGAAAAAAAATGGAGGCCACACATAGTTACACTATCGAAGGCATTGCAATCTCACATATTGAAATTGTTTGAGGACACTGAATGGTACTTGCACAAAAAAATACTCGGAGACTTCTGAGTTGGAATATACTTTTATTGCATTGTAACTGTAATGTACATTGGATCTTGCATACCACGTTATATTTAATCTATTTCGATCAAAGTGGTTGAGTGGTTTGAGAAGCGCTTAAAAGCAGAATCCTACTACGCGTTTCTTATCCTTCTTCCCATTTCCTTTTCGACATTTGCATAATTGTTCTGTTTTTTGTCTGTTTTCTTGTAAATTATGGGCAAGACTGCCACTACACTGTATTGATTTATTTTTAGTGTGTATCACTTTATGGACTATTCTGTCCCCATCACCGTGATTTATGCATGGCTTTCTTTATGTATACAGTCTCTCTTGTACCATGTTGCCTACTGAAATTTAATAAAAATATTTTGGGGGGGGGAAACAAAAACAAAACTACAGTACTGCTTTTTTTTTTAAAGATTGCAGTCCATAACTATTCCTGACCGAGGGGGAAATATCAAGAAAACTTGTATGAATGATGGAAAGTATTTGTATTAAGATGAGAACTAAAGGAAGGAATTGAATCAGAATACCAGCTCCAAATGCCAAAATAGGTAGTCTAAATACCTGCCATGGAGCGCCAAGTTTGCAGTGAAAATTGGTCCTAAAAGAGCCCCATGTACAAACTGGCAAAACTCGGGGCAAACTATATTGCCCATGGTGTTCCCATGTACCTGGAGATGTGTCGAGCAGAAAAAAAAATTTATGAGGAAGAATAAAAGAAATTGAATCCAGGATAAACTTACATTGTCTAGGATCCAATCCCATATCAGTACACTCCTGTTCTACCCGTTCTTCGCACAGGAGTTTCTGATTTTCACATTTGTAAATATAAATAAGTGTTAAAAATCTGGAAAATCTGTAGAGCTGTAAATTTGAGATGTAAGTAAATATTAATCCATGGTTCTTGGCGTTACCCGAGGAGCACATGTAGCAGATACGGTGAAAAGTGACAGGACCATTTTTGTAGTTTATTAAACTCTACACACTGGAGGTGCAATACAAATTTCAATACAATTGTCCATTTGGGCATTATCATTCACGCAACGCAAGCTACTTATTGGTAAAGACGTCATTATGTCAACCCCCTTTTCATCCCGTTAGGGGAGGTTTTTTAAAATTGTAATTACATGGTTTTACCATTTCCCACCTACAGAATACCTATGTTACATTTCATCTAATATATCAGGAAGTACGAGAATTAGTGATGAGTCAGTCTGTGAGTGCTCTCGTATTAGATAGATAGATAGATAATGTTGAACAGCCTCAAATCCCAATTTGTGGGGATAAAGGAGTACAGAGGGGGTCATACCGAGTTGTTCGCTTGCTAGCAGATTTTAGCAGCCGTGCAAACGCTATGCCGCCGCCCACTGGGAGTGTATTTTAGCTTAGCAGAAGTGCAAACGACTGTATCGCAGAGCGGCTACAAAGTTCTTTTGTGCAGTTTCAGAGTCGCTCAAAACCTACTCAGCGCTTGCGATCACTTCAGACTGTTTAGTTCCTGTTTTGACGTCCCAAACCCGCCCAGCCATGCCTGCGTTTTTCCGAACACTCCCTGAAAACGGTCAGTTGACACCCAGAAACGCCCACTTCATGTCAACCACACTGCGGTCACCAGTGCGACTGAAATGCTTCGCTAGACCCTGTGCAAAACGACATAGTTCGTTGTGCCCTTAAAACGCGCATGCGCATTGCACCGCATATGCATGCGCAGAACTGCCGTTGTTTAGCCTGATCGCTGCGCGGCGAACAAATGCAGCTAGCGATCAACTCGGAATGACCCCCAGAGTCTCTATATCACACAAGTGAACACCCCTCATCATACCAAGTGATACCGTTCATAAAGATTTGAATTTGGGTATATCGCTGATGTGGGATCGAAAAGCAATGACGCGAGTTTGAAGATAAGAGTCAACAGAAGATAGTTTAGTGATTAAAGAACCCAGATATAACACGACACCCAGGTAGTGAGAATAAATATTTATGAATTTTAGAGATGTGATAATAGGTGGGAATAATCAGGTGAGCTGCATAAAGAAAACAATTTATCCTTAGAAATATCACCCTTGGTCAGTGCACTATCCAACAGATTTTTCAACTCGGATAGAAATTGAACCGTTGAAAAATATAAATTTGCTAGAAAACGTATTCATCTGCTTGCATGCCTCAGAGAGGTAATCAATTCCAACTTGAATGACAACACCTCATCAGCCCCCTTAATTATTATAGACTCATCATTCGTAAGATTTTTCAATGCTCTTTTATTGAAATGTAAATTATCCTGATGGATCTTATATATGCTGTATTTTTTTTTTAGTACAAAATTATCAAAAATCCTCCGTCATTCTATAAAAGGCCTCAGGATATTCAGACAGTTTGTCGGTAGCTCCACTCTCAGCCAAGAAGCTCATCTATTGCATGAATCATTTCTTGATTATCCAAGACAATAGCACTACCATTAATGATTTCGATGTTTGTATTGGCAAAATATCTCTTTCGATCAAACATATCAGGGTTACGTAAAGTCCCATTATAATCACTGATTTTTCATGTTCGCAAAGAGTCCTTGTCTTTTATTTCTTAACCTATTTTTACACTTTTTGGTGGATTGCTACATCCCCTGTATTTTCATCTCTATCTTTTTTGATTATACTGTCCTAAAAAAATGAATTCGTCATTTGTCTTGATTAATTGTTTCCTGTACTTTGAATTCACCAGAATTTTGATCAGTTCTCTTGTTTTGCGATAAATGATTTTGGTATTGCCCCTTCAATAAATAGTGATCATTCAATTTGGGATAATGTTCATCTTCACGCGATTGGTTATAATTACATCTCTTACGTCTGTCTATATACATCTGTTCCATTTACACGCATATTGGAATTCACTATTCTTTCTTCCCAGTTGTTTCACATAACTGTCTGTTCTAAGCTTAAAAAAATCAGAGGGTGGATTAGATCTACCTACTGGAGACTGATTCCTGACATGCCTTCTGTAAAGGACCTCACTAGATTGTTAGCCTAAGTATTAAAGTGTCAAATCAATTTATTATTATTATTATTATTATTATTACTACTACCCAGGAATTTTTCATAATCCTCAATTTCTTTTTATTTAATATCTGATCTCGTTCTTTAAACCCAAACAAATTTTAAAAAGACTTCAGCAGGTCTTGAGTTTTTTTCAATTTCTCCAAATAATTTGGAAATCTAATTTCGTCTATATAAAAGTAATAGTCTAATCCGTGGAAATGAACACTTGTCCAATATAGTATTCCAATTAGAGGTCAATTTAGGATCAGCCTTGACCACTTAACAGACGATTTATTTTGCCAAATACCGCTCCGAAATTGTCGGTTTTTATGAGTGAATTAAGTGAAGAACATGACTAACCCTACCACAAACGATTTTAGTAAAAGAAAAAAAAAAAAAAAAAGGGGAATTTTTTAAAATATATTTTTTTAAACATCAATCGGGAACATTGCGGCTTTCATTTTGAAAGCCGGGCCAGCCTTCTGGTGTCTGAGGGTGGCTTGGGAGGGTTCATTTACTCTCCCCAGCGGCTGCTATTGTCTGCCGTGCTGACCGATCAGCAGTGATCGGCAGCACAGCAGACACAGGGGGAGAGTGCAGGGAGGCAGAGGGTCCTTCCGGTCCCTCTGACAGCAGCAGCGGAGGGAAGTTTATCTTCCCTGCCGCTGCTAACACTCTCTATCTGACTGGTCGCATCCCGTGCGCCCAGGTCAGATAGAGCACTTGCAGGCATGGTCGCATCTGATGCCACCTTGCCAGGCAAGTGGTTAAAGGATTAGGATTTGAAAATATGTCACCATCTAAGGATCAGTTTTTTATAGTTGCGAAGAATTTCCTGATCCCACCAATGTCTTGTCTCTGCTAAAAGCTTGACTCTAAAATTACTGAACTTATGCATCTTAGAAGTACCTTGCCTTTTGATCAATAGTTACTACGTAACAAAGTTCTCCTATGCAATTTACAATAATAATAATAATAATAATAATAATAATTTTATTTATATAGCGCTCTTTCTCCAATAGGACTCAAGGTGCTTTATCTGCTGAGTCTTTGATTGGTGCCAGTACAGAATAAATATAACACAATCAATATCCTTGTAACAGTAACACTGACCAAAACACAACAAAACAACCCAATACATCAAATAACTAGGCGTATTATAAATTGACATTAACAATAGCTATATAAAGGAAACAAAATTCATCCTCTCCTGTCTTTATCGATACCAATTTATAGAAAACACATGCCACATTTCAGAAAATTAATATTGGCTCCCTTGTATGGATATTGTAGTGATAAAAGGTAATTTATGATTTTTTCTTACTAGTAAAGCACTATGCATTCAGAACACGTAAATGGTTTCTTCTGTGTGAATCTTCTGGTGTTTCAGAAGACTTGACAAATCGATATAACACTTGCTACTTTTGGAGCATTTATATATATTTTTCTCCTGTGTGAATCCTCATATGTATAACATGCTGTCGCTTGGAGGTAAAACATTTTCTGCATTCAGAACAAGTATATGTTTTCACTCCTGCGTGGCTCCTCTGATGTGTAACAAGAGATGACTTATGGAGAAAACATTTGCTACATTCAGAACATGTAAATGGTTTCTCTCCTGTGTGACTCCTCTGATGCTTACGAAGACTTGAGCCATCTGTAAAACATTTTCTGCATTCAAAGCATATAAATGTTTTTTCTCCTGTGTGAATCCTCTGATGTATAACAAGTTGTGGCTTGTAGGTAAAACATTTGATGCATTCTGAACATTTATACGGTTTCTCTCCTGTGTGAATCCTCTGATGTAAAACAAGTTGTCGCTTGGAGACAAAACACTTGCTACATTCAGAGCATTTAAATGGTTTCTCTCCTGTGTGACTCCTCTCATGTATAACAAGTTGTCGGTTGGCAGTAAAACACTTGCCACATTCCGGACATTTATATGGCTTCTCTCCTGTGTGGCTCCTCTGATGTCTAACAAGAGATGACTTACGGGAAAAACATTTGCTACATTCAGAACATGTAAATGGTTTCTCTCCTGTGTGACTCCTCTGATGTTTGCGAAGACCTGAAAAATTTGTAAAACTCTTGCTGCATTCAGTGCATGTATATGGTTTCTCTCCTGTGTGACTCCTCTGATGTTTACGAAGACTTGAAAAATCTTTAAAAAAATTGCTGCATTCTGAGCAGGTAAATGGTTTCTCTCCTGTGTGAATCATCAGATGGATAACAAGTTGCGACTTTTTGGAAAAACATTTGCTACATTCAGAACATTTAAATGGTTTCTCTCCTGTGTGAATCCTCAGATGGATAACAAGTTGCGACTCTTTGTAAAAACATTTGCTGCATTCAGAACATTTAAATGGTTTCTCTCCTGTGTGAACCATATGATGACCGACAAGTTGTGATTTATGGTAAAAACACTTGTTGCATTCTAAACATTTATATGGATTCACTCCTGTGTGAATCCTCTGATGGATAACAAGATCTCCCTTATAGACAAAACATTTGCTGCACTCAGAACATTTAAACGGTTTTGCTCCTGTGTGAATCTTTTGATGTCTAAGAAGACTTGACTGATCTATATAACACTTAATACATTCAGGGCATTTAAATGGCTTTTCTCCTGTGTGAAGCCTCTTGTGTATAACAAGTTGTTTCTTGGAGGAAAGACACTTGCTGCATTCCGAACATTTATAAGGTTTCTCTCCGGTGTGGTTCCTCTGATGAATGACAAGAGATGAATTTTGGGGAAAACACTTGCTAGCGTCAGAGCCTGTGTGAATTGTCTGATGTTTAACAAGTTGTCGCTTGGCGATAAAACACTTGCTACATTCAGAGCACTGAAATGGTTTTTCTCCTGTGTGAAGTCTCTGATGGAAAACAAGTTGTCGCTTGGAGGTAAGACACTTGCTGCATTCAGAGCATTTAAATGGTTTTTCTCCTGTGTGACTCTTCCAATGTCTTTCAAGACTTGAATTACGGGTGAAAGATTTGCTGCACTCAGAACATGTAAATGGTTTCTCTCCTGTGTGACTCCTCCAATGTCTCTTAAGTTGGGATTTACTAAAAAAATGTCCGCTGCACTCAGAGCATGTAAATGGTTTCTCTCCTGTGTGGCTCTTGTGATGTGTGAGAAGCTCTGAATAACGATTAAAGCTTTTGTCGCACTCAGAGCACAGATGGGTTCTCTCTCCTTTGAGGCTCATCATGTATGAGATGAGAATCAAATTAGTTGTTGAATGTTTCTTCTATCCAGAACATGAGAATTTTTTGTGAATCCTCTAGAGGTGTAAGAAGAAATTGACGTCTCTAGTTGGCTTGTTAGAAAAGATTGTCCCTTTCCACAACGTCTTCTATTGTTAGGAGTAAGAATCCTGTTCCATGTTTGTCCTGTAAGAAAGTTGATAGGTAAAAGCAGAAAGGTTACCAGGATAATTGTACTTTTATGGTAGAAGTGTATTACTTTATAATGAAGATGATGCAGATTTAGAAACAACAGCACATATCACAGTCACTGACCATTGCT
The DNA here is from genome assembly GCF_028390025.1 of Pseudophryne corroboree. NCBI lineage: Eukaryota > Metazoa > Chordata > Amphibia > Anura > Myobatrachidae > Pseudophryne > Pseudophryne corroboree. Next base: position 34,201,399 of record NC_086449.1, read on the forward strand.
TTATATTTGTGTCTGTTGCCAAATTTAGAGAAAATAGAGTGGCCAGATGGAAGCCGGATGGCAGCCCGTCTGGAGTTTGCCAAAATGCACCTGAAGGACTCTCAGACCATGGGAAACAAAATTCTCTGGTCTGATGAGACAAAGATTGAACCCTTTGGCGTGAATGCCAGGCGTCATGTTTGGAGGATACCACGCACCGCTCATCACCAGGCCAATACCATCCCTACTGTAAAGCATGGTGGCAGCAGCAATATGCTGTGGGGATGTTTTTGTGCTGCAGGAACTGGGAGACTAATCAGGAATAGAGGGAAAGATGAATGCAGCAATGTACAGACATCCTGGATGAAAACCTGCTCCAGAGCGCTCTTGATTTCAGACTGGGGCAATGGTTAATCTTTCAGCAAGACAACGACCCTAAGCACACAGCCAAGATATCAAAGGAGTTACTTCATAACAACTCTGTGAATGTCCCTGAGTGGCCCAGCCAGAACCCAGACTTGAAGCCGATTGAACATCTCTGGAGAGATCTGAAAATGGCTGCGCTCCGACGCTTTCCATCCTACCTGATGGAGCTTGAGAGGTGTTGCGAAGAGGAATGGGCGAAACTGCCCAAAGATAGGTGTGCCAAGCTTGTGGCATCATATTCAAAAAGACTTGAGGCTGTAAGTGCTGACAAAGGTGCATCAACAAAGTATTGAGAAAAGGCTGTGAATACTTACGTACAGGTGATTTCTTAGTTTTATATTTTTAATAAATTTGCTAAAATCTCAAAAAAACTTTTTTCATGTTGCCATTATGGGGTATTGTGTGCAGAATATTGAGGGGGAAAAATGAATTTATTCCATTTTGGAATAAGGCTGTAACATAACAAAATGTGGAAAAAGTGAAGTGCTGTGAATACTTTCCATATGCACTGTATATAGTTACTGGATGATCCTCTGACCACCGTATGTGCAGAACATACATTACAGACCCCCTGCACTGACCATAGGTGGGTAACCCATGCTATTGTCCCTGTCACACCTACTGTCACCAGGATGCCCCCATTCTCTCTGCACACACCATGGAAATGGGGACAATGTGATCTCACAGTCACTCAGCTCAGTGTGATGTGTGCAGGGGAATTAGGGTCCATTATTGTATGATACCAGTTTATAAATAGCACATTTCTATGTATGAGATGGGGGTGGGTTTGGTGGTAGGGAATATTGAAGATCAGAAAAATAAAAGACAGTTATAGTAAAGAAAAATGATAAAATAATTTGTCTCATTAAATAGATATGCAGAGTTTGGCAGAGAAAGTGTGAGTGTCTCAGTCCGAGTTCATCAGGATTGCATATAAAAGGGAAAAATACAAAACTGATGCAAAGAATAACATCTAAGATTTTTTTATAGGATTTTAATACCTACCGGTAAATCCTTTTCTCCTAGTCCGTAGAGGATGCTGGGGACTCCAAAAAGACCATGGGGTATAGACGGGATCCGCAGGAGACATGGGCACACTATAAGACTTTGAATGGGTGTGAACTGGCTCCTCCCTCTATGCCCCTCCTCCAGACCTCAGTTATAGGAACTGTGCCCAGGGGAGACGGACATTTCGAAGAAAATGATTTTTTTGTTACACTAAGGGTGAGATACATACCAGCTCACACCACAACAGACCGTACAACTGGATTACCAGGAATACCAGATAACAGTATGAACGGAAAACAGCAGCAAGCTGAACATAACCAATACACAACCTTTGTGTAACCGAAAACAACAACTAACAATACAACTGCAAGTAACAGTCCGCACTGGGATGGGCGCCCAGCATCCTCTACGGACTAGGAGAAAAGGATTTACCGGTAGGTATTAAAATCCTATTTTCTCTTACGTCCTAGAGGATGCTGGGGACTCCAGAAGGACCATGGGGTCTATACCAAAGCTCCAGACCGGGCGGGAGAGTGCAGACGACTCTGCAGCACCGACTGAGCAAACATGAGGTCCTCATCAGCCAGGGTATCAAACTTGTAGAACTTAGTAAAAGTGATTGAATCCGACCACAAAGCTGCTCGGCAAAGTTGAAGTGCCGAGACCCCTCGGGCAGCCGCCCAAGATGAGCCCACCTTCCTGGTAGAATGGGCCTTCACTGACTTCGGCAACTGCAATCCAGCCGTAGACTGAGCGTGCTGAATCGTATTACAAATCCAGCGTGCAATAGTCTGCTTGGAAGCAGGATTTCCAATCTTGTTGGAAGCATACAGGACAAACAGAGCCTCCGTTTTCCTAACAAGAGCCGTTCTGGCGACATAAATTTTCAAAGCTCTTACAACATTGAGAGATTTTGGCACTGCCACGGCATCCGTAGCCACAGGCACCACAATAGGTTGATTTATGTGAAACGAAGAAACCACCTTCGGCAGAAATTGTTGACGAGTCCGCAATTCTGCTCTATCCACATGGAAAATCAAATATGGGCTCTTGTGAGACAAAGCCGCCAATTCCGACATCCGTGTGACGGACGCCAAGGCTAAAAGCATAACCACTTTCCAAGTGAGAAATTTCAACTCAACCTTTCGCAAAGGTTCAAACCATTGAGATATAAGAAATTGTAACACCACGTCAAGATCCCACGGTGCCACGGGTGGCACAAACGGAGGTTGGATATGCAGCACTCCCTTCACGAAAGTCTGAAATTCAGGAAGAACGGGCAATTCTTTTTGAAAAAAAAATAGACAAAGCCGAAATCTGCACTTTGATGGAACCCAATTTCAGGCCTGCATCCACGCCTGCCTGCAAAAAATGGAGGAAACGACCCAGCTGAAACTCCTCCGCAGGAGCCTTCTTGGCTTCACACCACGACACATATTTTCTCCAAATACGGTGATAATGCTTCGCCGTGAACTCCTTTCTAGCCTTAAGGAGAGTGGGGATGACTTCCCCAGGAATACCCTTTCGAACTAGGATTTGGCGTTCAACCTCCATGCCGTCAAACGCAGCCGCGGTAAGTCTTGAAATACGCATGGCCCCTGTAGTAACAGGTCCTCTCTGAGAGGAAGCGGCCAAGGATCTTCTATGAGCAATTCCTGAAGATCCGGATACCAAGCCCTCCGTGGCCAATCTGGAACGACGAGTACTGCCGGAACCCTTGTTCGTCTTATGATCCTCAATACTTTTGGAATGAGAGGAAGTGGAGGGAACACATATACCGACTGAAACACCCACGGAGTTACCAGGGCATCCACTGCACTGGCTTGGGGGTCCCTTGACCTGGAACAATACCTCGGAAGTTTCTTGTTGAGGCGAGACACCATCATGTCTATTTGAGGAATTCCCCAACGCCTTGTCACTTCTGCAAACACCTCTTGATGAAGAGCCCACTCTCCTGGATGGAGATCGTGTCTGCTGAGGAAGTCTGCTTCCCAGTTGTCCACGCCCGGAAGGAAGACTGCTGACAGAGCGCTCACGTGCTTTTCCGCCCAGCGGAGAACTCTTGTGGCCTCCGCCATCGCCGCTCTGCTCTTTGTTCCGCCCTGGCGATTTACGTACGCTACCGCTGTTACGTTGTCCGACTGAATCAGGACAGGTAGACCTCGAAGAGGTGTTCCGCTTGCAGAAGGCCGTTGTAAATGGCTCTTAACTCCAGAACGTTAATGTGGAGACAAGTTTCCTGGCTTGACCATTTTCCCTGGAAACTTCTTCCTTGTGTGACTGCTCCCCAGACTTGCATCCGTGGTCAGCAGGACCCAATCCTGGATTCCGAACCTGCGTCCCTATAGAAGCTGAGAACTTTGCAGCCACCACAGGAGAGAAATTCTGGTCCTGGAAGATAGTCTTATTTTCCGGTGCATGTGTAGGTGAGACCCGGACCATTTGTCCAGCAGGTCCCACTGAAACACCCGGGCATGAAACCTGCCAAACGGAATGGCTTCGTAAGCCGCAACCATCTTCCCTAGCACTCGAGTGCATTGATGAATCGACACTCTTGCCGGTTTCAGAATCTCCTTGACCATGCATTGGATTTCGAGAGCTTTTTCCGCTGGAAGAAACACTCTTTGCAGTTCCGTGTCCAGGATCATGCCCAAGAAAGGCAGCGGAGTTGTCGGAACCAACTGAGACTTTGGCAAATTTAGAATCCAACCATGATGTTGCAGAACCGTCAGGGAGTTCCACATTTCTTAGCAACTGCTCCTTCGATCTCGCCTTTATCAGGAGATCGTCCAAGTACGGGATAATTGTGACACCTTGCTTGCGTAGGAGTACCATCATTTCCGCCATCACTTTGGTGAAGACCCTCGGGGCCGTGGAAAGCCCAAACGGCAACGTCTGAAATTGGTAATGATAATCCTGCACCGCAAATCTCAGGAAAGCCTGATGTGGAAGATATATCGGGACGTGTAAGTAGGCATCTTTTATGTCGACTGACGCCATAAAATCCCCCCCCCCCTCTAGACTGGAGATCACTGCTCGAAGAGATTCCATCTTGACGTTGAAAGTTTCCAAATACAGATTGAGGGATTTTACGTTCAGGATCGGTCTGACCGAGTCGTCCGGCTTTAGTACGACAAAGAGGCTCGAATAAAACCCTTCTCCCCGTTGGGACGGGGGTACCGGGACAATGGCACTCTGTTGACACAGCTTTTGTATCGCAGCACTCCCTACTTCCCTTTCTGGGATAGAAACTGGCAAGGCTGATTTTAAAAATCGGTGGGGGGGGGCACCTCCTGAAACTCCAGTTTGTACCCGTGGGACACTATGTTTAACACCCAAGGATCTAGGCCCGATTGAAACCAGACTTGACTGAAGAGTCTGAGACGCGCCCCCACCGGCACGGACTCCCGTAGGGGAGCCCCAGCATCATGCGGTGGACTTGGCAGAGGCCGGGGAGGACTTTTGGTCCTAGGAGCCTGACACAGCAGGCGACCTTTTTCCCCTTCCTCTACCTTTTGAAGCAAGGAAGGATGAGCCTCTTCCTTTTTTGTATTTATTAGGCTGAAAGGACTGCATCTGATAATGGGGTGCCTTTTTCTGTTGTGCCGGAACATACGGAAGAAAAGAGGACTTACCCGCTGTAGCGGTAGACACCAGGTCAGCGAGGCCGTCAACAAAGAAGACACTACCTTTATAAGGGAGAGCTTCCATAGCTTTCCATTGATAAATCCACAGCGCTCTCCTGGCCGAGACTGCCATGGCATCGGCCCTTGATCCCAAAAGGCCAATATTCCTCGCCGCGTCCTTTAGGTAAGCTGCAGCGTCCCTGATATAACCGAGAGTGAACAGAATGTTATCCCTATCCCGGGTATCCATGTCAGATGCCAAATTATCAGCCCACTTAGCAATAGCACTACTCACCCATGCTGACGCCACGGCCGGTCTGAGGAGTGCACCCGTAGTGACATAAATGGCCTTTAAAGTCATTTCCTGCTTGCGATCCACAGGATTCTTGAAGGCAGCAGTGTCGGGAGAAGGAAGCGCCACCTTCTTGGACAGCCGTGACAGAGCTTTGTCCACATTGGGAGATGACTCCCACTTTTCCCTGTCGTCAGAGGGGAAAGGATATGCCATAAAAATTCTCTTGGGAATCTGCCACCTTTTATCAGGTGATTCCCAATCCTTTTCACAAAGAGCGTTCAGTTCAAGAGAAGGGGGAAACATCAACTCGGGTTTCTTTCCCTTATACAAATAAACCCTTGTATCAGGAACAGCAGGCACTTCAGAAATATGTAAAACATCTTTAATAGCCACAATCATGTACTGAATACTCTTAACCAATTTTGGATGTAAACTGGCCTCACTATAGTCGACACTGGAGTCAGAGTCCGTGTCGGTATCAGTATCAGCTATTTGGGTAAATTAACGCTTTTGTGACCCTGAGGGGACCTGTACCTGGGACAAGGCGTACTCCATGGATTTTCTCCACGTTTGTGTCTGAGAATCAGATTTATCCAGCCTTTTAGACAATCACGCCACATTTGCATTCAATGTACTCAACATATTCACCCAATCAGCAGTCGGCGGTGCCGACAGTCACTCCCAAATTGTTCTCTGCTCCCCCAGTAACTTCTTCCGGGGAGGAGCACCCTGCCTCAGACATGTCGACACACCGTACCGACACACACCCACTCACACTGGCTATAGGGGACAGACCCACAGGGAAGCCTGTTAGAGAAAACACAGAGGGAGTATACTAGCTCACACCCCAGCGCCCATATAATACTGAATTATACTGTATAAATACTGTATTATAATATAATACTGAGCGCGCTGTTATATAGCACCAAATTTCTGTGCCCCCCCCACCCCCATTTTGCTCCCTGCACTTGATCAGGAGAGTGGAGGTCCGGGCCAACGTCTCTGCAAGTCTGTGAAGAGAGAAAATGGAGCTGGTAAGCTGTGAGGGCTAAGCCACGCCCCCACCTCGGCGCGCTGTAGTCCCGCTCAATTTTAAATATTTATACTGGCGGGGGCTTATATTTAGTGCCTAGGCACTTATAATATGTCTCTTTGCCAGTTATATTGCCTCAGTAACATGCTGCCCAGGGCGCCCCACTTGCGCCCTGCACCCTGTAAGTGCCGTTGGAAGTGTGTGTGGGAGCATGGCGCGCAGCACGACCGCTGCGCTCTACCTCGTTACTGAAGTCTTCTGCCGTCACTGAAGTCTTCTTTCTTCTATATACTCACCCGGCTTCTTTCTTCTGGCTTCTGTGACGGGGTTGACGGCGCGGCTCCGGGAACAAGCAGCTAGGCGCACCAAGTGATCGAACCCACTGGAGCTAATGGTGTCCAGTAGCCTAAGAAGCAGAGCCTTTAACTCAGAAGTAGGTCTGACTTCTCTCCCTTCACTCCAGGGAGCCTGTAGACAGCAGGTCTCCATGAAAATAAAAAACCTAACATAAAGTCTTATCAGAGAAACTCAGGAGAGCTCCCCTAGTGTGTGTCCAGTCTCTCTGGGCACAGAATCTAACTGAGGTCTGGAGGAGGGGCATAGACAGAGGAGCCAGTTCACACCCATTCAAAGTCTTATAGTGTGCCCAGGTCTCCTGCGGATCCCGTCTATACCCCATGGTCCTTTTGCAGTCCCCAGCATCCTCTAGGACGTAAGAGAAAAAGGAGCTACCACCTAGATGCCACATTATATATACTACACTGGTGCACCCGATAATACGTAAGATACTATGATGGAGCTGCCACACAGATAGCCCTTTATACAAACTAACCTGATGCAGAGTAAATAGGATTTTAATATACCTACCGGTAAATCCTTTTCTCGTAGTCCATAAGGGATATTGGGGCAGAATGAATACGATGGGGTATAGACGGTTCCAAAGGAGCAAGTGCACTTTAAAATTCTTCCACTGGGTGTGTTGGCTCCTCCCCTCTATGCCGCCTCCTACAGCTCAGTTATAGGTAAAACAGTGCCCGAAGGAGAATGACATACTTGAGAGAAGGAACATAACAATAAGTGTGGTGAGATTTAAACACCAGTACACCAAAATATAACTTGGCCAGCAAGGTCTGGCAACAATAATAGCAACAGCTGAACAGGAACACCAAATAGAGAACCTGCAGAAAGTCACCGCACAGAGGCGGGCGCCCAATATCCCTTATGGACTACGAGAAAAGGATTTACCGGTAGGTATATTAAAATCCTATTTTCTCTAGCATCCATAAGGGATATTGGGGACAGAATGAATATGATGGGGATGTCCCAAAGCTTCCAGAACGTGCGGAGACAACTGCAGCACCGCCTGCCCAAACTGGGTATCCTCTTTGGCCAGGGTATCAAACTTGCAGAACTTCACAAAGGTGTTCTTCCCCGACCAGGTAGCAGCTCGGCAAGTTGAAAGGCCGAGACTCCACGGGCAGCCGCCCAGGAAGACCCCACCGATCTTGTAGAGTGGGCCTTCAGAGACTTAGGAACAGGTAGGGCTGCCGACACATAGGCTTGTTTAATCATAAACCTAAACCAACGAGCAATGGACTGCTTTAAAGCAGGACAACCCTTTTTGTGTACGTCATAGAGCACAAACAAAGAATCCGTCTTTCTTGACGTCACAGGATTTCTGGCTTGTACCATAGTGACAATTACCTTTTTGGAAAGCCCTTTGTGAGCTAGGATGATCCGCTCAACTTCCATGCCGACAAACAAAGCTGCCGTAAGTCCGGGTAGATGAATGGTCCTTGTTGAAGAAGATCCCTTCTTAGTGGTAGAGGCCAAGGGTCCTGAACGGACATGTCCAGGAGAGTCGCGTACCAGGCTCTTCAGGGCCAATCCAGGGCAATCAAGATTGCTTCCACTCTTTGATGTCTGATCCGCTTGAGCACCCTTGGGATCAGAGAGAATTGGAGGAAACAGGTAGACCAGCTGGTAAGGCCAAGGCAAAGTCAGAGCATCCACTGCGCTCGCCTAAAGGTCCCTTGTTCGTGAGCAATAGCAGCAAAACTTCTTGTTGAGACAAGAGGACATCAAGTCGGTCTGTGGGTAACCCCACCTGTCGATGATCAGTTGGAACACACGAGGGTGTAGACCCCACTCCCCCGGGTGGAGGTCGTGACTTATGAAGTCCGCCTCCCCGTTGCTTGCATTACGTTCTGCCCAGAGGAGTATTCTCGACACTTCTCGCATGCAGGCCCTGCTTTTTGTCCCTCCTTGTCGACTGATGTACGCTCTGTGGCGTTGTCCGACTGCACCTGGATCGCCCGATCTCATAGTAGGTGAGACGCTTGTAGCAGAGCATTGTGGATAGCCCGACGTTCCAGAATGTTGATTGGAAGTAGGGCCTCTCGGGCAGACCACCTGCCCTGGAACTGCGCCCCTTGGGTGACAGCTCCCCATTCTCTTAGACTTGTATCTGTCGTGACGAGGATCCAATCCTGAATCTCGAAGGTTCGGCCTTCCAGGAGGTTGGGAGACTGTAGCCACCACCGGAGTGAAATTCTGCCCTAGGGTGACAGTTGAATCATCCGGTGGGAACCGGACTACTTGTTCAGGATGACCATTTTGAAGGGTCTGGCATGGAACCTTCCATACCGTATTGCTTAGTAGGAAGCCACCATCTTTCCCAATAATTTTATGCAAAGATGAGCGGAGACTCAAGCAGGTCTGAGTACCATGCAAACCATATCCTGGAGTGTTCTCGCTTTTTCCCTCTGGGAGGAACACTTTCTGTGCTACAGTGTCCAGTAGCATAGCCAGAAACAGGGGCCGCTGAGACGGTCCAGGGGAAACATCTGCAGATTGAAGATCCACCCGTGGTGAGAAAGAAGTTTGATAGTGGGATCTATATAGAGCAATAGATGCTCCCTGGAACTCGCTTTTATCAGGAGATCGTTCAGGAATGGAATCATATTGATTCCCTGGACCCTGAGCTGAAACATAATTTCTGCTATCACCGTCGTGAACACCCTCGGAGCTGTAGACAGGCCGAAATGTAACGCTTGAAACTGGTAGTGATCGTTCAGCAGGGCCAACCTCAGATAGGTCTGATGAGGAGGCCAAATTGGGATATGTAGGTAAGCGTCCTTGATATATAGGGACACTAGGAATTCCTGTTGTTCCAGGCCTGCGATCACCGCCCTCAAAGATTCTTGTATTTAAAAACCTTTAGGTGAGCATTCAAGAACTTAAAATTCAGAATGCGTCTCACTGACCCTTCTGGTTTTGGTACTACAAACAGACTCAAGTAGTAACCCCGTTCTCGTTGTACAGTGGTACTGGAACAATGACCTGGGACTGGACCAACTTGTTTATGGCCAGTAGTAGCGAACCACTCATACGGGTGTAGTAGGGTATGCCGGCGGCCGGGCTCCTGGCGACCAGCATAACGACTGCCGGCATACCGTCAGCGTGGCGAGCGCAAATGAGCCCCTTGCGGGCACGGTGGTGAGCGTATCTCCCTCCAGGGGTGTCGTTGACCCCCAAAAGGGAGAAAAAGTGTCGGTATGCCGGCTGCCGGGTTTCCGGCCCCGGTATACTGTGTGCCGGGATCCCGACAGCCAGCAAACTGAAGACCACCCGCTCATACCTCCCAAAGTTGGTAAGCCTGATTTGAAAAATAGTTGGGGAGGAGTACCATTTAACTCCAGCTTGTAACCCTAAGAGATAAGGTCTCTTACCAAATCATCTTGGCAGGAACCATACCAGATGTGGCTGAAGCGATGCAACCGAGCTCCCCCCACGAGATGATCTCAGGGTGGGTGAGCACCATCATGCTGAAATTGTTACGGGAGCAGAACTAGTGTACTGGGTCTTCTAGGTTTTCCTCTGGAGCCTCTAGATGTGTTGGAGGCCTCTCTAACCCTAGTTCGAAATCTGGAGGTCCGAAAGGACTGAGTAGACGGTCCAGGATAGGTACGTCTAGCAGGTGGAGCCCCCTGAAGGGAGAAACGTGGACTTCTCAGCCGTAGCTTTGGAAATCCATGCGTCCAAAGCACCTCTAAAGAGCCATTCACCTGTGAAGGGAAGAGATTCCACATTACGTTTGGAGTCAGCATAAGCAATCCACTGACGTAAACATATGGCTTTACGCGCAGACCCAGCCATAGCCGTGGTCCCAGCATTAATGGTGTCAATCTCTTTAAGGGATTCACAAGGACTCTTGTGTATTAACCAAGGTCATATCATCCTTAATTTTACTAGCCCAGGAAAGAATTGCATGTGTCATCCAGCAACCTGCAATGACCGGCTGTTAGGTTCCTGGTGCTCAGAACAAGGGAGATGTTGCGTAGTGAGTCCTGAGCACCAGAACGTGACGCTGAAACAAGGTGTGGTGTGGAAATAGCCCCTAGCACCCTACCTCCGTTGTTTTACCCGTGTGGTCAGTTCACGCCTGCATGACTATGGTTTCTTGGGCCCATGACAGCCGCGTTTGAAGGGCGGATTAGGTCTGCCCAACTCCGATGCCCCCGCAGGTCTTAAAGGGAGACAAAGCGTGAACTGAGACAGGATAATAACAAGGGCACCTCTAACTGAAACAACCAAAGCCAGGGGCTACTGACTAGCCTAAAACTAAATGTATGTGCGGCTTGCCGCCAAAGGAAAAGAACAACCAAAGGAAATGCTGTCCACACGCCGACACAATACTTTTGTGTACCGGCGGTGACAGCATAAGCAGAACCCTCTGCAAAACACCAGTAACTAAATATAACAAAGGAATACAGCGGCCTAGTTCGACGGACGCGGCAAAGCCGCTACTCACAGAACCGGTACAAATACTGGCAAACGGACAGGAACCCCCAATGCTGCCGACACAGACTCTCAGAACTGGAGGACAGGCAGAATCCCAAACGACAGACCGGTGGACACCAAGAAGCCAGAAACTCGACCAGGCACAGGCAAAGCCACAGGACTTCTGGACAGGAATGCTTCACGGCAGGACACGGAATCAGACACAGGAACCGACACAGGAACCGACACCGGAAGCAGCTAGACAGACACTGCTAGACAGGAGCTCAGGCACTGGCAGGGACTAGCTCAGAACTCAAGAACTCTGGAACCCAGGAAATATCACCAGCGTCTGTGAATTGCACTGAGCCAGCATATAACAGAGGCGCCTAATTAATTATGTCGTGCAGCTGCCCTGTTGCATGACTCCAAACTGACAAGAAGCAATTAGCAGACAGGTGAGGCCAACCACATGGAAACAGGCTGCAATTACACAGACTCACCACTGACAGAAAACAATAATCTTCTAAACCAGAGCAAAGGGAAGTCCTGGCCTGCAAGAGAACTAAAAACATAAAATAGGAATGAACCACTACCTGTGGTTCATAACAGTATCCTCTCCTTAAGGGTGAGCTCCGAGCACCCCATGACACCCACGGGGAACATAAACAGAAGTATACCATAAAATACATAACCAAAATGCAAAACAGGAATGAGCCACAGCCGTGGCTCATAACACCGGCCTTTGTGCAGCAATGTAAATAGATTTTAGAGTGGTCTCAATTTTCCTATCTGCTGGGTCCTTTACTGTAAGGGAGCCCGGAGCAGGGAGTACCGCCTTTTTAAAAAGGCGAGAGACTGAGACGTCTACTGCTGAAGACTATTCCCAGAATTTTCTGCCTTCAGGGCAAGGGGAATGTATGCAAAACCCGTGTTGACCCAGGATTCTTCCAGGCTATTTTAATAAGTCATCTAATTCCTTGGAATCAGGAAATGTGACTCATTTTATCTTGTGGTAGGAAAAAATTACTGCTGATTTATAGCAACCTCCAGGGATCCCCATCATTCTGTATATCATCCTTAGTATCTGAGAGTAGTGCAGGTGGGGATGTTCAGCAGTGAGACTTGCCACTGTGTGTTGCAGGTCCTAAGTTTATTGGCATTTGCAGTGAGCTGAGATGACATATCAGACATCATAGTTTTCATAGCCCCCAACCAGGAGGGTTCTGGACTCTCCCCCATTGTTATCAACATTCAGAGATGGCGGACTACACCACCCCTATGATATGGAGTCAGATGAACTATGAGAGAATCTAGCATTACATACACTGCATCACTTCTTTTTTACCATTGTGAATGAAAAAAACGGTACAATACACACAAAATACAGCCTGATATTGATATATTGCAAGCCTGCCCTATTGCATGTGATAGGAGACACAGGAAAGAGGACCCCAACGCACCTAACATGGGCCCTCATTCCGAGTTGAGCACTCGCTAGCTGGTTTTAGCAGCCGTGCAAACGCATAGTTGCCGCCCAAGAGGGAGTGTTTTATAGCTAGACCAGCCCTGTAGTTACTTATTGAGTGCGATGATTGCTGCGACGAGTGACGCGGTAATGACGTCAGATACCCGCCCTGAAAATGCCCGGCCACGCCTGCGTTTTTACAAACACTCCCAGAAAAAGGTCAGTTGACACCCAGAAACTCCCACTTCCTGTCAATCTCCTTGCATCCACCAGTGCGACTGAAAGCGTCGCTAGAACCTGTGCAAAACCACGTTGCTCATTGTACCCGTACGACGTGCGTGCGCATTGCGGTGAATACTCATGCGCAGATTAGCCCCGCTTTGCCATGATCGCTGCACTGTGAAAATCCGTAGCGAGCGATCGACTCGGAATGAGGGCCATTGTACAGCCCCAGTGAGGCTGTCTGCGTTTATGTAAACACAGTGAGACTGTAATCTGATAAAATCCCTGAGGGATTGATATTGGGGGTCATTCCGACCCATTCGCAAGCAGCGGTTTATCGCTGTGGTGCGAACAGGTCCGGAATTGCGCATGAAGCGGTCGCAGAGCTGACCGCAAAGAAGATTGACAGAAAGAAGGTGTTCCAGGGCGGATCCGGACTGTTGGCTGCTGTTTTCGGGGAGTGGTAAGGAAAATGCAGACGTGTCCAGGAGAACGGAGGGCGGATGTCTGACGTCAAAGCCGGGCCCAGCATCGCAGAGATCATCGCACAGGGTAAGTATGTCCAGGGCTGGTCTTCTTCTGCTTGAAATTTTGTTAGCTTAGCAGGGCTGCACAAGCGATCGCAGCCCTGCTAAGCTAAAATACACTCCCCCATAGGCGTGGACTAGTTGATCGCAGTAGCAGCAAAAAGTTGCTGGCTGTGATCAACTCAGAATGACCACCATTGTGCACTAATATAGCGGCTCTCCCCCTCTACACCTGGTACCAGTAATCAGGGCATTATGTGGAGGAGCTGTGGAGGCTGCTGCTGCCAAGCAGAAGGCGCCAAAATGCTGCTGTGCCCGCTCTCATGTAGCTCCGTCCCCCGCCATGGCGCCGGAGCTACTGCTGTATATTTATACTGGCCATGTCTCCCAGCGTGTAAAAACCTCACATAAATGCTTGATTTACCTTCTAGTTAGCCAGTCTCACGCAGGGGCTACAGCAGGTCCCCCCCAGGAGGGACCCGTACGCCTCACCCGTACATTAAACTGGGGGACCCACCTAGTGGGGCCCCCGGTTGGTACTCACCACCGACGATCACCTTCAGGCAGCGTTAGGGGTGTGCGGAATGCTGCGGCTGCCAAGGTGCTATGCCCCGCTGAACGAACAGTCCCTCAGGACGGTGGTCCTGCAGCGAGGAAACGGCTCTGCTCCTCAAGAGGCCGGTGACCTTCACCCCCCTTCCCCCTCAACTCCCACGGCGCAGGTATGCTGTTGCCCGAACAGCATACCGAAATAAACAAAAGTTTAAAAGAAAATGAAGAGAAACTCTGGAGCTTCAGAGTGTGCATCCTCTCCTGAGGGCACTTTTTTCTAAACTGAGCTGTAGGAGGAGGCATAGAGGGGAGGAGCCAGCACACCCATTCCTTTGGAATCGTCTATACCCAATCGTATTCATTCTGTCCCCAATATCACTTATGGATGCTAGAGTAATATGTAAGATACTATGATGGAACCGCCACCTAGATACCCCCTTTATATATACTAACCTGATGCACAGGATAATATGTAAGATACTATGACGGAGCAGCCACCTAGATACCCCTTTATATACACACTAACCTGATGCACAGGGTAGTATGTAAGATACTATGATGGAACCGCCACCTAGATACCCCTTTATATACACTAACCTGATGCACAGGGTAATATGTAAGATACTATGACGGAGCAGCCACCTAGATACCCCTTTATATACACTAACCTGATGCACAGGGTAATATGTAAGATACTATGACGGAGCAGCCACCTAGATACCCCTTTATATACACTAACCTGATGCACAGGGTAATATGTAAGATACTATAAAGGAGCTGCCACCTACTGTAGATACCCCTTTATATATACTAACCTAATGCATAGGGTATTAAGATATGAAGGATATACCAACTAGATACCCTGTATATTTGAGTATAAAATAGGATTTTAATTACCTACCGGTAAATACTTTTCTCGTAGTCCATAGAGGATGCTGGGGTTCTATTTAGTACCATGGGGGTATAGACGGGTCCCTTGGGAGCCATTGGCACTTTAAGAGTTTAATAGTGTGGGCTGGTTCCTCCATCTATGCCCCTCCTACCAGACTCAGTCTAGAAACTGTGCCCGAGGAGACGGACATACTTTGAGAGAAGGAAATACACAGATAGTGGTGAGATTTACACCAACTCACACATAACAAAAAGGAAAGCCAAGCTAACCAACTTGAGCAACTGCTGAACCACAATACTTAACCAAGTAACAATGTAGTACTTAACCAAGCATCCTCTATGGACTACGAGAAAAGGATTTACCAGTAGGAAATTAAAATCCTATTTTCTCTTACGTCCTAGAGGATGCTGGGGTCCATTTAGTACCATGGTGATGTACCAAAGCTCCCAGTATGGGAGGGAGAGCGCTGAGGCTCCTGCAGAACACATTGACCAAACTTAAGGTCCTCAGAGGCCAAAGTAACGAACAAAGCCGAGACACCCCGGGCAGCCGCCCAGGAAGAACCCACTTTACGAGTAGAGTGGGCCTTAACCGATTTTGGACACGGCAAGCCTGCCGTAGAATAAGCATGCTGGATAGTAAACCTGATCTAAGCAGACGATTTCTCGCTGGAAGCAGGACACCCAACCTTGTTGGGATCATAAAGGAGAAACAGAGCGTCCGGCTTTCTGTGACGAGCAGTTCTCTTCACATAAATATTCAAAGCCCTCACAACATCCAAGGACTTTGAGGTAATTGAGGAGTCAGTAGCCACTGGCACCACAATAGTTTGGTTGATATGAAAAGCCGACACAACCTTTGGAAGAAATTGCTGACGCATTCTGAGCACAGCCCTAGCTTCACGGAAAATCAAGCAGGGGCTCTTGCGGGACAATGCCCCCAATTCTGACACACGTCTAGAAGATGCCAATGCCAAAAGTGTGACCGCCTTCCAAGTAACAAACTTGACATCCAGCTCCTGTAAAGGCTCGAACCAATCCGATTGCTGGAACTGCAGCACCACATTAAGATTCCACGGTGCCGTAGGAGGCACAAAAGGTGGTTGGATGTTTAGAAACCTCTTTCGAGAAAGTCTAAACCTCAGGGAGAGCAGCCAATTGTTTCTGGAAGAAAATGGACAAGGATGAAATCTGGACTTTAATTGAGCCAAAGCGTAGGCCCACATCCACACCTGCTTGTAGAAATAGAATTTTAATAACCTACCGGTAAATCCTTTTCTCGTAGTCCGTACAGGATGCTGGGGTGCATTTTAGTACCATGGAGTATAGACGGTTCTGCAGAAGCTTTCGGCACTTTAAGACTTTTTAACAGTGTGAACTGGCTCCTCCCTCTATGCCCCTCCTCCAGACCTCAGTATAGGAACTGTGCCCGAGGAGACGTACATATTCGAGAGAGGATTTACTAATAAACTTGTGGCGAGATTCACACCAGCTCACACCATATACAAAAAACGTCGGCTAACATGGCCTTGAACATAACTCATGCCAACCAGCATGTATAACCAACAGCAACAGCTGTCAACTTCTAAACACAAGTGTGTAAAAAAATTTTAACGTAATCAGCAGGAAAATGGAGCACTGGGCGGACACCCAGCATCCTCTACAGACTACGAGAGAAGGATTTACCGGTAGGTTATTAAAATCCTATTTTCTCTTACGTCCTAGAGGATGCTGGGGTCCATTTTAGTACCATGGGGATATACAAAAGCTCCCAGTACGGGCGGGAAAGTGCTAATGTTCCCGCAGAACTGACCAAATTTTAGGTTGTCAGCAGCCCAGTTGACAAACGTATAAAACTTAGCAAACGTGTTTGCGCCTAACCAAGTAGCAGCTCGGCAGATTTGCAATGCCGAGACACCCGGGCAGCCGCCCAGGACGAACCCACTTTCCTTGTAGAGTGGGCTTTCACCGAAGTCGGTAACGGCAATCCTGCCGTGGAATGAGCGTGCTGAATGGTACCCCTGATCCAGCGCGCAATAGTCTGCTTAGAAGCAAGATCCCTAATCTTGTTGGGGTCATAGAGAACAAATAAAGATTCTGTTTTCCTTATCCTAGCCGTTCTTGCGACATAAGTCCTCAACGCTCTGACGACATCCAAGGACTTTGGGACGGCTGAGGTGTCAGAAGCCACTGGCACCACCACTGGTTGGTTGATATGAAAAGACACAACCTCTGGAAGAAAGTACTGACGTGTTCTCAGTTCAGCCCTATCTTCATGAAATAATAAGTAAGGACTCTTGTGTGACAGAGCTCCTAACTCAGACACTCGTCTGCCTGAGGCCAAGGCCAACAGCATGACCACTTTCCAAGCGAGAAACTTCAACTCTATCTCTTGTAGAGGCTCAAACCAGTCCGATTTAAGGAACTGCAATACCACATTAAGATCCCATGGCGCCGCAGGAGGCACAAAGGGAGGTTGGATGCGCAGAACCCCTTTCACGAAGGTCTGAACCTCAGGAAGAGAAGCCAATTGTTTCTGAAAGAAAACTGACAAGGCCGAAATCTGAACCTTGATAGATTATTATTATTATTATTATCCTTTATTTATATGGCGCCACAAGGGTTCCGCAGCGCCCAACTACAGAGTACACGAATAATCAAACAGGAAAACAGCAACTTACAGTTGATGACAGTATAGGACAAGTACAGGGTAAATAAACATAGTTACATCAGCAGATGACACTGGAATAAGTATCAGGTGGCAGAAGACTGCTGGAGTTGATGCAGTTGAAGATTATTAAAGTAAGAAAGGATAAGCACATGAGGGAAGAGGGCCCTGCTCGTGAGAGCTTACATTCTAAAGGGGAGGAGTAGATCCTAATCACAATCCAGCATCCACACCCGCCTGTAGAAATAGAAGTCGTCCTAATTAAAATTCAACCGCAGGAGACTTCTTGGATTCACACCAAGAAACATATTTTCTCCAAATACGACGGTAATGTTTGGACGTTACCCCTTTCCTGGCCAGAATAAGTGTGGGAATGACTTCATTGGGAATACCCTTACGGCTAGGATCTGGCGCTCAACAGCCATGCCGTCCTGATAAACTAACGGCCCCTGCTGAAGCAGGTCCTCGCGAAGAGGAAGAGGCCGAGGATCTTCCAGTAATAACTCTTGAAGATCTGGATACCAAGCCCTCTTTGGCCAATCTGGAGCAATGAGTATTGCTCGAACTCTTGTTCTTCTGATGATCTTAAGAACTTTTGGAATAAGTGGAAGTGGAGGAAACAGATACACCGGCTGAAACACCCACTGGGTCGCCTTGGCGGTTTATGTAAGCTACTGCCATTACATTGTCTGACTGGATCTGTATGGGACGACCTTGAAGAAGGTATGCTACCTGATGAAGACTGTTGTACACAGCTCTCAATTCCTGAATGTTTATGTGAAGTCGAGTTTCTGGTCTTGACCACCTTCCTTAGAAGCTTTCACCTTGCGTGACTGCTCCCCATCCTCGGAGACTTGCATCCGTGGTCACCAGGATCCAGGTCTGAATCCCGAACCTGCGTCCCTCCAGGAGGTTAGACATTTGTAGCCACCACAGGATTCTGGCTTTTGTTGACAAGATTATCTTTTGATGCATGTGGAGATGCGACCCGGACCACTTGTCCAGTAGGTCCCACTGGAAGACCCTGGCATGGAATCGGCCATATTGTAGCGCCTCGTAAGCTGCTACCATTCTCCCCAACAGGCGAATGCACTGATGAATTGATACTGTTCTTGGTCTCAAAAGTTGTTTGACCATGCTCTGGATCTCCTGAGCCTTTTTCACCGGTAGAAATACTTTCTGTACCTCGGTGTCCAGTATCATTCCCAAAAATGATAACCTCATCGTCGGTTCCAACTGAGATTTTGGAAAGTTGATGATCCAACCGTGCTGTTGAAGTACCGTCAAGGTTAACGCTATGTTCTGGATTAGCTTGTCCCAGGATCTCGCTTTTATGAGATCGTCCAAGTATGGAATTATGTTGACTCCTTGTTTGCGAAGGAGAACCATCATCTCCGCCATCACCTTAGTGAATATTCTCGGAGCCGTGGAGGGCCCGAACGGTAATGTCTGGAATTGGTAGTGGCAATCCTGAACTGCAAACCTCAGGTATGCTTGATGTGGCGGGTAGATGGGGACATGCAAGTAAGCATCCTTGATGTCCACTGACACCAGAAATTCCTTTTCTTCCAAGCTGGAAATCACTGCTCTCAAGGAATCCATCTTGAATTTGAATCTTTTTAAACAAAAAATTCAGAGATTTTAGGTTTAAAATCGGCCTGACCGAGCCATCCCGGATTCGGTACTACAAACAGGCTGGAATAAAAGCCTTGATTCTTTTGTTCGGCAAGAACCAAGGACATTACTTTGTCTTGACATAATTTGTGTATTGCATTCAGGACATTTGTGCTGTCCTGAGCAGAAACTGGTAAGGCTGATTTGAAAAATCGGCATGGGGGATGATCTTGAAATTCCAACTTGTAACCTTGGGATATTATCTGTAACATCCAATTATCCAGGTCTGAGCGAAGCCAGACCTGGCTGAAAAATAGTAGACGTGCCCCCACCCGATCGCACTCCTGCAGAGGAGCCCCAGCGTCATGCTGTGGCTTTTGCAGAAGTAGTTGCTGACTTCTGCTCTTGGGAGCCTGGGGGTGTTGTAGGTTTTCTACCTTTTTCTCTCCCTTTTCCTGTGAAAAAAGGGGTACTTTTAGCCTTTTTGTACTTGTTGGGCCGAAAGGACTGCATAGTATGAGAATGATATACTTTTTTAGCCAGTGTAGTTGCAGACGACAGAAATGCTGACTTGCTAGATCTAGTAGTTGATATCATGGCATCTAATTTTTCTCCAAAGATGGCCTCACCATTGTATGGGAGCGCCTCAATATTTCTTTTGGATTCTGCGTCAGCATTCCATTGGCGTATCCAGAGTGCCCTGCGGGCTGAAACCGCCATAGCAGAGGCACGTGGGCCCAGTAAGCCTACGTCCTTCATAGCCTCAACCAAATAACCTGCAGAATCTTTGATATGACCTAGAATTTGCAGCATGTCATCTTTATCGACCGTGTCAATATTAACAATTAAGTTATCTGCCCACTTTTCGACTGCGTTGCCTACCCACGCAGTAGCAATTGTGGGCCTGAGTAACATACCCGTAGAAACATAGATGGACTTTAAAGTCGTCCCTAATTTGCGGTCAGCAGGTTCTTTTAATGAAGCTGCCCCCGGGGAAGGTAAAATAAGGGGTGGCGGCAGTGCTGTGGGAGTGAGCAGCAGCCAGGCAGGGGCTGTGTTCAGTACCCTTCAGGAGCTAATGGTGTCCTGTCAGCTGAAGCAGAGCCATTAAACTAACTGAGAAGTTGGTTCCTACTGCTCCCCCTAAGTCCCACGAAGCAGGGAAGCTGTTGCCAGCAGCTTCCCTGTAAAATAAAAAACCAAAGTCTTTTCCAGCAGAACTCTGTAGAGCTCCACTGATGTGCATCCAGTCTCCCGGGCACATTTTCTAAACTGAGGTCTGGAGGAGGGGCATAGAGGGAGGAGCCAGTTCACACAGATAAAAAGTCTTAAAGTCCCGAAGGCTCCTGCGGAACCGTCCATACCCCATGGTACTAAAATGGACCCCAGCATCCTCTAGGACGTAAGAGAAAAAAGGAAAAAACCGTCCTAGTCGAAACTCCACAGTAGGAAACCTCTTGGATCCACACCAAGACACATACTTTTTCCAAATCCGACGGTAATGTTTATACGTTACTCCCTTCCTAGCCTGCATCAGGGTAGGAATTACTTTTTTCGGAATGCCCTTCCGAGCTAATACCAGGCGCTCAACCTCCATGCCGTCAAACGTAGCCGCAGTAAGTCTTGATAAGCGAACGGCCCCTGTTGCAGAAGGTCCTCGCGAAGAGGAAGAGGCCTCGGATCCTCCAGCAGTAATTCCAGAAGGTCCGCGTACCAAGCCCTTCTTGGGCAGTCCGGATCAATGAGGATCGCCTGAATTCTTGTTCTTTTGATTAATCTGAGAATCCCTGGGATGAGTGGAAGTGGAGGGAACACATACACTGACTTGAATACTCACGGAGTTACTAGGTCGTCCACCGCCACTGCCTGTGGATCTCTTGACCTGGAACAGTACCTTCGAAGCTTCTTGTTCAGGCAGAAGCCATCATGTCTATTTGAGGTACACCCCAACGACTTGTTACCTCCGCGAACACCTCTGGGTGGAGGCCCCATTCTCCCGGATGGCAATAGTGTCTGCTGAGGAAGTCCGCTTCCCAGTTGTCCACTCCTGGAATGAAGATTGCTGACAGCGCTACCGTGTGCTTTTCTGCCCAGAGGAGGATTCTTGTTACCTCTGACAATGCGGCTCTGCTCTTCATTCCGCCCTGTCGGTTTATGTAGGACACCGTCGTTACATTGTCCGACTGAACCTGAATGGCCTGATCTTGTAGAAGATGTGGCGCTTGTAGAAGGCCGTTGTACACGGCCCTTAGTTCCAGAATGTTTATCGGAAGGATGGATTCCAGACTTGACCACTTTCCTTGGAAGTTTTCCCCTTGGGTGACTGCTCCCCAAGCTCTGAGACTTGCATCCGTGGTTAGAAGGATCCAATTCTGAATCCCGAACCTGCGGCACTCAATGTGAGAAGTTTGCAGCCACCAGAGGAGCGAAATTCTGTCTTTCGGCGACAGGCGTGTCCGCTGTTGCGTGTGAAGATGAGATCCCGACCATTTGTCCAGGAGATCCAACTGGAAGGACTGCGCATGAAATCTTCCGTACAGTAGAGCCTCGTAGGATGCAACCATCTTCCCCAGAAGGCGAATGCACTGTTGAACCGATACCAGTAGCGCAAATCTTAGATAAGCCTGGTGAGGTGGCCAGACCGAAATGTGAAGGTACGTATCCTTGATATCCAGGGATACCAGGAATTCCCCCTCCTCCAGACCTGAGATCACCGCTCTCAGAGACTCCATTTTGAACTTGAATTCCCTCAAGTAGGGGTTCAATGACTGCCAGTGATGGGGTAGCACATACGGGGGGTGGGGGGGCTCTGCCAGTACTGGGGTAGCATATACCTAGGGGGGAAGGGGGGGGGGGTACTGCCAGTGATGGGGTAGTATATAGCAGAGGGGGGGGGGGTTTTACTGCCAGTGATGGGATAGTACATAGCAGGTCAGTACTGCCAGTGATGGGGTAGTATATAACAGGTCAGTACTGCCAGTGCTGGAGTAGTACATAGCAGGGGGGTACTGCCAGTGCTGGGGTAGTATATAGCAGGGAGGTACTGCCAGTGATGGGGTAGTATATAGAAGGGGGGTACTGTCAGTGATGGGGTAGTATATAGCAGGAGGGTACTGCCAGTGATTGGGTAGTATATAGAAGGGGGCTACTGTCAGTGATGGGGAAGTATATAGCAGGAGGGTACTGCCAGTGATTGGGTAGTATATAGCAGGGAGAATTACTGCCAGTGATGGGGTAGTATATAGCAGAGGGGGGGGGGGGTTCCTGCCAGTGATGGGGTAGTATATAGCAGGTCCGTACTGCCAGTGATGGGGTAGTATATAACAGGTCGGTACTGCCAGTGATGGAGTAGTATATAGCAGGGGGCTACTGCCAGTGATGGGGTAGTATATAACAGCAGGGGTACTGCCAGTGATGGGGTAGTATATAGCAGGGGGTACTGCCAGTGATGGGGTAGTATATAGCAGGGGGGGTACTGCCAGTGATGGGGTAGTATATAGAAGGAGGGTACTGTCAGTGATGGGGTAGTATATAGCAGGAGGGTACTGCCAGTGATTGGGTAGTATATAGCAGGGAGGATTACTGCCAGTTATGGGGTAGTATATAGCAGAGGGGGGGGGGGTTCCTTTCAGTGATGGGGTAGTATATAGCAGGTCGGTAATGCCAGTGATGGGGTAGTATATAACAGGTCGGTACTGCCAGTGATGGAGTAGTATATAACAGGTCGGTACTGCCAGTGATGGAGTAGTATATAGCAGGGGGCTACTGCCAGTGATGGGGTAGTATATAGCAGAGAGGGTACTGCCAGTGATGAGGTAGTATATAGCAGGGGGGGTACAGCCAGTGATGGGGTAGTATATAGCAGGAGGGGTACAGCCAGTGATGGGGTAGTATATAGCAGGAGGGGTACTGCCAGTGATGGGGTAGTATATAGCAGGGGGGGTACTGCCAGTGCTGGAGTAGTACATAGCAGGGGGGTACTGCCAGTGATAGGGTTGTATATAGCTGGGGGGTACTGCCAGTGATGGGGTAGTAAATAACAGGGGGGTACTGCCAGTGCTGGGGTAGTATATAGCAGGGGGTTACTGCCAGTGATGGGGTAGTATATAACAGCAGGGATACTGCCAGTGATGGGGTAGTATATAGCAGGGGGGTACTGCCAGTGCTGGAGTAGTATATAGCAGGGGGTTACTGCCAGTAATGGGGTAGCATATAGAAGAGGGGGTACCGTCAGTGATGGGGTAGTATATAGCAGGGAGGATACTGCAAGTTATGGGGTAGTATATAGCAGAGGGGGGGGGGGGGGGGAGGGGGGGGGTTTACTGCCAGTGATGGTGTAGTATATAGCAGGTCGGTACTGCCAGTGATGGGGTAGTATATAACAGGTCCGTACTGCCAGTGATGGGGTAGTATATAACAGGTCGGTACTGCCAGTGATGGAGTAGTATATAGCAGTGGGGTACTGCCAGTGATGGGGTAGTATATATCAGAGAGGGTACTGCCAGTGATTAGGTAGTATATAGCAGGGGGGGTACGGCCAGTGATGGGGTAGTATATAGCAGGAGGGGTACTGCCAGTGATGGGGTAGTATATAGCAGGAGGGGTACTGCCAGTGATGGGGTAGTATATAGCAGGGGGGTACTGCCAGTGATGGGGTAGTATATAGCAGGAGGGGTACTGCCAGTGATGGGGTAGTATATAGCAGGAGGGGTACTGCCAGTGATGGGGTAGTATATAGCAGGAGGGGTACTGCCAGTGATGGGGTAGTATATAACAGGTCGGTACTGCCAGTGATGGGGTAGTATATAACAGGTCCGTACTGCCAGTGATGGGGTAGTATATAACAGGTCGGTACTGCCAGTGATGGAGTAGTATATAGCAGTGGGGTACTGCCAGTGATGGAGTAGTATATAGCAGAGAGGGTACTGCCAGTGATGAGGTAGTATATAGCAGGGGGGGTACGGCCAGTGATGGGGTAGTATATAGCAGGAGGGGTACTGCCAGTGATGGGGTAGTATATAGCAGGAGGGGTACTGCCAGTGATGGGGTAGTATATAGCAGGGGGGTACTGCCAGTGATGGGGTAGTATATAGCAGGGGGGTACTGCCAGTGATGGGGTAGTATATAGCAGGGGGGTACTGCCAGTGATGGGGTAGTATATAGCAGTGGGGTACTGCCAGTGATGGGGTAGTATATAGCAGGAGGGGTACTGCCAGTGTTGGGGTAGTATATAGCAGGAGGGGTACTGCCAGTGATGGGGTAGTATATAGCAGGAGGGGTACTGCCAGTGATGGGGTAGTATATAGCAGGAGGGGTACTGCGAGTGATGGCGGTAGTATATAGCAGGGGGGTACTGCCAGTGATGGGGTAGTATATAGCAGGAGGGGTACTGCCAGTGATGGGGTAGTATATAGCAGGAGGGGTACTGCCAGTGATGGGGTAGTATATAGCAGGAGGGGTACTGCCAGTGATGGGGTAGTATATAGCAGGAGGGGTACTGCCAGTGATGGGGTAGTATATAGCAGGAGGGGTACTGCCAGTGATGGGGTAGTATATAGCAGGAGGGGTACTGCCAGTGATGGGGTAGTATATAGCAGGTCGGTACTGCCAGTGATGGGGTAGTATATAACAGGTCCGTACTGCCAGTGATGGGGTAGTATATAACAGGTCGGTACTGCCAGTGATGGAGTAGTATATAGCAGTGGGGTACTGCCAGTGATGGAGTAGTATATAGCAGAGAGGGTACTGCCAGTGATGAGGTAGTATATAGCAGGGGGGGTACGGCCAGTGATGGGGTAGTATATAGCAGGAGGGGTACTGCCAGTGATGGGGTAGTATATAGCAGGAGGGGTACTGCCAGTGATGGGGTAGTATATAGCAGGGGGGTACTGCCAGTGATGGGGTAGTATATAGCAGGGGGGTACTGCCAGTGATGGGGTAGTATATAGCAGTGGGGTACTGCCAGTGATGGGGTAGTATATAGCAGGAGGGGTACTGCCAGTGTTGGGGTAGTATATAGCAGGAGGGGTATTGCCAGTGATGGGGTAGTATATAGCAGGAGGGGTACTGCCAGTGATGGGGTAGTATATAGCAGGAGGGGTACTGCGAGTGATGGCGGTAGTATATAGCAGGGGGGTACTGCCAGTGATGGAGTAGTATATAGCATGAGGGGTACTGCCAGTGATGGGGGTAGTATATAGCAGGGGGCTACTGCAAGTGATGGGGTAGTATATAGCAGGGGGGGTACTGCCAGTGATGGGGTAGTATATAGCAGGAGGGGTACTGCCAGTGATGGGGTAGTATATAGCAGGGGGGGGGGGGGTACTGCCAGTGATGGGGTAGTATATAGAAGGAGGGTACTGTCAGTGATGGGGTAGTATATAGCAGGAGGGTACTGCCAGTGATTGGGTAGTATATAGCAGGGAGGATTACTGCCAGTTATGGGGTAGTATATAGCAGAGGGGGGGGGGTTCCTTTCAGTGATGGGGTAGTATATAGCAGGTCGGTACTGCCAGTGATGGGGTAGTATATAACAGGTCGGTACTGCCAGTGATGGAGTAGTATATAACAGGTCGGTACTGCCAGTGATGGAGTAGTATATAGCAGGGGGTTACTGCCAGTGATGGGGTAGTATATAACAGCAGGGATACTGCCAGTGATGGGGTAGTATATAGCAGGGGGGTACTGCCAGTGCTGGAGTAGTATATAGCAGGGGGTTACTGCCAGTAATGGGGTAGCATATAGAAGAGGGGGTACCGTCAGTGATGGGGTAGTATATAGCAGGGAGGATACTGCCAGTTATGGGGTAGTATATAGCAGAGGGGGGGGGGGGGGAGGGGGGGTTTACTGCCAGTGATGGTGTAGTATATAGCAGGTCGGTACTGCCAGTGATGGGGTAGTATATAACAGGTCCGTACTGCCAGTGATGGGGTAGTATATAACAGGTCGGTACTGCCAGTGATGGAGTAGTATTATAGCAGTGGGGTACTGCCAGTGATGGGGTAGTATATATCAGAGAGGGTACTGCCAGTGATTAGGTAGTATATAGCAGGGGGGGTACGGCCAGTGATGGGGTAGTATATAGCAGGAGGGGTACTGCCAGTGATGGGGTAGTATATAGCAGGAGGGGTACTGCCAGTGATGGGGTAGTATATAGCAGGAGGGGTACTGCCAGTGATGGGGTAGTATATAGCAGGGGGGTACTGCCAGTGATGGGGTAGTATATAGCAGGAGGGGTACTGCCAGTGATGGGGTAGTATATAGCAGGAGGGGTACTGCCAGTGATGGGGTAGTATATAGCAGGTCGGTACTGCCAGTGACGGGGTCGTATATAACAGGTCCGTACTGCCAGTGATGGGGTAGTATATAACAGGTCGGTACTGCCAGTGATGGAGTAGTATATAGCAGTGGGGTACTGCCAGTGATGGAGTAGTATATAGCAGAGAGGGTACTGCCAGTGATGAGGTAGTATATAGCAGGGGGGGTACGGCCAGTGATGGGGTAGTATATAGCAGGAGGGGTACTGCCAGTGATGGGGTAGTATATAGCAGGAGGGGTACTGCCAGTGATGGGGTAGTATATAGCAGGAGGGTACTGCCAGTGATGGGGTAGTATATAGCAGGGGGGGTACTGCCAGTGATGGGGTAGTATATAGCAGTGGGGTACTGCCAGTGATGGGGTAGTATATAGCAGGAGGGGTACTGCCAGTGTTGGGGTAGTATATAGCAGGAGGGGTACTGCCAGTGATGGGGTAGTATATAGCAGGAGGGGTACTGCCAGTGATGGGGTAGTATATAGCAGGAGGGGTACTGCGAGTGATGGCGGTAGTATATAGCAGGGGGGTACTGCCAGTGATGGGGTAGTATATAGCAGGAGGGGTACTGCCAGTGATGGGGTAGTATATAGCAGGAGGGGTACTGCCAGTGATGGGGTAGTATATAGCAGGAGGGGTACTGCCAGTGATGGGGTAGTATATAGCAGGAGGGGTACTGCCAGTGATGGGGTAGTATATAGCAGGAGGGGTACTGCCAGTGATGGGGTAGTATATAGCAGGAGGGGTACTGCCAGTGATGGGGTAGTATATAGCAGGTCGGTACTGCCAGTGATGGGGTAGTATATAACAGGTCCGTACTGCCAGTGATGGGGTAGTATATAACAGGTCGGTACTGCCAGTGATGGAGTAGTATATAACAGTGGGGTACTGCCAGTGATGGAGTAGTATATAGCAGAGAGGGTACTGCCAGTGATGAGGTAGTATATAGCAGGGGGGGTACGGCCAGTGATGGGGTAGTATATAGCAGGAGGGGTACTGCCAGTGATGGGGTAGTATATAGCAGGAGGGGTACTGCCAGTGATGGGGTAGTATATAGCAGGGGGGTACTGCCAGTAATGGGGTAGTATATAGCAGGGGGGTACTGCCAGTGATGGGGTAGTATATAGCAGTGGGGTACTGCCAGTGATGGGGTAGTATATAGCAGGAGGGGTACTGCCAGTGTTGGGGTAGTATATAGCAGGAGGGGTACTGCCAGTGATGGGGTAGTATATAGCAGGAGGGGTACTGCCAGTGATGGGGTAGTATATAGCAGGAGGGGTACTGCGAGTGATGGCGGTAGTATATAGCAGGGGGGTACTGCCAGTGATGGAGTAGTATATAGCATGAGGGGTACTGCCAGTGATGGGGGTAGTATATAGCAGGGGGGTACTGCAAGTGATGGGGTAGTATATAGCAGGGGGGGTACTGCCAGTGATGGGGTAGTATATAGCAGGAGGGGTACTGCCAGTGATGGGGTAGTATATAGCAGGGGGGGGGGGGGTACTGCCAGTGATGGGGTAGTATATAGCAGGGGGGGTACTGCCAGTGATGGGGTAGTATATAGCAGGAGGGGTACTGCCAGTGATGGGGTAGTATATAGCAGGAGGGGTACTGCCAGTGATGGGGAAGTATATAGCAGGAGGGAAGGGGGGGGCGGGGCTGCTAGTGATGGGGTAGTATATAGCAGGAGGGGTACTGCGAGTGATGGCGGTAGTATATAGCAGGGGGGTACTGCCAGTGATGGAGTAGTATATAGCAGGAGGGGTACTGCCAGTGATGGGGGTAGTATATAGCAGGGGGGTACTGCCAGTGATGGAGTAGTATATAGCAGGAGGGGTACTGCCAGTGATGGGGGTAGTATATAGCAGGGGGGTACTGCCAGTGATGGAGTAGTATATAGCAGGAGGGGTACTGCCAGTGATGGGGTAGTATATAGCAGGGGGGTACTGCCAGTGATGGGGTAGTACATAGCAGGAGGGGTACTGCCAGTGATGGGGTAGTATATAGCAGGAGGGGTACTGCCAGTGATGGGGTAGTATATAGCAGGAGGGGTACTGCCAGTGTTGGGGTAGTACACAGGTTCTCAAACTCGGTCCTCAGGACCCCACACAGTGCATGTTTTGCAGGTCTCCTCACAGAATTGCAAGTGAAATAATTAACTCCACCTGTGTACCTTTTAAAAATGTGTCAGTGACTAATTAATACACCTGTGCACCTGCTGGGTTACCTGCAAAACATGCACTGTGTGGGGTCCTGAGGACCGAGTTTGAGAACCCCTGGGGTAGTATATAGCAGGTCGGTACTGCCAGTGATGGGGTAGTATATAACAGGTCGGTACTGCCAGTGATGGGGTAGTATATAACAGGTCGGTACTGCCAGTGATGGGGGTAGTATATAGCAGTGGGGTACTGCCAGTGATGGAGTAGTATATAGCAGAGAGGGTACTGCCAGTGATGGGGTAGTATATAGCAGGGGGGTACTGCCAGTGATGGTGTAGTATATAGCAGGAGGGGTACTGCCAGTGATGGGGTAGTATATAGCAGGGGGGGGGGGTACTGCCAGTGATGGGGTAGTATATAGCAGGGGGGGGTACTGCCAGTGATGGGGTAGTATATAGCAGGGGGGGTACTGCCAGTGATGGGGTAGTATATAGCAGGAGGGGTACTGCCAGTGATGGGGTAGTATATAGCAGGAGGGAAGGGGGGGGGGGGGCGGGGCTGCCAGTGATGGGGTAGTATATAGCAGGAGGGGTACTGCCAGTGATGGGGTAACATATAGCAGGTGGGAAGGGCTGCTAGTGATGGGGCGGCATATACAGGAGGTTGAATCTAGACGCTACCATATACGGGATGATGGTGTGAGGACATACATATGAGGTTGCACAGAGGAGACAATTACACAGCAGCCGCCGCCGATCAACCCCACCACTCCGCACACACTATACTGCCTCTAGTCGAGCACCAGGGGCCCCGCACACAGTTGATGGGGCCACTCACACTCACCTCACTCACCGCCGCGCCTCCTATTCTCCCACAGGCTCCTGTGCACGAGCGCTGGACTCTCCGGACAGTCAGGGGGCGCGTCCGGGGCAGGAAACTGGGCGGGGACGCGCGAGTATGGGAGAGGAGACTGGGCGGGATCATTGGGGTGAGGGAAGGCGACTGGGCGGGAAGATGCGTGAGAGGGAGGAGGTGGGCAGGGACATGTAAAGAGAGGGAGAAGACTGGGCGGGGACAGGCGGGCGAACACACACTTTTCCCTCAGGCGCACAGCGCTGTGACGCCGCCGGGTCCTCCTGAGCTTCTCCATGTCATGTGACTGCTCAGCGTTGGTTGCCCTGGTGATGCCCCATGAT
Organism: Pseudophryne corroboree; assembly: GCF_028390025.1. Classification (NCBI taxonomy): domain Eukaryota; kingdom Metazoa; phylum Chordata; class Amphibia; order Anura; family Myobatrachidae; genus Pseudophryne; species Pseudophryne corroboree. The sequence continues at coordinate 34,231,154 of NC_086449.1, forward strand.
TCTTTGCTTACCGCGTCCCGCGGGATATGTGTTCCCCTACCTGCACAGCAGTGTGTTCCCCATCACTGACATTCCCCTGTGCCCTGCATAGTGTCAGCCCCTGTGATGCCCCATATACCCCCTGTTACACAGTCTGGGTGAGCCGGGTCCTAGCATTAGTAGTCAGTGTATAGGTCAGCCTGGGAGGTGGTTGATAGACAGACAGTGAAAAGGTCTTATGGGCCCTCACTGGCAGATCTCACTGCACAATATGAACGTTCTCGTTCATATCGTGCAGTGTGTAGGCACCAACGATTAACGATGCGTGCCCCATCGCTTATGCATGCAGGCCAATATGGACGAGATTGTCCACATTAGCATGCATTGGGGTGGTCTTCAGTATACCGGCGCCGGAATCCCGACAGCCGACATACCGACACTTTCTCTGACGTCCTAGTGGATGCTGGGACTCCGTAAGGACCATGGGGGATAGCGGCTCAGCAGGAGACAGGGCACAAAATAAAAGCTTAAGGATCAGGTGGTGTGCACTGGCTCCTCCCCCTATGACCCTCCTCCAAGCCCCAGTTAGATTTTTGTGCCCGGCCGAGAAGGGTGCAATCTAGGTGGCTCTCCTGAGCTGCTTAGAATAAAAGTTTAGTTTAGGTTTTTTTATTTTCAGTGAGTCCTGCTGGCAACAGGCTCACTGCATCGTGGGACTAAGGGGAGAAGAAACGGACTCACCTGAGTGCAGAGTGGATCGGGTTTCTTAGGCTACTGGACATTAGCTCCAGAGGGACGATCACAGGTTCAGCCTGGATGGGTCACCGGAGCCGCGCCGCCGTCCCCCTTACAGAGCCAGAAGAGACGAAGAGGTCCGGTGAAATCGGCGGCAGAAGACATCCTGTCTTCAGTCTAAGGTAGCGCACAGCACCGCAGCTGTGCGCCATTGCTCTCAGCACACTTCACACTCCGGTCACTGAGGGTGCAGGGCGCTGGGGGGGAGCGCCCTGAGACGCAATATAACAGTATATACCTTAGGTGGCAAAAAGAATACATCACATATAGCTCCTGGGCTATATGGATGTATTTTTAACCCCTGCCATTTTTACACAAAAAAGCGGGAGATAAGGACGTCATGAAGGGGCGGAGCCTATCTCCTCAGCACACAAGCGCCATTTTCCCTCACAGCTCCGCTGGAAGGACGGCTCCCTGACTCTCCCCTGCAGTCCTGCTTCAGAATCAGGGTAAAAAAGAGAAGGGGGGGGGGGCATTTTTGGCAGCAAATAACGATAATAACAGCAGCTATAAGGGAATAACACTTATATAAGGTTATCCCTGTATATATATATAGCGCTGGGTGTGTGCTGGCAGACTCTCCCTCTGTCTCTCCAAAGGGCTAAGTGGGGTCCTGTCCTCTATCAGAGCATTCCCGGTGTGTGTGCTGTGTGTCGGTACGCGTGTGTCGACATGTATGAGGAGGAAAATGATGTGGAGGCGGAGCAGTTGCCTGTGTTGGTGATGTCACCCCCTAGGGAGTCGACACCTGACTGGATGATTGTATTTAAACAATTAAGTGATAATGTCAGCAATTTGCAAAAAACTGTTGACGACATGAGACAGCCGGCAAATCAATTAGTGCCTGTCCAGGCGTCTCAGACACCGTCAGGGGCGCTAAAACGCCCGTTACCTCAGTGGGTCGACACAGACCCTGACACAGATACTGAGTCTAGTGTCGACGGTGACGAGACAAACGTAATGTCCAGTAGGGCCACACGTTACATGATCACGGCAATGAAAGAGGCATTGAACCTTTCTGACACTACAAGTACCACAAAGAAGGGTATTATGTGGGGTGTGAAAAAACTACCAATAGTTTTTCCTGAGTCAGAGGAAATAAATGAGGTGTGTGATAAAGCGTGGGTTTCCCCCGATAAAAAAACAGCTAATTTCTAAAAAATTATTAGCATTATATCCCTTCCCGCCAGAGGTTAGGGCGCGTTGGGAAACACCCCCTAGGGTAGATAAGGCGCTCACACGTTTATCTAAACAAGTAGCGTTACCGTCTCCTGATACGGCCACCCTCAAAGAACCAGCTGATAGAAGGCTGGAAAATATCCTAAAAAGTATATACACACATACTGGTGTTATACTGCGACCAGCAATCGCCTCAGCCTGGATGTGCAGTGCTGGAGTCGCATGGTCGGATTCCCTGACTGAGAATATTGATACCCTGGATAGGGACAATATTTTGTTAACTATAGAACATTTAAAGGATGCATTACTATATATGCGTGATGCACAGAGGGATATTTGCACCCTGGCATCAAGAGTAAGTGCTATGTCCATCTCTGCCAGAAGAGCGTTATGGACGCGACAGTGGTCAGGGGATGCGGATTCCAAACGGCACATGGAAGTATTGCCGTATAAAGGGGAGGAGTTATTTGGGGCTGGTCTATCGGACCTGGTGGCCACGGCAACGGCTGGAAAATCCACCTTTTTACCCCAGGTCACTTCACATCAGCAGAAAAAGACGCCGTCTTTTCAAACTCAGTCCTTTCGTTCCCATAAGTACAAGCGAGCAAAAGGCCACTCTTTTCTGCCCCGGGGCAGAGGAAGAGGAAAAAGACTGCACCATGCAGCCGCTTCCCAGGAGCAGAAGCCCTCCCCTGCTTCTGCCAAGTCTTCAGCATGACGCTGGGGCTTTACAAGCAGTCTCAGATATGGTGGGGGCCCGTCTCAAGAATTTCAACGCGCAGTGGGCTCACTCGCAAGTGGATCCCTGGATTCTACAGGTAGTATCGCAGGGGTACAAACTGGAATTCGAGGCGTTTCCCCCTCGTCGGTTCCTGAAGTCTGCTTTACCAAAGTCTCCCTCCGACAGGGAGGCAGTTTTGGAAGCCATTCACAAGCTGTATTCCCAGCAGGTGATAATCAAGGTACCCCTCCTGCAACAAGGAAAGGGGTATTATTCCACGCTGTTTGTGGTACCGAAGCCGGACGGCTCGGTGAGACCAATTTTAAATCTGAAATCCTTGAACACTTACATAAAAAGGTTCAAATTCAAGATGGAGTCACTCAGAGCAGTGATAGCGAACCTGGAAGAAGGGGACTATATGGTGTCTCTGGACATCAAAGATGCTTATCTCCACGTCCCAATATACCCTTCTCACCAAGGGTACCTCAGGTTTGTAGTACAAAACTGTCATTATCAGTTTCAGACGCTGCCGTTTGGATTGTCCACGGCACCTCGGGTCTTTACCAAGGTAATGGCCGAAATGATGATTCTTCTACGAAGAAAAGGCATTTTAATTATCCCTTACTTGGACGATCTCCTGATAAGGGCAAGATCCAGGGAACAGTTAGAAGTCGGAGTAGCACTATCTCAGGTAGTGTTACGTCAGCACGGGTGGATTCTAAATATTCCAAAATCGCAGCTGATTCCAACGACACGTCTACTGTTCCTAGGAATGATTCTGGACACAGTCCAGAAGAAGGTGTTTCTCCCGGAGGAGAAGGCCAGGGAGTTATCCGAGCTAGTCAGGAACCTCCTAAAACCAGGCCAGGTCTCAGTGCATCAGTGCACGAGGGTCCTGGGAAAAATGGTGGCTTCTTACGAAGCGATTCCATTCGGAAGATTCCATGCAAGAACGTTTCAGTGGGATCTACTGGACAAATGGTCCGGATCGCATCTGCAGATGCATCAGCGGATAACCCTGTCGCCAAGGACAAGGGTGTCTCTCCTGTGGTGGCTGCAGAGTGCTCATCTACTAGAGGGCCGCAGATTTGGCATTCAGGATTGGATCCTGGTAACCACGGATGCCAGCCTGAGAGGCTGGGGAGCAGTCACACAGGGAAGGAATTTCCAGGGCTTGTGGTCAAGCATGGAAACATCTCTTCATATAAACATTCTGGAACTAAGGGCCATTTACAATGCCCTAAGTCAAGCAAAACCTCTGCTTCAAGCTGCAAGGATTCTTCGCTGGGCGGAAAATCATGTGATAGCACTGTCAGCAGTGTTCATTCCGGGAGTGGACAACTGGGAAGCAGACTTCCTCAGCAGACACGACCTTCACCCGGGAGAGTGGGGATTTCACCCAGAAGTCTTCCACCTGATTGTAAACCGTTGGGAAAAACCAAAGGTGGACATGATGGCGTCACGTCTAAACAAAAAACTGGACAGATATTGCGCCAGGTCAAGGGACCCTCAGGCAATAGCAGTGGACGCTCTGGTAACGCCGTGGGTGTACCAGTCAGTGTATGTGTTCCCTCCTCTGCCTCTCATACCAAAAGTACTGAGAATCATAAGAAGGAGAGGAGTAAGAACTATACTCGTGGTTCCGGATTGGCCAAGAAGGACTTGGTACCCGGAACTTCAAGAGATGCTCACGGACGAACCGTGGCCTCTACCTCTAAGAAAGGACCTGCTACTGCAGGGGCCTTGTCTGTTCCAAGACTTACCGCGGCTGCGTTTGACGGCATGGCGGTTGAACGCCGGATCCTGAGGGAAAAAGGCATTCCAGAAGAAGTCATTCCTACTCTGGTCAAAGCCAGGAAGGACGTAACCGCAAAACATTATCACCGCATTTGGCGTAAATATGTTGCGTGGTGTGAGGCCAAGAGAGCCCCTACAGAGGAATTTCAACTGGGTCGTTTCCTTCATTTCCTGCAAACAGGACTGTCTATGGGCCTAAAATTAGGGTCCATTAAGGTTCAAATTTCGGCCCTGTCGATTTTCTTCCAGAAAGAACTGGCTTCAGTACCTGAAGTTCAGACATTTGTAAAAGGGGTGCTGCACATACAGCCTCCTTTTGCGCCTCCAGTGGCACCTTGGGATCTCAATGTGGTGTTGAGTTTTCTAAAGTCACATTGGTTTGAACCACTTTCCACTGTGGACTTAAAATATCTCACATGGAAGGTGTCGATGCTGTTAGCCTTGGCTTCAGCCAGGCGTGTGTCAGAATTGGCGGCTTTATCATATAAAAGCCCTTACTTAATTTTTCATTCTGACAGGGCGGAATTGAGGACTCGTCCTCAATTTCTACCTAAGGTGGTTTCTGCATTTCACATGAACCAACCTATTGTGGTACCTGCGGCTACCAGGGACTTAGAGGACTCTAAGTTGCTTGACGTTGTCAGGGCCTTGAAAATATATGTTTCCAGGACGGCTGGAGTCAGAAAATCTGACTCGCTGTTTATCCTGTATGCACCCAACAAGCTGGGTGCTCCTGCTTCTAAGCAGACGATTGCTCGTTGGATTTGTAGTACAATTCAGCTTGCACATTCTGTGGCAGGATTGCCACAGCCAAAATCAGTAAAAGCCCATTCCACAAGGAAAGTGGGCTCATCTTGGGCGGCTGCCCGAGGGGTCTCGGCTTTACAACTTTGCCGAGCAGCTACTTGGTCAGGGGCAAACACGTTTGCTAAATTCTACAAATTTGATACCCTGGCTGAGGAGGACCTGGAGTTCTCTCATTCGGTGCTGCAGAGTCATCCGCACTCTCCCGCCCGTTTGGGAGCTTTGGTATAATCCCCATGGTCCTTACGGAGTCCCAGCATCCACTAGGACGTCAGAGAAAATAAGATTTTACTTACCGATAAATCTATTTCTCGTAGTCCGTAGTGGATGCTGGGCGCCCATCCCTAGTGCGGATTGTCTGCAATACTTGTATATAGTTATTGTTACAAAAATTCGGGTTATTATTGTTGTGAGCCATCTTTTCAGAGGCTCCTTTGCGTTTATCATACTGTTAACTGGGTTCAGATCACAAGTTGTACGGTGTGATTGGTGTGGCTGGTATGAGTCTTACCCGGGATTCAATATCCTTCCTTATTATGTACGCTCGTCCGGGCACAGTATCCTAACTGAGGCTTGGAGGAGGGTCATAGGGGGAGGAGCCAGTGCACACCACCTGATCCTTAAGCTTTTATTTTGTGCCCTGTCTCCTGCGGAGCCGCTATCCCCCATGGTCCTTACGGAGTCCCAGCATCCACTACGGACTACGAGAAATAGATTTATCGGTAAGTAAAATCTTATTTTTTCTCCCTCGTGGGGGTCCACGACCCCCTGGAGGGAGAATAAAATAGCGTAGCGCGCCACCGTGCCCGTGGCGAGCGCAGCTAGTCCACAAGGGGCTCATTTGCGCTCGCCACGGTGTCGGTATGCCGGCGGTCATGCTCCCGGCGCCGGTATGCTGGTCGCCGGGATCCCGGCCGCCGGCAAACCATACTACATCCATGCATTGCTATGGAGCCAGGTGACGGGGGGAGTGAAGAAACTTCACTTCCCCCACCGCCAGGTCGCCCGTCTGCCGTATCAGCGGTCGGGCAGCTTGGCGGCAGGTCGCCCAGTCTGTAGGGCCCTTTCGCAATTACACTAAAAGATATAAACAATCTTATTCATAAATGAACGAGATATTGTTCATATCTTTCAGTGTGTAGGCACCAACGATGAACGAAGCGCGGCCACGCCCTCGTTCATCATTGGTGCCTGCTCGTTTATACCTGCAAGTCAATATAGACAATTTCTCTAGCATCCATAAGGGATATTGGGGACAGATTAGCATGATGGGGTATAGACGGGTCCAAAGGAGCCAGTGCACTTTAAATTTCTTTAACTGTGCTGGCTCCTCCCCTCTATGCCCCCTCCTACAGCTCCAGTATTTTTTCTTCAATTTCTTTTAAATTTGTATTTATTTGGGTATGATGTTTGGGCAACAGTATACCTGCACCGTGGGAGTTGGGGGGGGGGGAAGGGCATTAGGGCGGTCACCGGCCTCTTGAGGGGCAGATCCGCTTCCCCGCTGCTGGGCCACCGTCCTGAGGGGCTGTTTGTTCAGCAGGGCATGGCGCCATGGCTGTCGCAGCCGCAGCATGCCGCACACCCCTAACGCTGCCTGAAGTTGATCGTAGGTGGTGAGTACCTACCGGGGGCCCCGCTAGGGGGGTCCCCCGGTTCACTGTGCGGCAGAAGCGTGGGTGAGGCGTACGGGTCCCTCCTGGGGGGGACCCGCTGTAGCCCCTGACTGAAACTGGCTAAATATTCTTGTAGCAAGCATTTATGTGAGGTTACAAACACATAGGGAGACGTGGCCAGTATAAATATTACACAGCAGCTGCGGAGCCATTACGGGGGACGGAGCTACATCAGAGCAGGCTCAGCTGCATTTTGGCACCTTCCTCTACATAAGCAGCAGCAGTCTCATACAGCTCCTCCATAACGGTCACATGCTGGATCACTGGTACCGGGTGTAGAGGGGGAAAGCCGCTATATTGTGCACAAATATCATTCCTCTGAGGGAAATTTCATAAGATAGTCTCACTGTTGGTTATGTATATGTAAAACGCCGGGAACCCGCCCGCCGGCAAACCATACGACACTCGTGTCTCCTCTCACATGCAATGGGCAGGCTTGTATTGTATTTCAGGCTGTGTTGTATGTGTATTGTACCTGTTTTTCTTCTTCACAATGGTAAAACAGAAATTATGCAGTGTATGTAATGCTAGATTCTCCCCTATCTCATATGGCTCCTTATCATGTGAGCAGTGTAGTTAGTCATCTCAGAATTCTGATAACAACATGGGGGAGAGTCCAGAGCCCTCCTGGTTGGGGGCTATCAAAACTGTGATGTCTGATATGTCATCGCAGCTTACTGCAAATGCCAATAAGACTCAGGAACTGCAACAAGCAGTGGCTAGCTTGACTTCTAAACATCCCCCCCCCCCCCCCGCTACAGGTGCACAAAAACGTGCTCTACCTGCACTCCTATCAGATACTGATGATGATATACAGGATGATGGGGATGATGTGGACCTCATAAGTGGGGATCCCACCCCTACACAGGGTATTGAACCCCTCATATTGGCTATTCGGGATGTGTTAAAGCTCCCCCTGGAGGACGCTAATAATCAGCAGTCATTTTTCCTCCCACAAGTCTAAATGACAGTCACAGTTCCTGATTCCAAGGAAATGGATGATTTATTTAAAATAGCCTGGAAAAGCAAAAAATATCAGGTGTCCAAGTGGTGGCTGCATACCTTCCCCTTTGCCCCTGAAGGCGGGAAATTCTGGGAGAGTCTCCAGCAGTAGACGTCTCAGTCTCTCGCCTTTCTAAAAAGGCGGTACTTCCAGATCCAGCTCCTTTATGGTAAAGGACCTGGCAGATAGGAAAATTGCAGGTGTAGCTCAAAGACCGGTCATTGCAGGTTGCTGGATGACGCATGCAATTCATTCCTGGGCTACTCAAATTCAGGAAGGTCTCTGGTGATATGACCCTGGTTACTACTGTCACTTTTCTAAAACACATTCAGGACATGGCAAGAGTCCTCTGTGACGCCCTTAAAGAGATTGGCAATATTAATGCTAGGACCACGGCTATGGCTGTGTCGGCGCGCAGAGCCATATGGTTGCATCAGTAGATTGCTGGTGCTGACTCCAAACGTAATGTGGAATCTCTTCCCTTCACAAGTGAATGGCTTTTTGGAGGTGCATTGGACGCATGGATTTCCAAAGTTACTGCTAGAATATCCACGTTTCTCCCTTCGGGGGCTCCACCTGCTAGACATACCTACCCGGGACCGTCTACTCAGTCCTTTCGTTCCTCCAGATTTCGATCTAGGGCCAGAGGGGCCTCCATCACAGCTAGAGGCTCCAGAGGTAAACCTAGGAAACCAGCCATTGCCGGATCTCAGGACCAGAGCACAAGTTCTGCTTCCGCAAAGAGTTCAGCATGACGGTGCCCACCCACCCCGAGGGGATCTCGTGGTGGGAGCTCAGTTACGTCACTACAGCCACATCTGGGACGGTTCCTGCCAAAATGCTTGGGTAAGGGACCTTATCTCTCAGTGTGACATGCTGGAGTTCGAGGGTGCTCCTCCCCAACGATTTTTCAAATCAGGCTTACTAGCTTTGGAAAATATGCATGGTATGCTGCTACTGGCCAAAAACAAGTTGGTCCAGTCCCAGGTCATTGTTCCAGTACCCCTACAACAACGAGGACAGGGTTACTACTCTAGTCTGTTCGTAGTTCCAAAACCAGAGGGGTCTGTGAGACCCATTCTGAATCTGAAGTACTTGAATCCTTACCTGAAGGTTTTCAAATTGAAGATGGAATCTTTGAGAGCAGTGATCGTAGGCCTGGAACAACAGGAATTCCTAGTGTACCTGGATATCAAGGACGCATACTGCCATATCCCAATTTGGCCTCCTCATCAGGCCTATCTGTGGTTCGCCCTACTGAACGATCACTACCAGTTTCAGACATTACCATTCGGCTTGTCTACAGCTCTGAGGGTGTTCACGAAGGTGATGGAGGAAATTATGTTTCAGCTCAGGGTGCAGGGGGTCAACGTAATTCCATACCTGGATGATCTCCTGATAAAAGCGAGTTCCAGGGAGCTTCTATTGCTCCATATAGATCGCACTATCCAACTTCTGTCTCACCACGGGTGGATCCTCAATCTGCAGAAGTCCCACCTGGAACCATCTCAGTGGCTCCTGTTTCTGGGGATTCTCCTGGATACTGTAGCACAGAAAGTGTTGCTCCCAGAGGAAAAAGTGAGAACACTTCAAGAAATGGTTCGCATAGTGCTCCGACCTGCTCGAGTATACATTCATCTTTGCATAAAATTGTTGGGAAAGATGGTGGCCTCATACGAGGCGATACAGTTCGGAAAGGTTTCATGCCAGACCGTTCCAATTGGATATCCTGAACAAGTGGTCCGATTCCCATCTTCAGATGCAACGGGTGATTCGGTTGTCACCCCAGACCAGGATTTCACTCCTGTGGTGGCTACAGTCTTCCATCCCGCAGGAAGGTCGACGCTTTGGGATTCAGAATTGGATCCTCCTCATGACCGATGCGAGTCTGTGAGGATGGGGAGCTGTCATCCAGGGAGCGCAGTTCCAGGGCAGTTGGTCTACCCAAGAGGCCCTCCTTCTGATCAACATCATGGAACTTCGGGCCATCTACAATGCTCTGATTCAGGCCTCCCCTCTACTCCGGGATCGGGTGATCCAGGTTCAGTCGGACAACGCCACGGCTGTGGCGTACATTAATCGACAAGGGGGGACAAGGAGCAGAGCCTGCATGCGAGAAGTCAAGAATACTCTTCTGGGCAGAAAGAAATGCAAGAGCACTGTCCGGAATCTTCATTCCGAGAGTGGACAACTGGGAAGCGGACTTCCTCAGTCGCCACTATCTCCACTTAGGGAAGTGGGGACTACACCCTCAGGTGTTTCAACAGATCATTGACAGGTGGGGCTGCCCACAGATCGACATGATGGCCTCTTGCCTCAACAAGAAGCTTTGTTGCTATTGCTCGCAAACCAGAGACCCTCAGGCGAGTGCAGTGGATGAGCTGAAAATGCCTTGGCCCTACCAGCTGGTCTACTTATTTCCTCCGATTCCGTTGAACCCCAGGGTACTCAAGAGGATCAGGCATCAAGGAGTGCATGCAATCTTCATTGCCCCGGATTGGCCCCGAAGAGCATGGTACACGGCTCTTCTGGACATGTACGTAGAAGATCCTTGGCCTCTGCCGCTATGAAGAGATCTTCAGCAAGGACCGTTCATTTACCCGGACTTACGGTGGCTTCGTTTGACGGCATGGAAGTTGAGCAGAACATCCTAGCTCACAAAGGGCTTTCCAAAAAGGTCATTGCCACTATGGTGCAAGCCAGAAAACCTGTGACGTCAAAACACTATCATCATATCTGGCAGAGATATGTCTCTTGGTACGAGGTACGCACATATCCATCTGCGGAATTCCACTTGGGGAGATTCCTTTGTTTCCTGCAGACTGGAGTGGATAAAGTTTTACGTCTTGGATCCATTAAGGTCCAGATTTCAGCTCTTTCCATCTTCTTCCAGAAGAAGTTGGCTCTCCTGCCAGAAGTTCAGATCTACGGCACCTTGGGATTTGGATGTGGTGTTACGCTTTCTACAGTCCTCCTGGTTTGAACCTCTGATAATGGTAGAAGACAAGTACCTCCCGTGGAAGATGGTGATGTTACTGGCCCTGGCTTCTGCTAGAAGGTGATGTTACTGGCCCTGGCTTCTGCTAGACGTGTCTCAGAATTGGGGGCCTTATCGTGTAAAAGTCCCTACTTGGTCTTTTATGAGAACAGAGCGGAGCTCAGGACTAGACAGCAGCTCCTGCCGAAGGTCGTCTCTGCGTTTCACTTGAATCAACCTATTGTGATTCCATCCAGTTCTGGCACTTCTGCCCCTTCGGAGGCATTGGATGCGGTGCGAGCGTTGAAGATCTATGTCAAGAGGACAGCTCGGATCAGAAAGATGTATTCCTTGTTCATGCTCTATGATGCACAGAAAAAGGGTTGACCTGCTTCAAAGCAGTCTATTGCTCGTTAAATTTGGCTTACTATCCAACAGGCCTATGTGTCGGCAGCCTTACCTATTCCACAGTCTCTGAAGGCCCACTCTACGAGATTGGTGGGGTCTTCCTGGGCGGCTGCTCGTGGAGTCTCGGCCCTCCAACTGTGCCGAGCTGCTACCTGGTCAGGGACGAACACCTTTGTGAAGTTCTACAAATTTGATACCCTGGCCAAAGAGGATACCCAGTTTGGGCAGGCGGTGCTGCAGATGTCTCCGCACGTTCCCGCCCATTCTGGAAGCTTTCGGACATCCCCATCGTACTAATCTGTCCCCAATATCCCTTATGGATGCTAGAGAAAATAGGATTTTAAATACCTACCGGTAAATCCTTTTCTCTAACGTCCTAGTGGATGCTGGGGACTCCGTCAGGACCATGGGGATTAGCGGCTCCGCAGGAGACAGGGCACAAAAATAAAGCTTTAGGATCAGGTGGTGTGCACTGGCTCCTCCCCCTATGACCCTCCTCCAAGCCTCAGTTAGGTTTTTGTGCCCGTCCGAGCAGGGTGCAATCTAGGTGGCTCTCCTAAAGAGCTGCTTAGAAAAAGTTTTTTAGGTTTTTTATTTTCAGTGAGTCCTGCTGGCAACAGGCTCACTGCATCGAGGGACTTAGGGGAGAGAAGTGAACTCACCTGCGTGCAGGATGGATTGGCTTCTTAGGCTACTGGACACCATTAGCTCCAGAGGGAGTCGGAACACAGGTCTCACCCTGGGGTTCGTCCCGGAGCCGCGCCGCCGACCCCCCTTGCAGATGCCGAAGATGGAAGAGGTCCAGAAGCAGGCGGCAGAAGACTTTTCAGTCTTCCTGAGGTAGCGCACAGCACTGCAGCTGTGCGCCATTGTTGTCAGCACACTTCACACAGCGGTCACGGAGGGTGCAGGGCGTTGGGGGGGCGCCCTGGGCAGCAATGTATAATACCTTTTTATGGCTAAAAATACATCACATATAGCCCTTGAGGCTATATGGATGTATTTAACCCCTGCCAGATCTCACAGACTCCGGAGAAGAGCCCGCCGAAATAGGGGGCGGGGCTTATTCTCCTCAGCACACAGCGCCATTTTCCTGCTCAGCTCCGCTGTGAGGAAGGCTCCCAGGACTCTCCCCTGCACTGCACTACAGAAACAGGGTAAAACAGAGAGGGGGGGCACTTTTTTTGGGCGATATTACTATATTTAAGCTGCTATAAGGATACAACACTTATATAGGGTTGTTCCCATATATATTATAGCGCTTGGGTGTGTGCTGGCAAACTCTCCCTCTGTCTCCCCAAAGGGCTAGTGGGGTCCTGTCTTCAATAGAGCATTCCCTGTGTGTCTGCTGTGTGTCGGTACGTGTGTGTCGACATGTATGAGGACGATGTTGGTGTGGAGGCAGAGCAATTGCCGGTAATGGTGATGTCACCCCCTAGGGAGTCGACACCGGAATGGATGGCTTTGTTTATGGAATTACGTGATAATGTCAGCACATTACAAAAATCAGTTGACGACATGAGACGGCCGTCAAACCAGTTGGTACCTGCCCAGGCGTCTCAGACACCGTCAGGGGCTGTAAAACGCCCTTTACCTCAGTCGGTCGATACAGACCCAGACACGGACACTGAATCTAGTGTCGACGGTGAAGAAACAAACGTATTTTCCAGTAGGGCCACACGTTATATGATCACGGCAATGAAGGAGACTTTGCATATCTCTGATACTACAAGTACCACAAAAAGGGGTATTATGTGGGGGGTGAAAAAACTACCTGTAGTTTTTCCTGAATCAGAGGAATTGAATGATGTATGTGATGAAGCGTGGGTTAACCCAGATAGAAAAGGGCTAATTTCTAAAAAGTTATTGGCATTATACCCTTTCCCGCCAGAGGTTAGGGCGCGCTGGGAAACACCCCCTAAGGTGGATAAGGCGCTCACACGCTTATCAAAACAAGTGGCGTTACCGTCTCCTGATACGGCCGCCCTCAAGGATCCAGTTGATAGGAGGCTGGAAACTACTCTAAAAAGTATATACACACATACTGGTTGTCACAACTGAGGGCCTGAGCTGACGGGAGGCAGCCTCAGTTGTAGGGGCTGAGATGTACCGGAACCTGGGAGGTTGTATCAGACCCCTGGACATGTAAGTAACATGAATAATAACTGCCCGAAGGCGTGACCACGACAACTTAGATAAAAGTCAATGATGTTTATTATGACAACTCCGCATCACAGCAGCAATAAAAGAAAACGTAAAAGTCAGCAAAGAATAAATACAGTTCCTGAGTACTACAGCATGGCAGGAGCCACAGGGCACTGGTAGTGTGAGATAGTTCTTATGATCTTCTAGATGGAAAGTCCTTACCAGGCCCGGCTGTAGCAATGGAGATAACCCAGGATTGTACCAGCTGGTGTTCCAGGAAGAGCTGGGTTGCTGAAGGTAAAACAGCTGCTGTGGATACTGGCTGGAACCAGACTGTTGTTAGCACGGAGTGGATACTGGCTGGAACCAGTTAAATAATAAATGAACTTTGGGAGCGATGAAATGTGAACTGAAATGTAGAACTTGAGAGCGGAGAAATAATAATTCCGGTGGAGAGTGGTAAAGTGTAGAAAGGACACCGGCCCTTTAAGGGAAGCTGTACTCTGCTGGAAGCTGAGGCTGGAAGCAGGTAGTGTTGTAGCTGGAAACAGATGAATCCACAATGGATTGGAGAGTCAGGCTACACCGCAGGTGGAATGCTGGTGCGGGTCTCTATGGTGGAAGTCTTGAGACAGGAGCTGGAACCTGGAAGACAATCATAGAAGAGAGACAAACAGGAACTAGGTTTGACAACCAAAGCACTGACGTCTTCCTTGCTCAGGTACAGCTTACTTATACCTGCAGCAAGGAAGGGGTTGGCTAGGCAATTATGCAAATCAACAACACAGACAGCAGATTGGTGGAAATGATCAGATGACAGAATCCAAGATGGCTGCGCCCATGCAGACACTTGGAGGGAAGTTTGGTTTGTAATCCATGTGGTCTGGGAAACAGTAATGGCGGCGCCGGCCACCGGAGACAGGAGACGCCAGGCTGATAGATGCACATTTAACCACGCGGGCACAGCGGAGGCCGCGGCTGATGAAAAGACCACTCTGCATGTGGAAACTCAGGAACAGCGGAATCCGGTCCTGGAACGCTGAGCCCGCCTTAGGAGGCATCTGAAGGGTAAGTAATGGCGTCCAGATACCCGGATCGTGACAGCACCCCCCCCTTTAGGAGTGGCCCCAGGACACTTCTTAGGCTTTAAAGGAAACTTTGCGTGGAAATTTCGGACCAAGGCAGGAGCATGGACGTCAGAGGCATTGGTCCAAGAGCGTTCTTCAGGACCATAGCCCTTCCAGTCAATGAGATACTGAAGTTGACCGTAACGGTGACGTGAGTCCAGGATCTTGGCCACTTCATACTCAACGCCTCGTTGAGTTTGGACTTTCGGAGTTGATGGAAGTGAGGAATGAAACCGATTCAAGATTAGCGGTTTCAACAGGGAAACATGGAATGTCCTGGGTATTTTTAAGAAGGGAGGTAACTGGAGTCTGTAAGCAACAGGATTGATGACTTGATCAATTTTAAAAGGACCGATGTAGCGAGGTGCAAACTTCATACTGGGAACTCTTAACCTCAAATTCTTCGTGGATAACCATACCCGATCACCCACCTTGAGAGCAGGAACTGCTCGACGCTTCTTATCCGCAAACTTCTTGTACCTGAACGATGCCTTGAGCAGAGCTGATCGTACGCTCTTCCAGATATTGGCAAACTGATGCAAGGTGATATCCACTGCGGGAACAGAAGTTGCTGGAAGCGGTTGGAACTCAGGGACTTTAGGGTGGAATCCAAAGTTGGTGAAGAATGGTGTTGAGGAAGATGAAGAATGATACTGGTTGTTATGACAGAACTCGGCCCAGGGAAGTAATTGAACCCAGTCATCTTGAGAGGAGGACACATAGATGCGGAGGAAGGCCTCCAAGTCCTGATTCACCCTCTCAGTTTGACCATTGGTCTGAGGATGGTAAGCCGTGGAAAACTTTAACTTGACTTGGAGGACTTGACATAAACTTCGCCAGAATTTGGCTGTGAATTGAACTCCTCGATCTGAGATAATTTCTTCTGGAAGACCGTGGAGTCGGAAGATCTCTTGTATGAATACTTGAGCCAACTTGGAAGCTGACGGAAGACCGGTGAGAGGAATGAAGTGTGCCATCTTGGTGAACCGGTCAACTACCACCCAGATGGTATTGAACTTGTTGCACATGGGCAAATCTGTAATAAAATCCATCGACAAATGGGTCCATGGTCGACGGGGAACAGATAGTGGAACCAGTTGCCCCGCAGGCGACTGGCGGGATACTTTATGTTGAGCACACTTTGGGCAAGATGCAATAAACTCCAAAACGTCCTTTTTCAGAGTTGGCCACCAATAGGACCTAGAGATAAACTCCAGGGTTTTTTGGATACCTGTATGTCCGGCAAAACGGGAAGCATGGGCCCAATGCATGAGCTTCTTCCTTAGTGTCGGCTTCACAAAACTTTTCCCTGATGGGGGCGTAGAGTCCATCCCTACCGTGGAGAATGCCAACGGATTTATAATAGGATGCTTGTCTGAAGACTCTGACTCATTTTCTTGCTCCCATGAGCGGGAAAGGGCATCGGCCTTGCGATTCTGAGAGCCCGGACAGAACTGGAGTTTAAAGTCGAACCTGGAAAAGAAAAGTGCCCATCTGGCCTGACGAGGGTTGAGACATTGTGCGCCTTTTAGATATAGAAGGTTCTTGTGGTCTGTAAGGATGGTGATTGAATGAGAAGCTCCCTCCAACAGATATCTCCACTCCTCTAGAGCGAGCTTGATGGCTAGCAACTCCTGGTCGCCAATGGCATAGTTGCGCTCCGCTGGGGAGAACTTCCGTGAGAAGAAACTGCAAGGATGTAAATGACCATCTTTAGCCCTCTGAGATAACACCGCTCCTACTCCAACGGAGGAGGCATCCACCTCTAAGATGAAAGGAGAGTCGATGTCAGGCTGTTTCAGGACAGGTGCAGAGATGAACCTCTGTTTTAAAAGATGAAAAGCTTGCATGGCTTCTTCAGACCACTTGGACGGGTTAGCACCCTTCTTGGTGAAAGCAGTAATAGGCGCCACAATGGTGGAAAAGTCTCGTATAAACTTTCGGTAATAATTGGCGAACCCTAAGAACCTCTGGACCCCTTTGAGGGTTAAGGGTACCGGCCAATTCTGGATTGCTTGTAGTTTCTCAGGATCCATCTCTAGTCCGGAACCGGACACAATGTACCCTAGAAACGGAATGGACTTGACTTCAAAGACGCATTTCTCTAATTTGCAGTAGAGATGATTGACACGGAGACGGGACAGAACCTCCTTTACCCAGAAACGATGTTCCTCTAAATCGTTGGCAAAAATGAGGATATCATCTAGATAGACCACGACATGACGGTATAGAATGTCTCTGAAGATCTCATTGACGAAATGCTGGAAGACAGCTGGAGCATTGCTCAATCCGAAGGGCATGACGAGGTACTCATAATGTCCGTCACGGGTGTTAAATGCGGTCTTCCACTCGTCACCCTCACGGATCCGGATGAGATTGTATGCACCTCTCAGGTCCAGCTTTGTAAAGATGGTAGCTCCGCTAACTCTGTCAAAGAGCTCAGTAATCAGGGGTAAAGGATAGCGGTTCTTGATGGTAATGTCGTTCAAACCTCTGTAGTCGATGCACGGCCGCAGACCACCATCTTTCTTCTTTACAAAAAAGAAGCCTGCGCCGGCTGGAGAAGAAGAAGGTCGAATGAACCCCTTTGCTAGGTTCTCTTTAATGTATTCCTCCATAGAATGTGTCTCGGGGAGAGACAACGGATAAGTTCGGCCTCGAGGTGGAACCTTCCCTGGAACGAGATCAATCGGGCAGTCCCATTCTCTATGAGGAGGAAGGATATCAGCAGAAGCTTTACTGAACACATCCGTGAAATCTTGATATGGAGGAGGTGGAACATCAGACGACCTGGGGGAGGAAGAACAGACAGGCAACACTTTAAACAAACATGTCTTAGTACAGGAGGAACCCCATGCCAGGATTTGCGTAGTCGTCCAATCAATTGTAGGATTGTGAAGACGGAGCCATGGAAGGCCCAGGACCACAGGATGTGTGGCTCTTGGAATCACTAAAAATGAAATAAGTTCGGAATGAAGAACTCCCACTCTCAGACGAACTGGTAGAGTCCTTAGAGAAATAACTGTATCAAAAATTTTACTGCCATCCACAGCAGTTAAGGAAAAGGACGAAGGAAGTCTCTCGGTGGGTAGGGACCACCGTTTAACATAGGCTTCAGTAATAAAGTTCCCAGCTGCTCCGGAATCCAGGAGGGCAATGACGTTCTGATAACGTTGAGCAACTTGAAGCGAGACTGGGAGGTTACAATCTTGAGGAGATGGAGAGGAGATCATTACTCCTAGCCGGCCCTCTCCTTGGCGAGCTAGGATTTGGAGTTTCCCGGACGTTTGGGACAGGCATTAATGGTGTGAGACGGAGCTGCACAATACAGACAGAGAAACTCGGAGAGACGTCTTCGGCGCTCAGCAGGAGTTAAACGGGAACGGACAATTTGCATGGGTTCATCTGTAGTTGGTGACAGTTGGCGAGGAGGAGGAGTAGAAGATTTTGGAGCAGATGATCTTCCACGCTCAGTTGCTCTCTCTCTGAAACGTAAGTCAACTTTCGTACAAAGTGAGATTAGCTCATCTAACTTGGAGGGTAAGTCTCTGGTAGCTAACTCATCTTTAATACGCTCGGATAAACCATGCCAGAATGCAGCATACAGGGCCTCGTCGTTCCATGCCAGTTCGGATGCCAGGATCTGGAACTGTATAAGATATTGTCCTACAGTACGTGATTCCTGGCGTAAACGGAGAATCTCAGACGAAGCTGAAGTTACCCTGCCTGGCTCGTCGAAGATGCGCCTGAATGTTGACACAAATGCAGTGTAAGAAGATAGCAGGGTGTCGGACCTCTCCCATAACGGTGATGCCCAATCAAGGGCTGAGCCACTGAGAAGAGAAATAATGTAGGCAATTTTTGTACGGTCACTGGGAAAATTGCCAGGTTGTAGCTCAAACTGAATCTCACACTGGTTGAGAAATCCCCTGCAGAATCTTGGAGATCCGTCAAATTTTGCTGGCGTTGGAAGATGAAGACGTGGAGCAGAAATGGGTAAGGTGGGTGGGGTTATAGCTGGAGTCACTGTGGTTGACGCACCAGACGCGCCTGATCCACGGAGAGTTGTCTGAATCCCATCCAGCCGAGTAGAGAGATCCTGGAGACAGCGGATGATGTGGCCCTGTGCAGCCTCCTGATGTTCTAGTCGGGCTGCCAGTTCTTGCATCGGCCTGGCCGCTTGATCCTGGTCTCCGGCTGGATTCATTAGGTCAGTGCTTACTGTCACAACTGAGGGCCTGAGCTGACGGGAGGCAGCCTCAGTTGTAGGGGCTGAGATGTACCGGAACCTGGGAGGTTGTATCAGACCCCTGGACATGTAAGTAACATGAATAATAACTGCCCGAAGGCGTGACCACGACAACTTAGATAAAAGTCAATGATGTTTATTATGACAACTCCGCATCACAGCAGCAATAAAAGAAAACGTAAAAGTCAGCAAAGAATAAATACAGTTCCTGAGTACTACAGCATGGCAGGAGCCACAGGGCACTGGTAGTGTGAGATAGTTCTTATGATCTTCTAGATGGAAAGTCCTTACCAGGCCCGGCTGTAGCAATGGAGATAACCCAGGATTGTACCAGCTGGTGTTCCAGGAAGAGCTGGGTTGCTGAAGGTAAAACAGCTGCTGTGGATACTGGCTGGAACCAGACTGTTGTTAGCACGGAGTGGATACTGGCTGGAACCAGTTAAATAATAAATGAACTTTGGGAGCGATGAAATGTGAACTGAAATGTAGAACTTGAGAGCGGAGAAATAATAATTCCGGTGGAGAGTGGTAAAGTGTAGAAAGGACACCGGCCCTTTAAGGGAAGCTGTACTCTGCTGGAAGCTGAGGCTGGAAGCAGGTAGTGTTGTAGCTGGAAACAGATGAATCCACAATGGATTGGAGAGTCAGGCTACACCGCAGGTGGAATGCTGGTGCGGGTCTCTATGGTGGAAGTCTTGAGACAGGAGCTGGAACCTGGAAGACAATCATAGAAGAGAGACAAACAGGAACTAGGTTTGACAACCAAAGCACTGACGTCTTCCTTGCTCAGGTACAGCTTACTTATACCTGCAGCAAGGAAGGGGTTGGCTAGGCAATTATGCAAATCAACAACACAGACAGCAGATTGGTGGAAATGATCAGATGACAGAATCCAAGATGGCTGCGCCCATGCAGACACTTGGAGGGAAGTTTGGTTTGTAATCCATGTGGTCTGGGAAACAGTAATGGCGGCGCCGGCCACCGGAGACAGGAGACGCCAGGCTGATAGATGCACATTTAACCACGCGGGCACAGCGGAGGCCGCGGCTGATGAAAAGACCACTCTGCATGTGGAAACTCAGGAACAGCGGAATCCGGTCCTGGAACGCTGAGCCCGCCTTAGGAGGCATCTGAAGGGTAAGTAATGGCATCCAGATACCCGGATCGTGACACTGGTGTTATACTGCGACCAGCCATCGCCTCAGCCTGGATGTGCAGTGCTGGAGTGGTCTGGTCGGATTCCCTGACTGAAAATATTGATACCCTGGATAGGGACAGTATTTTACAGACTTTAGAGCAATTAAAGGATGCTTTTCTTTATATGCGAGATGCTCAGAGGGATATTTGCACTCTGGCATCGAGAGTAAGTGCGATGTCCATATCTGCCAGAAGAAGTTTATGGACACGACAGTGGTCAGGTGATGCGGATTCCAAACGGCATATGGAAGTATTGCCGTATAAAGGGGAGGAATTATTTGGCGTCGGTCTATCGGATTTGGTGGCCACGGCAACTGCCGGGAAATCCACCTTTTTACCTCAGACCCCCTCCCAACAGAAAAAGACACCGTCTTTTCAGCCGCAGTCCTTTCGGTCCTATAAGAACAAGCGGGCAAAAGGACAGTCATATCTGCCCCGAGGCAGAGGAAAGGGTAAGAGAGGGCAGCAAGCAGCTCCTTCCCAGGAACAGAAGCCCTCCGCGGGTTCTGCAAAGCCCTCAGCATGACGCTGGGGCTTTACAAGCGGACTCAGGAGCGGTGGGGGGTCGACTCAAGAATTTCAACGCGCAGTGGGCTTGCTCACAGGTGGACCCCTGGATCCTGCAGGTAGTATCTCAGGGTTACAGGTTGGAATTCGAGAAGTCTCCCCCTCGCCGGTTCCTAAAGTCTGCTTTGCCAACGTCTCCCTCAGACAGGGCGACGGTATTGGAAGCCATTCACAAGCTGTTTTCTCAGCAGGTGATAGTCAAGGTACCCCTCCTACAACAGGGAAAGGGGTATTACTCCACGCTATTTGTGGTACCGAAGCCGGACGGCTCGGTAAGACCTATTCTAAATCTGAAATCTTTGAACCTGTACATACAAAAATTCAAGTTCAAGATGGAATCACTCAGAGCAGTGATAGCGAATCTGGAAGAAGGGGACTTTATGGTGTCCCTGGACATAAAAGATGCTTACCTGCATGTCCCAATTTGCCCTTCACATCAAGGGTACCTCAGGTTCGTGGTGCAAAACTGTCATTATCAGTTTCAGACGCTGCCGTTTGGATTGTCCACGGCACCTCGGGTCTTTACCAAGGTAATGGCCGAAATGATGATTCTTCTGCGAAGAAGAGGCGTATTAATTATCCCTTACTTGGACGATCTCCTGATAAGGGCAAGGTCCAGAGAACAGCTGGAGGACGGAGTAGCACTAACCCAAGTAGTGCTGCAACAACACGGGTGGATTCTGAATTTCCCAAAATCTCAGTTGACCCCGACAACACGTCTGCTGTTCCTGGGAATGATTCTGGACACGGTTCAGAAAAAGGTGTTTCTTCCGGAGGAGAAAGCCAAGGAGTTATCCCAACTTGTCAGGAACCTCCTAAAACCAGGAAAAGTGTCTGTGCATCAATGCACAAGAGTCCTGGGAAAGATGGTGGCTTCTTACGAAGCAATCCCATTCGGCAGATTCCACGCACGAACTTTTCAGTGGGATCTGCTGGACAAATGGTCCGGATCGCATCTGCAGATGCATCAGCGGATAACCTTATCGCCACGGACAAGGGTGTCTCTTCTGTGGTGGTTGCAGAGTGCTCATCTGTTAGAAGGCCGCAGATTCGGCATACAGGACTGGGTCCTGGTGACCACGGATGCCAGTCTGAGAGGCTGGGGAGCGGTCACACAGGGAAGAAACTTCCAGGGAGTATGGTCAAGCCTGGAGATGTCTCTTCACATAAATATACTGGAGCTAAGAGCGATTTACAATGCTCTAAGCCTGGCAAAACCCCTGCTTCAGGGTCAGCCGGTGTTGATCCAGTCGGACAACATCACGGCAGTCGCCCACGTAAACAGACAGGGCGGCACAAGAAGCAGGAGAGCAATGGCAGAAGCTGCAAGGATTCTTCGCTGGGCGGAAGATCATGTGATAGCACTGTCAGCAGTGTTCATTCCGGGAGTGGACAACTGGGAAGCAGACTTCCTCAGCAGACACGATCTACACCCGGGAGAGTGGGGACTTCATCCAGAAGTCTTCCACATGATTGTGAACCGTTGGGAAAAACCAAAGGTGGATATGATGGCGTCTCGCCTCAACAAAAAACTGGACAGGTATTGCGCCAGGTCAAGAGACCCTCAGGCAATAGCTGTGGACGCTCTGGTAACACCGTGGGTGTTCCAGTCAGTGTATGTTTTTCCTCCTCTGCCTCTCATACCCAAAGTACTGAGAATTATACGGCAAAGGGGAGTAAGAACGATACTCGTGGCTCCGGATTGGCCAAGAAGAACTTGGTACCCGGAACTTCAGGAGATGCTCACGGAAAATCCGTGGCCTCTACCTCTAAGACGGGACCTGATTCAGCAGGGACCGTGTCTATTCCAAGACTTACCGCGGCTGCGTTTGACGGCGTGGCGGTTGAACGCCGAATTCTAAGGGAAAAAGGCATTCCGGAAGAGGTCATTCCTACACTGGTTAAAGCCAGGAAGGAGGTGACTGTACAACATTATCACCGCATTTGGAGAAAATATGTTGCGTGGTGCGAGGCCAGGAAGGCCCCTACGGAGGAATTTCAATTGGGTCGATTCCTACATTTCCTGCAAACAGGATTGTCTATGGGCCTCAAGTTGGGGTCCATTAAGGTTCAAATTTCGGCCCTGTCGATTTTCTTCCAGAAAGAATTGGCTTCAGTTCCTGAAGTCCAGACTTTTGTAAAAGGAGTACTACATATACAGCCCCCGGTTGTGCCCCCAGTGGCTCCGTGGGACCTTAATGTAGTTTTGGATTTTCTCAAATCCCATTGGTTTGAGCCACTCAAATCGGCGGATTTGAAATATCTTACATGGAAAGTAACCATGCTACTGGCCCTGGCTTCAGCCAGGAGAGTGTCAGAATTGGCGGCTTTATCGTATAAAAGCCCATATCTGATTTTCCATTCGGACAGGGCAGAACTGCGGACGCGTCCTCATTTTCTGCCTAAGGTGGTGTCAGCGTTTCACCTGAACCAGCCTATTGTGGTGCCTGCGGCTACTAGCGATTTGGAGGTTTCCAAGTTGCTGGACGTTGTCAGGGCATTGAAAATATATATTTCAAGGACGGCTGGAGTCAGAAAATCTGACTCGCTGTTTATACTGTATGCACCCAACAAGCTGGGTGCTCCTGCTTCTAAGCAGACGATTGCTCGTTGGATTTGTAGCACAATTCAACTTGCACATTCTGTGGCAGGCCTGCCACAGCCTAAATCTGTCAAGGCCCATTCCACAAGGAAGGTGGGCTCATCCTGGGCGGCTGCCCGAGGGGTCTCGGCATTACAACTCTGCCGAGCAGCTACGTGGTCGGGGGAGAACACGTTTGTAAAATTTTACAAATTTGATACCCTGGCTAAAGAGGATCTGGAGTTCTCTCATTCGGTGCTGCAGAGTCATCCGCACTCTCCCGCCCGTTTGGGAGCTTTGGTATAATCCCCATGGTCCTGACGGAGTCCCCAGCATCCACTAGGACGTTAGAGAAAATAAGATTTTACTTACCGATAAATCTATTTCTCGTAGTCCGTAGTGGATGCTGGGCGCCCATCCCAAGTGCGGATTGTCTGCAATACTTGTACATAGTTATTGTTACAAAAAAATCGGGTTGTTCTTGTTGTGAGCCGTCTGTTCAGAGGCTCCTACGTTGTCATACTGTTAACTGGGTTCAGATCACAAGTTGTACGGTGTGATTGGTGTGGCTGGTATGAGTCTTACCCGGGATTCAAAATCCTTCCTTATTGTGTACGCTCGTCCGGGCACAGTATCCTAACTGAGGCTTGGAGGAGGGTCATAGGGGGAGGAGCCAGTGCACACCACCTGATCCTAAAGCTTTATTTTTGTGCCCTGTCTCCTGCGGAGCCGCTAATCCCCATGGTCCTGACGGAGTCCCCAGCATCCACTACGGACTACGAGAAATAGATTTATCGGTAAGTAAAATCTTATTTTCTCATAGTCCGTAAGAGATATTGGGCGCCCGCCTCTGTGCGGTGACTTTCTGCAGGTTCTCTGTTAGGTGTTACCTGCTCAGCTGTTGTTGTTAATGTTGCCAGCCATTGCTGGCCAGGTTATGTTTTGGTGTGCTGGTGTATAAATCTCACCACACTTATTGTTATGTTCCTTCTCTCAAGTATGTCATTCTCCGTCGGGCACTGTTTTACC
The DNA here is from genome assembly GCF_028390025.1 of Pseudophryne corroboree. Lineage (NCBI taxonomy): Eukaryota > Metazoa > Chordata > Amphibia > Anura > Myobatrachidae > Pseudophryne > Pseudophryne corroboree. The sequence goes on from NC_086449.1 coordinate 34,255,388, forward strand.
TATAACTGACCTGTAGGAGGAGGCATAGAGGGGAGGAGCCAGCACACCCAGTTGAAGAAATTTAAAGTGCACTGGGTCCTTTGGACCAGTCTATACCCCATCGTACTAATTTGTCCCCAATATCCCTTATGGACTACGAGATAAGGATTTACCGGTAGGTATTTAAAATCCTATTATCGTCCATATTAGAACGCAGGGCTATGGGGCCGGGTGGAATGAAGAATCTTCACTCCTCCCGCGTCACCCCCCCCCCCCCTCACCGCCGACAGGCATCTCAGTGGCAAATCCGCCAGTGTGTAGGGCCCTTAAGGCTGGATTCACACATGCCGATATCCCCGCAAACTACATAGTTATACACACTGTACACTGAACGATATCCTGTGCATCACGTCTTGTACAATGGTGGTCATTCCGAGTTGTTCGCTCGCTAGCAGTTCTTTGCAGCCATGCAAACGCATTGCCGCCATCCACTGGGGAGCATATTTTCACTTTGCAGAAGTGCGAACGCCTGTGGAGCAGAGCGCCTGCAAAAACATTTTCTGCAAAACAAGACCAGCCCTGAACTTACTGTACATGTGCATTGATTCTAACATTGGAGGGACGGCTTTTGACGTCACACACCCGCCCAGCGTTCGCCCAGCCACGCCTGCATTTTTCCAAAAACTCCCTGAAAACGGTCAGTTGACACCCAGAAATGCCCACTTCATGTCAATCATCCAGCGTTGTGCCGTGCGACTGAAAGATTCGCTAGAACCTGTGCAAATCCACAAAGAACTTTGTACCCGTACGTCGCACGTGCGCTTTGCGGTGCATACGCATGCACAGAATAGCCATTTTGTACACTGATTGCTACGCAGCGAACAACGGCAGCTAGCAATCAACTCAGAATGACCCCCAATATCTTTAGATTTCAAGTGGAAAACTAAAGCTATTGTACCTCGTTAACGATATAGGGTATAATTAAGTGGGGAGGAGGAAGGTCGTACAAGTCATCTGTTCTTTTAGATTGACCCCCTTAAATATTTTCTGTTTTATTTGTGTAAGTAATCTTTACTGGGGGGTGCTACCACAGGCAAGGTAGGATAATATGTGTACAAAAAGAGAAAGAGATTGCCTATATAGTGGTGCACATTACTACTAATAATAAAATGTAACTTTTAATTCATATTGTAAAAAAGAGAACATTGCGAAATATAAAATAAAATATACAGGTGAAGAGATAGAATAAGTGTTTAAAATATATGACTTCCCACACACATGGCGTCCGCGAACTGTAAACCCTAATTGCCTTTATAATGGGGGTAATTCCAAGTTCATCGCAGCAGGAAATTTTTTAGCAATTGGGCAAAACTATGTGCACTGCTGGGGGGCAGATATAACATGTGCAGAGAGAGTTAGATTTGGGTGGGTTATTATGTTTCTGTGCAGGGTAAATACTGGCTGCTTTATTTTTACACTGCAAATTAGATTGCAGATTGAACTCACCACACCCAAATCTAACTCTCTCTGCACATGATATATATCTGCCTCCCCTGCAGTGCACATGGTTTTGCCCAACTGCTAAAAAAATTCCTGCTGCGATCAACTTGGAATTACCCCCAATGTGTATATCTCCTTATATTTTCATGTGCTTGTTAATAAATCTTATACAATTCTCAGCAATTGTTTGTGTCTTGTTCTTTATTATCTTATCGGTACATATCCTATGGTTGGTTCTATATCGGAGTGGCTGAAGGGACCTTGTGACGTACCTAGGGGAGGAGCTACATCACCAGGGGGAGGAGCTACGGGCGAACAGGGTACCCGAAAAGTACCCTCGCGGGCTCGCTTCGCTCGCGACGCTTCGGGCACGGTGGCTCGCTCCGCTCCGCTTCGCTCACCACCTAATTACTAAAGGTAATAGTTGGTGGCGTGGATAGTAGAGGAACTATCCCGCTGGCCTAGCTCCTCCCCCTTGTGTCGTAACTCCTCCCCCTTACGGAAAAGGTCCCTTAGCCCACTTGATTCTAGCATCTACCGTGACCACATGTGCCTAGTATTATATATCCTTCCTGGAGGACCACGTTTTGATGTTATCAAGTATGGTAAATATTATGAAGAAGTGTATTTCTCCACACCAAAATAGTCACCAATTATTTCAATAGCTCATATGTATATAGTGTGACTCATTAGGGTTGGTGTGTTCCAGTAGATAAAGCAGTCTATAGTTGACTGTATTCTTTAGATAAATATCACCCAGTTAGACCTAGTTCATATTTCATAGATATCCCGCTACATGAGAAAAGTCATTACGAGTCATTTCATTGTGTCACAAATTAGAAGGATATAATGCTGTACTAAAGATCTATTAAATATTATTGCACCATAAATGTATCCTCTGTTAACAGTGTAGTCACACAATCTGACTGTGACTCATACAGTACTATAATTAGTTCGATTTTGTGGCTATTTCTATTGAATTAAATTCCCATCAGCATACACAGCTACTAGTAAATGTTGTTATGCCACATTTGTGTCCTCTAATGAGAGCACAGTTCTGCAGTCTAGCTATGACTCATAACGTTCTTATAACTGTTTCAAAATTGTAGCTAGTTCTGTAGGATTAATTCCCATCAACACAAGCAGCTCCCGCTAGATGCTTTCATCACGTACTGTATTTTTTATTAGCAACATAGTAACACATTCCACCTCTGACTCATGTATTGCTGTAAGTGTTTCAATATTGTAGCTATTTCAGTGAGATCAGTTTTCGTCAGCACAGGCAGCTACTAAGTGTATGCTGTTATACCATGTCTGTGTCCTCTATTGGCCCCACAATTACACTGTTTGCTATAATAAGATTTTACTTACCGATAAATCTATTTCTCGGAGTCCGTAGTGGATGCTGGGGTTCCTGAAAGGACCATGGGGAATAGCGGCTCCGCAGGAGACAGGGCACAAAAAGTAAAGCTTTTTCCGATCAGGTGGTGTGCACTGGCTCCTCCCCCTATGACCCTCCTCCAGACTCCAGTTAGGTACTGTGCCCGGACGAGCGTACACAATAAGGGAGGATTTTGAATCCCGGGTAAGACTCATACCAGCCACACCAATCACACCGTACAACTTGTGATCTAAACCCAGTTAACAGTATGATAACAGCGGAGCCTCTGAAAGATGGCTTCCTACAACAATAACCCGAATTAGTTAACAATAACTATGTACAATTTATGCAGATAATCCGCACTTGGGATGGGCGCCCAGCATCCACTACGGACTCCGAGAAATAGATTTATCGGTAAGTAAAATCTTATTTTCTCTATCGTCCTAGTGGATGCTGGGGTTCCTGAAAGGACCATGGGGATTATACCAAAGCTCCCAAACGGGCGGGAGAGTGCGGATGACTCTGCAGCACCGAATGAGAGAACTCCAGGTCCTCCTTAGCCAGAGTATCAAATTTGTAAAATTTTACAAACGTGTTCTCCCCTGACCACGTAGCTGCTCGGCAAAGTTGTAATGCCGAGACCCCTCGGGCAGCCGCCCAAGATGAGCCCACCTTCCTTGTGGAGTGGGCCTTTACAGATTTAGGCTGTGGCAGGCCTGCCACAGAATGTGCCAGTTGGATTGTGCTACAGATCCAACGAGCAATCGTCTGCTTAGACGCAGGAGCACCCATCTTGTTGGGTGCATACAATATAAACAACGAGTCAGATTTTCTGACTCCAGCTGTTCTTGCAATATATATTTTTAATGCTCTGACAACGTCCAGTAACTTGGAGTCCTCCAAGTCACTTGTAGCCGCAGGCACTACAATAGGCTGGTTCAGATGAAATGCTGACACCACCTTAGGGAGAAAATGCGGACGAGTCCGCAGTTCTGCCCTGTCCGAATGGAAAATCAGATATGGGCTTTTGTAAGATAAAGCTGCCAATTCTGACACTCTCCTGGCAGAAGCCAGGGCTAGAAGCATGGTCACTTTCCAAGTGAGATATTTCAAATCCACCTTATTTAGTGGTTCAAACCAATGAGATTTTAGAAAATCCAAAACTACATTGAGATCCCACGGTGCCACTGGAGGCACCACAGGGGGCTGTATATGCAGCACTCCCTTAACAAAGGTCTGGACTTCAGGGACTGAAGCCAATTCTTTTTGAAAGAAAATCGACAGGGCCGAAATTTGAACCTTAATAGATCCCAATTTGAGACCCATAGACAATCCTGATTGCAGGAAATGTAGGAATCGACCCAGTTGAAATTCCTCCATCGGAGCACTCCGATCTTCGCACCACGCAACATATTTTCGCCAAATTCGGTGATAATGTTGCACGGTTACTTCTTTCCTTGCTTTAATCAAAGTAGGAATGACTTCTTCCGGCATGCCTTTTTCCATTAGGATCCGGCGTTCAACCGCCATGCCGTCAAACGCAGCCGCGGTAAGTCTTGAAACAGACAGGGACCCTGCTGAAGCAAGTCCCTCCTTAGAGGTAGAGGCCACGGATCTTCCGTGATCATCTCTTGAAGTTCTGGGTACCAAGTCCTTCTTGGCCAATCCGGAACCACTAGTATCGTTCTTACGCCTCTTTGCCGTATAATTCTCAATACTTTTGGTATGAGAGGCAGAGGAGGAAACACATACACCGACTGGTACACCCAAGGCGTTACCAGCGCGTCCACAGCTATTGCCTGCGGATCTCTTGACCTGGCGCAATACCTGTCCAGTTTTTTGTTGAGGCGAGACGCCATCATGTCCACCATTGGTCTTTCCCAACGGGTTACCAGCATGTGGAAGACTTCTGGATGAAGTCCCCACTCTCCCGGGTGAAGATCGTGTCTGCTGAGGAAGTCTGCTTCCCAGTTGTCCACTCCCGGGATGAACACTGCTGACAGTGCTATCACATGATTCTCTGCCCAGCGAAGAATCCTTGCAGCTTCTGCCATTGCACTCCTGCTTCTTGTGCCGCCCTGTCTGTTCACATGGGCGACTGCCGTGATGTTGTCCGACTGGATCAACACCGGTTTTCCCTGAAGCAGAGGTTCTGCCTGGCTTAGAGCATTGTATATTGCTCTTAGTTCCAGAATGTTTATGTGAAGAGACGTTTCCAGGCTTGTCCATACTCCCTGGAAGTTTCTTCCTTGTGTGACTGCTCCCCAGCCTCTCAGGCTGGCGTCCGTGGTCACCAGGATCCAATCCTGTATGCCGAATCTGCGGCCCTCCAATAGATGAGGACTCTGCAACCACCACAGAAGATACACCCTTGTCCTTGGAGACAGGGTTATACGTAGGTGCATCTGAAGATGCGACCCTGACCATTTGTCCAACAGATCCCTTTGGAAAATTCTTGCGTGGAATCTGCCGAATGGAATTGCTTCGTAAGAAGCCACCATTTTTCCCAGGACTCTTGTGCATTGATGTACAGACACCTTTCCTGGTTTTAGGAGGTTCCTGACAAGCTCGGATAACTCCTTGGCTTTTTCCTCCGGGAGAAAAACCTTTTTCTGAACCGTGTCCAGAATCATCCCTAGGAACAGCAGACGAGTTGTCGGCATTAACTGGGATTTTGGAATATTCAGAATCCACCCGTGCTGTTTTAGCACTTCTTGAGACAGTGCTAATCCCATCTCTAGCTGTTCTCTGGACCTCGCCCTTATTAGGAGATCGTCCAAGTATGGGATAATTAATACGCCTTTTCTTCGAAGAAGAATCATCATCTCGGCCATTACCTTTGTAAAGATCCGAGGTGCCGTGGACAATCCGAACGGCAGCGTCTGAAACTGATAGTGACAGTTTTGTACAACGAACCTGAGGTACCCCTGGTGTGAGGGGTAAATTGGAACGTGGAGATACGCATCCTTGATGTCCAAGGATACCATAAAGTCCCCCTCTTCCAGGTTCGCTATCACTGCTCTGAGTGACTCCATTTTGAACTTGAACTTCTTTATGTACAGGTTCAAGGATTTCAGATTTAGAATAGGCCTTACCGAGCCATCCGGCTTCGGTACCACAAAAAGAGTGGAATAATACCCCTTCCCTTGTTGTAGAAGAGGTACCTTGACTATCACCTGCTGAGAGTACAGCTTGTGAATGGCTTCCAAAACCGTCTCCCTTTCGGAGGGGGACGTTGGTAAAGCAGACTTCAGGAAACGGCGAGGTGGATCCGTCTCTAATTCCAACCTGTACCCTTGAGATATTATCTGCAGGATCCAGGGATCTACCTGCGAGTGAGCCCACTGCGCGCTGTAATTTTTGAGACGACCGCCCACCGTCCCCGAGTCCGCTTGAGAAGCCCCAGCGTCATGCTGAGGCTTTTGTAGAAGCCGGGGAGGGCTTCTGTTCCTGGGAAGGAGCTGCGTGTTGCTGTCTCTTCCCTCGACCTTTGCCTCGTGGCAGATATGAATAGCCCTTTGCTCTCTTATTTTTAAAGGAACGAAAGGGCTGCGGTTGAAAAGTCGGTGCCTTTTTCTGTTGGGGAGTGACTTGAGGTAGAAAGGTGGATTTCCCGGCTGTAGCCGTGGCCACCAAATCTGATAGACCGACTCCAAATAACTCCTCCCCTTTATACGGCAAAACTTCCATATGCCGTTTTGAATCCGCATCGCCTGTCCACTGTCGCGTCCATAAAGCTCTTCTGGCCGAAATGGACATAGCACTTACCCGTGATGCCAGTGTGCAGATATCCCTCTGTGCATCACGCATATAAAGAAATGCATCCTTTATTTGTTCTAACGACAGTAAAATATTGTCCCTGTCCAGGGTATCAATATTTTCAATCAGGGACTCTGACCAAACTACCCCAGCACTGCCCATCCAGGCAGTCGCTACAGCTGGTCGTAGTATAACACCTGCATGTGTGTATATACTTTTTTGGATATTTTCCATCCTCCTATCTGATGGATCTTTAAGTGCGGCCGTCTCAGGAGAGGGTAACGCCACTTGTTTAGATAAGCGTGTTAGCGCCTTGTCCACCCTAGGAGGTGTTTCCCAGCGCTCCCTAACCTCTGGCGGGAAAGGGTATAATGCCAATAATTTCTTTGAAATTATCAGCTTTTTATCAGGGGCAACCCACGCTTCATTACACACGTCATTTAATTCTTCTGATTCAGGAAAAACTATAGGTAGTTTTTTCATACCCCACATAATACCCTGTTTAGTGGTACCTGTAGTATCAGCTAAATGTAACGCCTCCTTCATTGCCAAAATCATATAACGTGTGGCCCTACTGGAAAATACGGTTGATTCGTCACCGTCACCACTGGAGTCATCGCCTGTGTCTGGGTCTGTGTCGACCGACTGAGGCAAAGGGCGTTTCACAGCCCCTGACGGTGTTTGAGTCGCCTGGACAGGCACTAATTGATTGTCCGGCCGCCTCATGTCGTCAAACGACTGCTTTAGCGTGTTGACACTATCCCGTAGTTCCATAAATAAAGGCATCCATTCTGGTGTCGACTCCCTAGGGGGTGACATCCTCATATTTGGCAATTGCTCCGCCTCCACACCAATATCGTCCTCATACATGTCGACACACACGTACCGACACACAGCAGACACACAGGGAATGCTCCTAACGAAGACAGGACCCACTAGCCCTTTGGGGAGACAGAGGGAGAGTTTGCCAGCACACACCAAAAGCGCTATATATATATCAGGGATAGCCTTATAATAAGTGCTCCCTTATAGCTGCTTTGTTATATCAAAATATCGCCATAAATGTGCCCCCCCCTCTCTGTTTTACCCTGTTTCTGTAGTGCAGTGCAGGGGAGAGACTTGGGAGCCGTCCTGACCAGCGGAGCTGTGAGAGGAAATGGCGCCGTGTGCTGAGGAGATAGGCCCCGCCCCTTTTCTGGCGGGCTCGCCTCCCGCTATTTAGAAAAATTAGGCAGGGGTTAAATATCTCCATATAGCCTCTAGGGCTATATGTGAGGTATTTTTAGCCTTTATAGGTAATCATTTTGCCTCCCAGGGCGCCCCCCTCCCAGCGCCCTGCACCCTCAGTGACTGCCGTGTGAAGTGTGCTGAGAGGAAAATGGCGCACAGCTGCAGTGCTGTGCGCTACCTTTTGAAGACTGCAGGAGTCTTCAGCCGCCGATTCTGGACCTCTTCTGACTTCAGCATCTGCAAGGGGGCCGGCGGCGTGGCTCCGGTGACCATCCAGGCTGTACCTGTGATCGTCCCTCTGGAGCTTGATGTCCAGTAGCCAAGAAGCCAATCCATCCTGCACGCAGGTGAGTTGACTCCTTCTCCCCTCAGTCCCTCGCTGCAGTGATCCTGTTGCCAGCAGGAATCACTGTAAAATAAAAAACCTAGCTAAACTTTTTCTAAGCAGCTCTTTAGGAGAGCCACCTAGATTGCACCCTTCTCGGCCGGGCACAAAAATCTAACTGGAGTCTGGAGGAGGGTCATAGGGGGAGGAGCCAGTGCACACCACCTGATCGGAAAAAGCTTTACTTTTTGTGCCCTGTCTCCTGCGGAGCCGCTATTCCCCATGGTCCTTTCAGGAACCCCAGCATCCACTAGGACGATAGAGAAAAATATTTTAATGTTATAGCTGCTTCTGTGATGTTAATTTCTATCAACAACAACAATTGTTAATAAATATTCTCATTTCTTCACCATATCCGTGTCCTTTATTGATAACACCGTTATACAGTCTGACTGTAACTTATGTGTTGCTGGTAATACTATTATGATGGATTTAATGTTTGACTTCAAGGATAGATATATATATATATATACTATCTCCTATATAATAGCCCAGATCTGTGACTTTGTGCTTCATTTGCTAACGCTGGGCGGAGTCACAACACTGGGCGGAGTTAGTCAAATGAGTCACAGATCTGGCCAAATCTAAAGGAGACTAGGAGCAGGAGCAGATGGTATGGGCATGGCACAGACAGGGCTGCACACCTCCCAGCTTTCTTCAGGAGCTTTCTTCAGGCAGAAGGAGGGACACACACACACACACACACTCTGCAAAAAGGGGGCGTGGCTTCACGGGAGGGTCCCCGTTTTCGTCAGTGAGGGGGCATGCCCAGCGCTCTGTGAGCTGCTGGCATGCCCCCAGGGGCTGATTATGAGTCCGGGGGGCACAGGGTACTTGAGACAGGGGAGCCCTATCTCATTGCTGAGCCTGCTGTGGGTTGGGGGGCGTGGCCTAATCGCGGCCCGCGAGGCCACGCCCCCTTATGCAAATTCCAGGATTTATTTATTTTTTTAATGGAATTTTGACCCCTCAGCTAGGGCTAAATCCAGAGGAGGTGGTCGCTCCCCCCTACACACCCGCACAGGCAGAAGAAAGCAGGGAGACTGCTGCCTCCCTGCAACACCACAGACCTGCCAATACGCAGCAGCGTGTGCTGACTGTAGGACAATGCTGCCGTTGTTGCTGGCAGGACGGGGGAGCTTCTGAGCTGGGACAGAGCTACTCCAGCCGGGGGGCCCCCTAAAACTGTGGGGCCCGGGGTACGTACCCCCTGGGTCCCCCCTTAATCCGTACCCCCTGATGTCCCCTATCCCTCTGTCTCCACTATTCACCGCTGCTCTGCTAAGCAGAACAGCAAGTACAGGAGCTTTCCAACTGCCCCCCCCCCTATCCCCCCCACCACCACGGGACACTGCGACCTGCGGGTGGGACAGCGAGACAGACCCCCAAAAATGGGACTGTCCCACGAAAATCGGTACATTTGGGAGGTGAGGGGGTGTGTGAGGGGGTATGCCGTATAGACAGACGGGCACCGGCTCACTGTGTGCTTGACCCCCCACATCAGCATACTCATTAGGGTCTCTCTGGCGTGGAGGAGCGTCACTTTCTGGTACCCTCCACGCTTCTTAGCTGCAGTTTTGTGGGGCACCTGCTGCTGTGCAGGTTCCGTACTGCCTCTGTTATCTCCAGCCCCAGCAACCCCACCACTAGCTGCAGCGCTGCCACCCACAGTGAGGTGCGCCCAGCTCCTTCACACACTTTAGCCGGCGGGTAGCGCTGCAGAAGTCCGAGCTGCTTGCAGGCTCCGACCCCCTTCTCCCTCCAGCCGCAGCGTCTCCTGGCAGCTTACCAGTCACTCCCAGTCTCCCCTTACCACAGTGCCCAGCAGCCGCGAGGTCCGCGCCACGTGCATGCTATGACCCCCTCCTCCCTCCAGCCGCAGCGTCTCCTGGGGGCTAACCAGTCACTCCCAGTCTTCTCTTACCACAGTGCCCGGCAGCTGCGCGAGGTCTGCGGTGTGTGACTGAGGAGGGGGGGGGGGGGGATGCGGACGGGCAGAGGAAGCAGGACTCCAGCCTCAGAGAGTCAGCCATGCCAAGCCTCCACCAGCAGCAGATCCCAACAGGTTGGAGTGGAACAGCAGCAGTGACTCCGGTAAGACACATCTGTCTGTCACCACTGTTTTGTCCCTAATACCAATCTCTCCCGTGCCCTGTGTTCTGTCATGTCCCTGTCACCCCTGGCCTTGCCCTGCCACCCTTATCCTGGCCTTTTCACCCTTATACTGGCCCTGTCACCCCTGTCCTGGCCCTGCCGCCCCTACCCTGGCCCTGTCACCCCTATCCTGTCCCTGTCATTTCTGTCCTGGCCCCGTCGCCCCTGTCCTGGCCCAGTCACCCCTGACCTGGCCCCATCACCACTGTTCTGACCCTGTCACCCCTGTCCTGGCCCTGCTACTACATACCCTCCAACTACCTTTTTGGCAGGTACAGTACCCGCAGCGCCTCCAGACCTCTCCCCAATGCACCACACCTCCGCACCTTCCCCTCCACCACATGCGGCACTCCACCCCTCCCCCACATGCTGTGCCTCCAGACCCCCTACACCACCCGCGGATCCCACTCCTCCACCCCTTTACCACCCACAGCACCTCCAGGCCTCCTCCACCATCCACCCCCCTTATATGTCTCCCCCCATACCTGCCCCCCTCCACCCGCAGCATCTGCAGACACCCTCCTCCATCCGCGGTCCCCCCCTCCCCCACCAATGGCACCTCCGCACCTGCCCCTCCACCACCTGCAGCATCTTCCCCATCCGGGCCCCACCCCCACTTCCGCCGCCCCTCCACCCGCAGCATCTACAGACATCATCCGCAGTCCCCCCCGTACCCGCAACATTCTGTTCATCGTGCCCTGCAGGTGCTGTTCACGGCGTCGCAAGGGGCTGCGCCTCCTTCACCATCGCACGCCCTTTCATTATGCAATATTTAACCATTAACAAAGGAATGCAGGTAATACTCCATATAATACAAATATTGAACCCCAGAAAGGCATGCAAGGGTTAAGGGGGCATAGCCCCTTGCGACGGCGTGAAGAGCGCCCGTAGGGCGCGATGAAGCACCTAGTATGTATAATAAACACTGAGTATTAAATTAACATATACTGAGTATAGTAGTAAAAATATTAGCACTGCTCATATGTAAGGCTGCCTGAGAGCACACATTCCATCTAAATGGTAGTATCCTGACATTATCCTGCGGATTTATTTGATATATTCCTTTTTAAACAAGCATTCTGTTTGGATGTCCTAACAGAGGTTATGACAGGGTCGTAACCTAAGCTGCTATCCTAATTGTATGTGCTCTAAGTAACTGTTTCCTTCCAGGAGTATATATAGAAGATTCTTTTTATTTTTAATATTACATCTGCATTGTGCAATAATAGACGTCATACATATAGAAGGACCTGCTGTTAATAAATGTTGTTACATCGTATCTGTGTCTTTTAGTAACAGTGCAGTTACATAATCTAGCTATACCTCGTATCTTGTTATATGCTGAATGCAAAAGTCTGAGTGTTAGCACATTGCACTGCTGCTGTACACAGGACTACCTAGATGCACATTTACTGTCTATATCATTGCACCATTGCAGGGAGTGAGATGTTCAAGTGGTAGCCTAAATTATTACCACATGAATTGCTGTGATGCACAAGACTATCTTATTACTATCTTAGTAAACATTTTCTGTTTTAATACACATTTCCTTTCTACACTTTTCCTTCTCTAAGTGATTGTTCCCTTCCGGGAGTGTAGATGAGGTATTTCTGTTATATTGGCATTATACAATGGCGGATGCCATGTGCGCAGGGGGGCCTGACGCACATTTTGCAATTGCTTCTTCTGAGGCTAAAAAAACAATCCTGTGTGTTCTCCCCTTACAAAAGGGGGCAGGCACAGAGGGAGAGTGCCAGTGCTACAAGTTACCTCCTTGCAGAGCCGTAACTAGCTATGGGCGAGAGGGGCATCGCACACAGCGCAATGCGCTGTGAGGCGGAGAAATCTCTGCAGACATCCTTCTCCCCACTGCTGCGCTACTCAGAGAGGAGACAGCGGGAGCAGCGGTGGACAGTGCAGTGCATCCTTTTATTACAGAGCCAGCGCGGGGATCCAGTACTGGCACCCGCGCACTGGCTGCTAAATAGCCCGCGTCATAGGCGGGGCGGCAGTGCATCCGATCACCATGATCGGATCCGGACCGCAGCGCAGAGCTCCCCACTGACACCACTTACTGCCCTCAGTGTGTCATAGCCGCCGGCGCCGCAGGGTTATACTGGGCTGCCGAACTTCCGGGTCTTCTGTCCAGTGGTATGTACAGCTGCAGCCTGCAGCTACATGTGTGGCTGGAGCGCAGGCTGCAGGGAAGAAGGAGACAGGATCCTTGCAGTTCACACATCCGCAGTGTGTGGAGGTGTTGTGATCGGAGGAGCAGAGAGAAAGTTCAAGCTCCCATTCCTGTCCTTGGCTGAGTGAGTTTTTGCTAGCAGCTGATCAATGTTATTAATTAAATTAGAAGTGGTGGCTCTGGGTCATATATATAATTGTGTATATAAGTCTGTAAGCATATACATACAATATATGTATATATATATATATATTTATATATGTATATATATTTATATACATATATATATATATATATTAGTTTGTGGTAAGCTAGAACTCCCAACTTGTACTGTAATCGCCTTGCGTCGATATCCTCCCAACGCCGAGCTCCGGCCAAGAAATAGATCCACCAGGGCGGCACCCCAGACAACTTGTGTTAAAAGACTCAAGACTCTTAGTCCCATTGATGTCAACATTTCAGAACTTTTCACTTATGTTCTTTCATCAGCATCCTGAAGAAAGAATAGAAGCAAAAAAACATAAGTAAAAAGTTCTGAAACGTTGACATCAACAGGACAAACAGTCTTTTATTAGAAGTCGTCTGGAGTGCCGCACATATACAACTGCCAGAGTCAGGTAGCACTCCCAGGAATTAAACGGGGACAGTAATCAGGAGACCAAGTCACAAATATATATATATTTCTGTTACCTTCACCCACCAACATTGCTCCCTACTCTGCGCTCTACGCTGTAATGTGTAAAAAGAGGACCCTGTCTGCAGTAATGTGTAAAAAGGTGGATGCTGTCTGCCGTAATGTGTAAAAGGTGGACTCTGTCTGCCGTAATGTGTAAAAGGGGCCACGCTCCTTCCCCACGAAGCAACGGCACTATATATTTTTTGTGCGCCTGCATGGGGGGGGGGGGCACCAATGCACACAGTGCTAAAATGCCTAGTTACGGCACTGCCTCCTTGTGAAAGGATCTCCAGCTCTGTGCTCCCAGGTTACTTCTGGTTCCCTGGTCCTGGTTGCTCTCATCCATCGGTTACCTAAACGCTGCTGCAGTCCTGCTTTCTAAGTCCATTGCCACTCGTGGAAGCGCTCACGGGGACCCAGGTCATAGAGGAGCTCCAGGTGCTAACAGCGGTTCACGCAGACGTCTTCATTTCTTCAAAGTCCAAGTTCTTCAGCCTCGTCTTTCAATCACAAACCACAGTCTTCATTTCTTCAAAGTCCAAGTTCTTCAGCCTTGTCTTTCAAGCACAAACCACGTCTTCATTTCTTCAAAGTCCAAGTACTACAGCGTCATCTTTTAATCATAAAACACAGTCTTCAGTTCTTCACCAGAGTTCTTCAGCTTCACTCTTCAAGTCATTTAACCATAGACTCTAATTCTTCCAGTTTCTTCAATTTCTCCAATATTCGTGTACAGCCTGATTATTCATTAAAACTACAGTTATCTTCTTACAAAGTCCTCCTTTTCTATACGCCCTCTGGCCAACGTTAACACTTAGTTTGGCTTCCACCCATGAGGAGGAATTACATTCAGCCACCTCGTTTACTCTCCTCACAGGTAGCTGTCCCTTCAGCCAAAACTCGGTTGTCGGAACCCCAACTTACGCCGAGCGTGACAATGGCTTCCTCAGGATGCTAACCTCTTTACACAATCACAAGGCCCTTTGCAATGAGCAATCACGGAAAAATGCCACTCTGCTTCTATTACATCCCATCAGGACTGTCTGGGCAATCTGGTGGGACGGGATCAGTATGAAATACCTACACTCAAAATACCGGGAACAATTGACTAATGGTCAAAATACCGACATTTCAAATGTAGACAGGTCAAAAAGTTGACGTGAGTTTTTAATTGTTTTTTTGTGTGTATGTCGACACAAACACTGTATAAATGTACCGCGTCCCCTCCCATGGTTCGCGCATTTTGACCTTGTTGGTATTTTAAATGTCTGCATTTTGACCTTATCTGTATTTTGACCATCGGTCAATGGTTGTCGGTATTTTGACCGTCGTGATTTTGATTGTAATTAAATTGACTGCATCCCGGTGGGACTGCTCTGCTATAGATAGTGCCTATCCTTTTGTATCCTTCCTATTTCCCTATAGATTGTACTGTAGCTTGCGAGCAGGGCCTTCCTGCCGCTATGTCTGTCTGTTATTATCCAGTTTGTCTTATTACTGTTGTTTTCAATTATACAGTGCAATGGAATATGCTGCACTCTTTAAGAAACTGTAAATAAGGGGTGTGGCTTGGCGAGTATCCAGATCAGACTGGTTTCACAGCGGCTCCTGCTCTGCAAGTGCAAGTCCTTTTGCCTACTTAAACTGGCCTTTAGCCTACAAATTTGTGCCACTAAGTGCTCTTACCCCTACCTAGATTGATTGAGGTGTGAGCCGCGGAGCTGGGAGACACTTCTGAGAACTCTGCAGGTTGCGGCCTACCTTGGTCCCTGGAGCTGCGGCCTCCAGTGGTGCTGAGTGCCCGTCAAAGATGCACCGCTGGCGTGGAGACCGGAATCTAGGGTCTTGAGGTACAGAGACCTGGGCTCAACTCTCCGGCCGCTGTAGGAGTCCTGCAACCCTTCCTCCCTCTGGAATCCGGCCACAAATGGAGCTCTGGACCTGATCGGTGGCAGACGCGGTGAGCAGCTGCTTTATATCCGTGTGAGAGGGAGACTTACTTTAGGAGACCTCCCATCCCCTCCCCTGCTCTCTGCTTCCAGGCACATGGTGGTTGGGGTATTCGGCTTCTGTGGCTACCCAACGACGCTGCAAAAATGGTGGGCTGCTCTCAGAAAAAAACTGTATGCTGTGGCCCCTCTCCGACACCTATGCCATTAATGTGACTGGATTCTTAGTCTATGGTGAGTTGGGACGTGCGGGATCACTTCCTCACTCCCCTGCTAAGAAGATACCCTGGACTGGCTGAGAGCTATAGCCAGTATATGGTGCTAATCTCTATGCAGGCAAACACAAAACAGAATTGTAATACATATGATGTATCAACGGCATCTTATTTCAATGATATCCAGAATTAATATAATAAACTCATGTAAATGTCTACTACGCAGTCTGATATTAAATTTAACAGCAGACTTAATTACCACATAGGGCATAAGTGACAGAAAATGAAAAAACATGAGAATAAAACATAAAAATAAAATGTCAGTGCTTAAAATGAATGGATCATACCAGATAACGGTGAGAGGAGCCAGCAGGTGGATTATATCTGGGTGGTGCCAGCTTCAGTGCTCACAGGAGACATTAGCAGGGTGAAGCTGGCACCACTCTATTATAATCCACCTGCTGGCTTCCAATTTTTTGTATTAAATGAATCTGCAACAAGCCTAAGGGTAATTGTAGAACAGGTGGTTAAGACTTGTCTCAAGATCTCCAAAAGTTTGCATACTCTGCAGAAAAAACACCAGAGAGATCCACCTCCTCCCAACACGATCACCTTGAGTCTAAACTAGATGACATGGTCTCTGCACAACGAGCTATGGGCAAAGCCTGAAACAGGGACTTCGGCTCCTTTTCGATATAAAGAAGATCAGAATAACAGGGCAAAACATAATAATATTTATATTAGGAGCATCCCGAAGGATGAGGAGTTGTCCTCCTTGGACGATTACTTAAAAAAGCTATTTTCACACTTATCTCCGGCTACCCCAGAAGATCATCTCCTTTTGGATAGAGCCCATAGAGCTCTCCGCCCACATTTGCAGGACACCTCTTGATCTAGATACATTGTGTTATAACTTCACTGCTAATGAGGATATTCTTCATGAAGCTTGGAAGCTCCCATCAATGTTGTCTTCCTCTCAGCTAAGACTTTCGAAAAGGCTCAACACCTTCTAAGTTTACTGTCTAAGCCATCCTCTTCGCGTAATTCTGTGGAGACTACTCAAGAAACCCATCATGCTGCATGTGTTTCTGCTTCTCAGTGCTCCTTGGTCCGGGAATAGACTAAGGTTCCATCTGCTAGAAAATTGGCTTCTGCTGGACCACCAACTTGATTTGGTATAAGTATTCCACTTTTCTGGACTGTTCTTTGCTGGAGTTTACTTCACTGCAGCTTGGTGACTGTATTGGTACTATAGTTTGGGCAGTACGGATGGTGTTATGGTTAGCATTACTGCCTCACTGCACTTTGGTCATGGGTACGATTCCCACCATGGCCCAAACTGTGTGGAGTTTGTATATTCTCCTGGTGCTTATGTGGGTTTCCTCTGGGTACTCCGATTTCCTCCCACAATCCAAAATATACTGGTAGGTTATTTGGTTCCTGTCAAACTTGGCCCTAGTGCAGGGGTGGGCAATTATTTCAGCTGAGGGGCCACTTGACACTTTCCTGTCAGTTTTCGAGAGCCGCACACAAAATAGCAGCTCCCCTATGTGCCAAAAATATAGGGACGTGGCTTAAAGGGGAAGGGGTGTGGCCAAAAAATAATACAGATTCATTTTAGGCTGCACAATAGTCTCCATTATTCAAATTACGCCACACAGTATCGCCACTTACACACATTACTCCAGGTAGAGCCCCTGTCACACATTACGCCAGGTATAGCTCTCTTTTACACATTACAACAGGTAGAGCCCCCTTTTACACATTACGGAAGGTAGAGTCCCCTTTTACACATTAACATTTTATTTGGGATAATCATTGCACAGCAAGCAAATTATCCAGTGTCTTATGGCCCCTGGGGAAAGGTGTGACACAACATGGGGGTGGGACACGGTGATGGAACACAGGGTATGACACGGTGACAGAACATGGGGGGGGGGTGACACGGTGACAGAACGTGGGGGGGTGACACAGTGACAGAACGCGGGAGGGTGACAGTGACAGAACGCGGGGGGGGGTGACACAGTGACAGAACGCGGGGGGTGACACAGTGACAGAACACTGGGGTGACGGTGACAGAACACAGGGGGGGTGACAGTGACAGAACATGGGGGGGGTGACAGTGACAGAACACGGGGGGGTGACACAGTGGCAGAACACGGGGGGGGTGACACAGTGGCAGGACACGGGGGGGTGACACAGTGACAGAACACAGGGGGGTGACACGGTAACAACACGGCGGGGTGACTTAGTGACAGAACACGGGGGTGACACAGTGACAGAACACGGGGGGGGGATAACACCGTGACAGAACATGGGGGGGCTGACTCAGTGGCAGAACACGGGGGTGACACAGTAACAGAACGTGGGGGGGTGTCACGGTGACAGAACACGGGGGTGACAGGACACGGTGACAGAACACGGGAGGTGACACGGTAACAACACGGGGGGTGACTTAGTGACAGAACATGGGGGGTGACATGGTGAAAGAATCCAGGGGAGGGGGGGGGGGTTGGGGGGTGGTATAGCAAGCGTTAAAGATCTGCCCCCTAACCTAAATACAGTCTGACGCCACTGCCCGCACACACAAACACACACACACACACACACACACACACACACACACTTTCTTTCCCTCACTTTTTCCATTAACTTACTGATCTGTGTCTGGCTGGCAGTGGCAGGAAGGATAGATCTGTAGCAGTGACTTATGTCCCATGTAGCTCCGCCCCCTAAAGTCCCGCGTAGCCCCGCCCCCTCGTCTCCACATAGCTCCGCCCGCTTTTCGTCTGATCGCTGTCTTTGTCAATGGGGACTCTCTCTGGAGGCGGGAGGAGGTGATGAGTGTGTCAGGCGCCGTGCAGCAGCAGCAGGGGAGACAGGCGCCGGCAGCTTGGAGTACTGCATAGCAATGACAAGCAGCTCAGTCAGTCGGGCCGCTTGTCATTGCATGCTGGTGGAAAGCAGTGGGCCGGTCAGGATCGGTTAGCGGGCCGCATCCGGCCCGCGGGCCGTATTTTGCCCACCCCTACCCTAGTGTGAATGTGTGTGCATGTATACTTGTGATAGGGAATATAGAGTGTATTCTCCACTTGGGCAGGGACTGATGTGAATGACCAAATATTCTCAGTAAAGTACTGCGGAATATGTGTGCGCTATATAAATAACTGGAAGTAAATAAAGTAGTTCATGTGGCGTACCCTTATTTTTCTTTTGCAACTTATATGCTTCTGATAAGACTTTTTTTTTTATAGTGGTCTCTTTTATTAGGCCTTTAATAGTTTTATATGGTAATATTAGTCTATATAACACATGAGATTTGCACTGTATTTTCATAGGAATAGTTTTGTTTGTTTCTCTTGCAGAGCGTGATAAGGCTGTCGCTTAATATTAAAATAGTAGTTTTTTAGCATATCTGTCCTTTGCAGAATGACCCAAGGCGGCTCCACTGGACTTTTGAAATGGCTCTTAGGATCTTCTCTCAAAACATTAAGGGTTTGAATAGCCCCTCTAAATGCACAAAGCTCTTTGTTATGCTTAAAATACACTGCTCAAAAAAATAAAGGGAACACTAAAATAACACATCCTAGATCTGAATGAATGAAATATTCTTATTAAATACTTTGTTCTTTACATAGTTGAATGTGCTGACAACAAAATCACACAAAAATTATCAATGGAAATAAAATGTATTAACCCATGGAGGTCTGGATTTGGAGTCACACTCAAAATTAAAGTGGAAAAACACACTACAGGCTGATCCAACTTTGATGTAATGTCCTTAAAACAAGTCAAAATGAGGCTCAGTAGTGTGTGTGGCCTCCACGTGCCTGTATGACCTCCCTACAATGCCTGGGCATGCTCCTGATGAGGTGGCAGATGGTCTCCTGAGGAGTCTCCTCCCAGACCTGGACTAAAGCATCCGCCAACTCCTGGACAGTCTGTGGTGCAACGTGGCATTGGTCGATGGAGCAAGATATGATGTTCCAGATGTGCTCAATTGGATTCAGGTCTGGGGAATGGGCGGGCCAGTCCATAGCATCAATGCCTTCGTCTTGCAGGAACTGCTGACACACTTCAGCCACATGAGGTCTAGCTTTGTCTTGCATTAGGAGGAACCCAGGGCCAACCGCACCAGCATGAGGATCTCATCTTGGTACCTAATGGCAGTCAGGCTACCTCTGGCGAGCACATGGAGGGCTGTGCGGCCCCCCAAAGAAATGCCACCCCACACCATTACTGACCCACTGCCAAACCGGTCATGCTGGAGGATGTTGCAGGCAGCAGAACGTTCTCCTTGGCGTCTCCAGACTCTGTCACATGTGCTCAGTGAGAACCTGGTTTCATTTGTGAAGAGCACAGGGCACCAGTGGCGAATTTGCCAATCTTGGTGTTCTCTGGCAAATGCCAAACGTCCTGCACGGTGTTGTGCTGTAAGCACAACCCCCACCTGTGGACGTCGGGCCCTCATACCACCCTCATGGAGTCTGTTTCTGATCATTTGAGTAGACACATGCACATTTGTGGCTTGCTGGAGGTCATTTTGCAGGGCTCTGGCAGTGCTCCTCCTGTTCCTCCTTGCACAAAGGCGGAGGTAGCGGTCCTGCTGCTATGTTGTTGTCCTCCTACGGCCTCCTCCACATCTCCTGATGTACTGGCCTGTCTCCTGGTAGTGCCACCATGCTCTGGACACTACGCTGACAGACACAGCAAACCTTCTTGCCACAGCTCATATTGATGTGCCATCCTGGATGAGCTGCACTACCTGAGCCACTTGTGTGGGTTGTAGACTCCGTCTCATGCTACCACTAGAGTGAAAGCACCGCCAGCTTTCAAAAGTGACCAAAACATCAACCAGAAAGCATAGGAGCTGAGAAGTGGTCTGTGATCACAACCTACAGAACAACTCCTTTATTGGGGGTGTCTTGCTAATTGCCTATAATTTCCACCTGTTGTCTATTCCATTTGCACAACAGCATGTGAAATTGATTGTCAATTGGTGTTGCTTCCTAAGTGGACAGTTTGATTTCACAGAAGTGTGATTGACTTGGAGTTACATTGTGTTGTTTAAGTGTTCCCTTTATTTTTTTGAGCAGTGTATTTAAAGGGGATTTGGTCTTCCTCCAGGAGACTCATTAAAAAAAACACCATCCAGAATTGAGATTTAGGTGTTTTCCTCATACTTTTCATGGCTGCGACTCTAGGCAGAAAAAACAAGGAGTATCAATACTTTTAGCTTCCCACTTAACTTCTGAACATTTGAACACCCATGCAGATAAGGAGGGCAGATGTATCATCTTAGTGGGTAAACTCAACAACACTTTCTTTACATTAGGAAATATATATGCTCCTAATCAAAATCAACTTGGCTTTTTCACAAAACTGGATTCGTTTCTCTTTCAGGTGCATCAGGCGGGGCAAACGATAAGCCGCCGCCCTCTGGAAGTGTATCTTAGCTTAGCAGAAGTGCGAACGAAAGGATCGCAGCGCTGCTAGGAATTTTTTTTCGATCAGGTTCTGAGTAGCTCCAGACCTATTCCTAGCTTGCGATCACTTCACACTATTTAGTTCCTGTTTTGATGTCACCAACATGCCCTGCATTTGGCCAGCCATGCCCGTGTTTCCCCAGGCACGCCTGCGTTTGTATCTGACACGCCTGCGTTTTCTCAGCACACTCCTTGAAAACGGTCAGTTACCTCCCAGAAACGCCCCATTCCTGTCAATCACTCAGCGATCAGCAGTGCAACTGAAAAGTGTCGCTAGACCTTGTGTGAAACTGCATCGTCTTTTGTGAAAGTATGTCGTGCGTGCGTATTGCGTACCATACGCATGCGCAGAAGTGCAGATTTTTAGCCTGATTGCTGAGCTGCGAACAACGGCAGCTAGCAATCAACTCGGAATGACCCCCATTGTGCCTATTATGGAGTCACGGTGCAATGAGAATCATTACTGAGACATAGCTATACCAGAATACAATTTATTTAGGAAGGACAGCACGGGAAGAATCAGAGATCTAGAAATAATACAAGATAAGAAAAAACTGAGGCCCTTTAGGTGACTATAGAAATGAGAAAGGACACTATTCACACCGGGGTGACCTATAGACCACCAGGCCAGGAATTGGATAGGAACCTATTACTGGACATAACTAAAATGGCTTTAAAGGGAGAGGTCATAATCATGGGAGACTTTACTCTACCTGATGTACATTGGGAGGGGTATTTTGCAATTTCAAATTTCTAAATTCCATGCAGGGAGCACCCCTCAAGCAATAATAGATTTAATACTCACAAATGGTGACAGGATATCAGACATACATGTGGGTGAAAACCTTTAAGCAATTTGAATTATCATAAAAACAGGGTCAAACTCATGCCACACAAAAAATAAGAATTTACTCACCGGTAATTCTATTTCTCGTAGTCCGTAGTGGATGCTGGGAACTCCGTAAGGACTATGGGGAATAGACGGGCTCCGCAGGAGACTGGGCACTCTAAAAGAAAGATTAGGTACTATCTGGTCTGCACTGGCTCCTCCCTCTATGCCCCTCCTCCAGACCTCAGTTAGGGAAACTGTGCCCAGAAGAGCTGACACAACAAGGAAAGGATTTGGAATCCAGGGTAAGACTCATACCAGCCACACCAATCACACTGTACAACTTGTGATAACCATACCCAGTTAACAGTATGAACAACAACTGAGCCTCATTTTACGGATGGCTCATAACAATATCCCTTTAGTTAAGCAATAACTATATACATGTATTGCAGAGAGTCCGCACTTGGGACGGGCGCCCAGCATCCACTACGGACTACGAGAAATAGAATTACCGGTGAGTAAATTCTTATTTTCTCTGACGTCCTAGTGGATGCTGGGAACTCCGTAAGGACCATGGGGATTATACCAAAGCTCCCAAACGGGCGGGAGAGTGCGGATGACTCTGCAGCACCGCATGAGCAAACTCAAGGTCCTCCTCAGCCAGGGTATCAAACTTGTAGAACTTAGCAAACTTGTTTGTCCCCGACCAAGCAGCAGCTCGGCAAAGCTGTAAAGCCGAGACCCCTCGGGCAGCCGCCCAAGAAGAGCCCACCTTCCTTGTGGAGTGGGCTTTCACCGATTTTGGATGCAGCAATCCAGCCGCAGAGTGAACCCGCTGAATCGTGCTATAGATCCAGCGAGCAATAGTCTGCTTCGAAGCAGGATCGCCAACCTTGTTGGCTGCATACAGAATAAACAGCGAGTCAGACTTTCTGACTCCCGCCGTTCTGGAAACATAAATTTTCAAAGCCCGGACTACGTCCAGCAACTTGGAATCCTCCAAGTCCCTAGTAGCCGCAGGCACCACAATAGGCTGGTTCAAATGAAACTATGATACCACCCTAGGGAGAAATTGGGACGAGTCCTCAATTCTGCCCTGTCCATATGGAAGATCAGATAAGGACTTTTACATGACAAAACCGCCAAATCTGACACACGCCTAGCCGAAGCTAAGGCCAATAGCATGACCACTTTCCACGTGAGATATTTTAGCTCCACGGTCTTAAGTGGCTCAAACCAGTGGGATTTCAGGAAATCCAACACAACGTTAAGATCCCAAGGTGCCACCGGTGGCACAAAAGGAGGCTGAATATGCAGCACCCCCGGAACAACGTCTGAACTTCAGGCAGTGAAGCCAGTTCTTTTTGAGAGAAAAATGGATAGGGCCGAAATCTTGACCTTTATGGATCCTAATTTTAGGCCCATAGTCACTCCTGACTGTAGGAAGTGCAGGAATCGACCCCTCTGGAATTCCTCTGTAGGGCCTTCCCGGCCTCACACCAAGCAACCTATTTTCGCTATATACAGTGAAAAAGTCTTGCTGTCACGTCTTTCCTAGCCTTTATCAGCGTAGGAATAACTGCATCCGGAATGCCCTTTTCCGCTATGATCCGGCGTTCAACCGCCATGCCGTCAAATGTAGCCGCGGTAAGTCTTGGAACAGACAGGGCCCCTGTTGCAACATGTCCTGTCTGAGAGGCAGAAGCCCAGAGTCCTCTGAGAGCATTTCTTGCAGCTCCGGGTACCGAGTCCTTCTTGGCTCATTCGGAGCAAAGAATATTGTTCTCACTCCTCCTTTTATTACAATTCTCAGCCCTTGGGTATGAGAGGAAGAGGAGGGAATACATAGACCGACTGGAACACCCACGGTGTTACTAGTGCGACCACAGCTATCACCTGAGGGTCCCTTGACCCGGCCTAAAACCTTTTTTAGCTTTTTATTGAGGTGGGACACCATCTAGTCCACCTGAGGAAGTTCCCATCAATTTGCAAACTGCGTGAAGACTTCCTGATGAAGTCCCCACTTTCCCGGGTGGAGGTCGTGCCTGCTGAGGAAGTCTGCTTCCCAGTTGTCCACTCCCGGAATGAACACTGCTGACAGTGCGCTTACTTGATTCTCCGCCCAGCAAAGAATTCTGGTGGCTTCTACCCTCGCCACCCTGCTCCTTGTGCCGCCTTGGCGGTTTACATGAACCCCTGCGGTCTGACTGGATCAGAACCGGTTGGTCGCGAAGCAGGATCTCCGCTTGACTTAGGGCGTTGTATATGGCCATTAGTTCCAGGATATTGATGTGAAGGCAAGTCTGTTGACTTGACCACAGACCTTGGAAATTTCTTCCCTGTGTAACTGCCCCCCACCCTCGGAGGCTTGCATCCGTGGTCACCAGGATCCAGTCCTGAATGCCGAATCTGCGGCCCTCGAGAAGGTGAGCACTCTGCAGCCACCACAGGAGAGACACCCCGGCCCTGGGGGATAGGGTGATTAACCGATGCATCTGAAGAGGTGATCCGGACCATAAAGCACGGGGAGAATATATAAACTCTACACAGTTAGGGTCATGGTGGGAATCGAACCCATGACCTCAGTGCTGTGAGGCCGTAATGCTAACCATTACATCATCCGTACTGCCATCTTGTCCAGTAAGTCCCATTGGAAGGTCCTCGCATGGAACCTGCCTAAGGGGATGGCCTCGTATGATGCCACCATCCTTCCCAGGACTCGAGTGCAGTGATGCACTGACACCTGTTTTGGTTTTAATAGATTCCTGACCAGTGTCATGAGCTCCTGAGCTCTCTCTATCGGGAGATAAACCCTTTTCTGGTCTGTGTCTAGGATCATGCCTAGGAGAGGCAAATGAGCTGTAGGAACCAACTGCGAATTTGGAATATATAGAATCCAGCCGTGTTGCCGTTACACTTCCAGAGAAAGTGATACGCTGTTCAGCAACTGCTCTCTTGATCTCGCTTGTATGAGGAGATCGCCCAAGTACGTGATAATAGTGACACCTTGCTTCCGCAGGAGCACAATCATATCCGCCATTACCTTGGTTATGACAATCCCGTACCGCAATTCTGAGGTACGCCTAATGAGGTGGATAAATGGGGACATGAAAGTATGCATCCCTTATGACCCGATTCACGATAAAATCTCCCTCTTTTTAGGCTTGCCCTGACCGCTCTTAGCGATTCCATCTTGAACTTGACCTTCTCGGGTATATGTTCAGGGATTTTTAATTCAATATGGGTCTGACCGAACAGTCTGGTTTCGGGATTACAACATGGTCGAATAATAACACCCTCTTGTTGAAGGAGGGGACCCTTGACCACCACCTGTTAAAGATACAATTTGTGAATTGCAGTTAACACCTGCTCCCTCTCTTGGGGGGAAGCCCGCAGGGCCGTCGGTGAGGGGGCATCTTCTCACAGTCCAGCTTGTATCCCTGAGACACAATATCTATTGCCCAGGGACCTAACAGGGAGTGAACCCACTTGTGGCTGAACTTTACAAAGTCGTGTCCCCACCGGGCCTAGCTCCGCCTGTGGAGCCCCAGCGGCATAGGTGAATTTTTGTAGGGGCCGGGGAGGACTTCTGTTCCTGGGAACTAGCTGTGTTGATCCCGGCTCTGACAAGAAAGGACGCAACTCAGACTTTCTTGTTTCTTTATTCGAAAGGCTGCATTTAATAATGTCGTGCTTTCTTAGGCTGTGCAGGAATATAAGGCAAACTAGCAGAATTACCAGCTATAGCTGTGGAGACCAGGCCCGAGAACCCTTCTCCACACAATCCTCAGCCTTCCATATGCCTCTTAAGTCGGCATCATCTGTCCAATGCATATTCTACAGGACACGTCAAACAGAGATCGACATAGCTTTGACTCTAGGACCCAGTATACTCATGTCTCTTTGGGCATGCTTTATAACTATATATCTATCACTTAAGACAGCATCTTTAATATATTTACTAGGGTCTCAATCTCTGCTGATAAGGTACCTGTCCACGCTGCCACAGCGCTATAAACCCCTGCCGACACAATCGCCGGTCTGGGTAGTATACTAGAATGTGCATGCTATCTGCAGGATCCCTGAGAATAGCAAGTGCTACCGTCTGTGCAAACAGGACACCCTAGGGGAAGATTCTCAACACATCCTGGCCCTAGTGGGGAAAGGATACAGCCTGAGAATTCTCTTGTGGGAAGCTGCCGTCTCTTGTCTGGAGATTCCCGCTCTTTTTCCTCATGAGAGGAGGGAAATTTACCTCAGCATTCTTACCCTTAAACATGTGTACTCTCGTGTCAGGGACAGATGAGTCATCAGTGATATGCAAATCATCTTTTATTTCAATATCATATATTGAATACCTTCTAGCCATCTTAGCTGTAACTTTGCATTATCGTAGTCGACAGTGGCGTTAAACTCTGTGTCGATACCAGTGTTTGTTATTTGGATAGTGAGCATTGTGAGACTCTGAAGGTCTCTGTGACATAGGGACAGGCATGGGTAGATTTCCTGTCTGTTCCCTAACCATTTGTGCAATAAATTCACCTTAGCACTTACACATATCCAAACAGGTGTCGGCGTTGTCGACGGAGACACCCTCTCACACACATATCCGCTCTATCACCTCCTTAGAGGAGCCTTTTTACCTCAGACATGTCGACAAACGCGTACCGACACACCACACACACAGGGGATGCTCTATTTGAAGACAGTTCCCCCACAAGGCCCTTTGGAGAGACAGAGAGAGAGTATGCCAGCACACACCCCAGCGCTATATAACCCAGGGATTACACTACAACTCAGTGTTTACCCAGTAGCTGCTGTATATACAATTTTTGCGCCTAAATTTATGTGCCCCCCCTCTCTTTTCACCCTTTGTGTACCAGGATACTGCAGGGGAGAGCCTAGGAAGCTTCCTTCCAGCGGAGCTGTGAAGAGAAAATGGCGCTGGTGTGCTGAGGAAGAAAGCCCCGCCCCCTCAGCGGCGGGCTTCTCCCGCGTTTTGTATAGCTTAATGGCGGGGTTTTTTACACATAAACAGTTTTCCAGACTGTATTATGTGTATTTAGTGCCAAAAGGTATTCTTATTGCTGCCCAGGGCCCCTCCCCCAGCGCACTGCACCCTACAGTGACCGGAGTGTGTGGTATGCAGTGGGAGCAATGGCACACAGCTGCAGTGCTGTGCGCTACCTTAATGAAGACCGGAGTCTTCTGCCGCCGATTTCATCTCCTTCTTCTGTCTTCTGGCTCTGCAAGGGGGACGGCGGCGCGGCTCCGGGAACGGACGATCGAGGTCAGGCCCTGTGTTTGAACCCTCTGGAGCTAATGGTGTCCAGTAGCCTAAGAAGCACAAGCTAGCTGCACGCAGGTAGGTTTGCTTCTCTCCCCTCAGTCCCACGTAGCAGTGAGTCTGTTGCCAGCAGATCTCACTGAAAATAAAAACCTAACAAATACTTTCTTTCTTGTAAGCTCAGGAGAGCCCACTAGGTGCATCCAGCTCTGGCCGGGCACAGATTCTGAGGTCTGGAGGAGGGGCATAGAGGGAGGAGCCAGTGCACACCAGATAGTACCTAATCTTTCTTTTAGAGTGCCCAGTCTCCTGCGGAGCCCGTCTATTCCCCATGGTCCTTACGGAGTTCCCAGCATCCACTAGGACGTCAGAGAAAGAAAGGTGTATTTAGGAAGTCTGACTTTGCAAAAATGGGAAGATGTGTTATATATTCATTGGTGGATTAGTGGAACTTGAAAGGGGTGAGGGAGAGCTGTGAAAAACTAAAAAGTGCAATACTAAAAACAACAGAACTTTCCATCAAAAGGGTTAGGAAAAACAACAGGAAAAGGAAGCCAGTGTGGTTTAGAAGATCAACTAGTGTAAAAGCAAAAGAGATGGCCTTTAGGAAATGTAAGCAGACTCAAAATAATGACAAAGAAGGAGGCTTCATCCAAACAAATCTTCTTGGCTTTTTTGACTATGTGACCAATGTAATAGATCAGGGGGGGGGGAGGGGGGGGGAAGTTTGATGGGGGGCGCGTAGATGTAGCTACGTGTATCTAGACTTTAGTGAGACAACTGACACAGTCCCACATCGCAGACTGCTTAACAAACTCGAAAGTTGAATGAACAGTTGAATAGATAAGAACCTGGTAGCAGGATTGGAAACAGACAAATGGAGTACATTCACAGCAGGGCAATGTTACCAGTGGAGTACCCGAGAGATCTGTACTTGGACCAATGCTCTTTATTATCTTTTTTGGTGGCACTGCAAATGTTATTTAAGGGAATCTATGCCTTTTTGCAGATGACACAAAGATATGCAATAGCGTAGACACACAAGTAGGGGTAAAATATATGACTGATGATCTTAGTAGACTTGAGGAATGGTCAAGAACGTTGCAACTACAGTTTAATTCTAAAAAATGCAAAACCATGCACTTGGGTCTCATAACCTAAAGGCTAAATATAGTATCAAGGGTACTATAATGGAAACTACTGAGTAAAGTGATTTAGAAGTCATTATTTCAAGTGACTTAAAAGGCAGGGAACCAATGCAACAAAGCAATGAGAAAGGCAAGTTAGATGCTTGGTTGCATAGGGAGAGGAGTCAACAGCAGGAAAAAATAGGATTTTAATACCTACCAGTAAATCCTTTTCTCTTAGTCCGTAGAGGATGCTGGGGATGCTTCAAGAACCATGGGGTATAGACGGGATCCGCAGGAGACATAGGCACACTTTAAGACTTTGATTGGGTGTGAACTGGCTCCTCCCTCTATGCCCCTCCTCCATACTCCAGTTTAAGTAACTGTGCCCAGGGAGACGTACATTTCGAGGAAAGAATTTATTGTGAAACCACAGTGAGCATCCTACCAGCACACACCTCAGTATGCCGCCGAACGTGGCGTTCAATAGAACACCAGCCGACGGCATGAAGAATATGCAGCAATACGCTGACATAAAGCATAACACAACCTGTGTGTGTAAACACAACCAATAACAGCATAACGCATGTCATGGCATGAACATCATCAGCAACAGGCTGACTTAAACACAACACACCATGTGTGTAAACATACCCAATAACTGCAGACACAGTACGCACTGGGACGGGCGTCCAGCATCCTCTACGGACTGAGAGAAAATGATTTAGCGGCAGGTATTAAAATCCTATTTTCTCATACGTCCTAGAGGATGCTGGGGATGCTTCAAGAACCATGGGGTTTATACCAAAGCTCTAGAACGTGCGGGAGAGTGCGGACGACTCTGCAGCACCGATTGACCAAACAAGAGGTCCACATCAGCCAGGGTATCAAACTTGTAACTTCGTAAAGGTGTTTGAACCCGACCAAGTAGCAGTTCAGCAAAGCTGTAAGGCCAAGACCCCTCGGCCAGCCGCCCAGGATGAGCCCACCTTTCTAGTAGAATGGGCCTTCACCAATTTCGGTAATGGCAATCCTGCCGTAGAATGAGCCGGCTGAATCGTATTACAGTCCCAGCGTGCAATAGTCTGCTTGGAAGCAGGCGCCCCAATCTTGTTGGGAGCCCATAGGACAAACAAAGCCTCTGTTTTCCCAATCTGAGCCGTTCTGGCAATATAGATTTTTAAAGCTCTGACCACCTCGAAAGACTTCGAGTCCGCCAAGGTGTCAGTAGACACTGGCACCACAATAGGCTGGTTTATATTAAACCACTTTTGGCAGAAAATGCTGACGAGTTCTCAACTCCGCTCTATCAGCATGGAAGATTAAATAGGGGCTTTTGTGAGACAAAGCCACCAATTCAGATACCCGCCTTGCGGATGCTAAGGCCAACAGCATGACTACTTTCCAAGTAATACATTTTAATGCAACCTTACGTAAAGGTTCAAACCAATGAGATTGCAGGAACTGCAACACCACATTAAGATACCATGGAGCCACAGGGGGCACAAAGGGAGGTTGGATGTGCAACACGCCCTTCAAGAACGTCTGTATTTCTGGAAGGGAGGCCAGTTCCTTCTGACAGAATTGATAAGGCCGTAATTTGTACTTTAACGGAGCCTAACTTTAGGCCCGCATCCACACCTGCTTGCAAAATATGGAGCAACCGCACCCGCGGAAAATCCTCCGTAGGAGCTTTTTTGGATTCACACAAAGACATATATTTTCTCCAAATACGGTGGTAATGCTCTGCCGTTACTTCTTCTCTAGCCTGAAGAAGTGTGGGAATGACTTCACTGGGAATACCCTTCCGGGCTAGGATTTGGCGTTCAACCGCCATGCCGTCAAACGCCGCCGCGGTAAGTCTTGATACACGCACGGCCCCTGTTGTAACAGGACCTCTCAAGAGGAAGAGGCCAGGGATCTTCTATGAGCAACTCCTGAAGATCTGGATACCAGGCCCTCCTTGGCCAGTCTGGAACAATGAGTATCGCCTGAATCCTTGTTCCTCTTATGATCTTCATCACCTTGGAATGAGTGGAAGTGGAGGGAACACCTAGACCGACTGAAACACCCATGGTGTCACCAGGGCGTCCACCTCTATTACTTGAGGGTCCCTCGACCTGGAACAATATCTTTGAAGTTTCTTGTTGAGGCGAAACGTCAACATGTCTATTTGAGGAATTCCACAATGACTTGACCCTTCTGCAAAGACCTCACTCTCCTGTCTGCTGAGGAAGTCCGGTTCCCAGTTGTCTACACCCAAAATGAAGATCGCTGACAGAGCGTTTACATGCCTTTCCACCCAAAGGAAAACCTTTGTGGCTTCTGCCATTTCCGCTCTGCTCTCCGATCCACCCTGGCGGTTTACGTAAGCCACTGCTGTATGTTGTCCGACTGAATTAAGATGGGCAGACCACGAACAAGATGTTCCAGAATGTTTATGTGCAGACAAGCTTCCTGGCTTGACCATTTTCCCTGGAAATTCGTTTCCCCCTGAATGACTGCGCCCCAGCCCTGGAGACCTGCAACCATGGACACCAGGATCCCATCCTGGATCCCGAACCTTCGTCCCTCTAGGAGGTGAGAACTGAGCAGCCACCACAGGAGAAAAACTCTGGTCCTGGAAGATAAGATTATTTTCCGGTGCATGTGCAGGTGAGACCCGGACCACCTGTCTAATTGGTCCCGCTAAAAAACACTCTGGCATTTAACCTGCTCACTGAATGGCCTTGTACGCCGCAACCCACTTTTTCATCAATGGAACGTATTGATGGATTGACACTGTTGTAGATCTGACCCGACTCTGGATCTTCAGAGCATTTTCCATTGGAAGAAACAAACTCTCAACAGTTCTGTATCTAACATTTTTCCCAAAGCGGACAACCGCGTCGTTGGGATCAACCGTGATTCTGGCAAGTTCAGGAGCCAACCACCTTGTTGAAGATCCGTGAGGGATAAAACAACGTTTTGCACCACTTGTTTCTTGCCCTCCCCGTACGCAGGAGAGCGTCCCAGTACAGAGTAATAATGCTTTTACTATTGAAGGAAATCATCATACCGCCATCACTCCGGTGAATTGGCACCGACAATCCTGAATAGCAAACCCAGGTAAGCCTAATGCGGAAGAACCGTATTTAGACCCTCTTTCTCCTTTAACAGATTGGAGATCCCTGCCCCGAGAGATTCCATCTTGTAGTTAAACTTCTTAAGTAGAAATTGTTTGGAATTGTTCTGAACAGGGCTTCCGGCCTCAGAAGCATGAAAAAGCTTGAATAACATCTTCTTTTTTTTTTTTTTTGTGACCGGGACAGCAGGACAATGACCTGATCCTGACCTAGTATGGTGTCACATATTACCTTCCCGTCCAGAGGAGATTTCGAAAAAATCAATGAGGGGAATCGTCTGGAAACTCCAGCATGTCCCCCTTTGTACTCCATTCCTAAACTCACTGGTCCATGTCCGTTCCAGGACTGACTGAAGAGTATTAGATGTGGCCCCACCGGTGTGGGCTCCCGCAAGATAGTCCCAGCGACATGCGGTGGATGTGGTAGAAACAGAGGATGATTTCTGCTTCTGCGAACTTGAAAAGGCTGCTGACCTCTTACCTTTTTCACCTTCCTCTACCTGCAAAGAAAGGGAAAACCATATCCATTCGGTTGAAATGACTGCATCCTACAAAAATGCGTCACCAAATGTCGTGAGGGAACATAGGACAAGAAGGTAGACTTACTAGTGGTATCTGCCGAGATCAACCTAACAAAGCCATCCCCAAACCAGGTTTCACCTTCATAGGGAAGATACTCCAGTTCTTCTCAGAGTCAGCCTCAGCATTCCATTGGTGAATCCACAACGCCCTCCTAGTCAACACCGCCATGGAAGTGGCCCGCTAAAACAAGAGTCCTATATCCCTTGTAGTCGCACGGCAGTATACTGCAATGATATAGACATGACTCTATTTAAGTTGCATACAACTACTCCCCCATGTGCATGTAATGCCAGTATAATCAACGTACATGCGGACACATAATTAGAGTATCACATATCTTCCTGCATACGATCCTTTGTGACAGGGCCCCGTGCAGAACAGGTGTCTCTCACCTTCTATCCATTGAGAAGGAAAAACTTTACCTCAGCACTCATTATAAATATATCTATATACATATATATATACATACATATATACAGTGGGGTTTGAAAGTTTGGGCACCCCAGGAAAAATTTCATTTTAATGTGCAAAAAGAAGCCAAGGAATGATGGAAAAATCTCCAAAAGGCATCAAATTACAGATTAGACATTCTTATAACATGTCAAAAAAAGTTTGATTTTATTTCCATCATTTACACTTTCAAAAGAACAGAAAACAAAAATGGCGTCTGCAAAAGTTTGGGCACCCTGCAGAGTTAATACCTTGTACTGCCCCCTTTGGCAAGTATCACAGCTTGTAAACACTTTTTGTAGCCAGCCAAGAGTCTTTCAATTCTTGTTTGAGGTATCTTCGCCCATTCTTCCTTACAAAAGTCTTCCAGTTCTTTGAGATTCCTGGGCTGTCTGTGACGCACTACTCTTTTAAGGTCTATCCATAGATTTTCAATTATGTTGAGGTCAGGAGATTGTGAAGGCCATGGCAAAACCTTCAGTTTACACCTCTTGATGTAATCCACCGTGGATTTTGAGGTGTGTTTAGGATCATTATCCATTTGTAGAAGCCAGCCTCTCTTTAACTTCAGCTTTTTCACAGATGACATCAAGTTAGCATCCAAAATTGCACCTACATATACACATCTAATACGTATACATATTTTTTGTCAGGAACAGCAAGGTCCCTAGTGACGTTAATATTCTAATGCGTATGAAGAGGTACTGAATGCCAATTTTTGAGGATCTGATCAGGAAACATTATGGTCGACCTAATTATTCGAGTCGATCTCAGGGAGTAGTGACTGGGCAAAATAACATTTTTGCGTCAGTGAGGGGTCTGAGAGAAATCCATTCTATGAATATGACTCCCTCCATAAATATTATCACGTCTGTGATCGTGCCACAGAACTATATAATCTTATTATACATACATATTACATATAGGTATAGCTTTATCTGATATGCATCACATTATCATGTCCATATCCACCCAATCAGATATTGTTGGTGCCGACAGGGACACCCCGCCACGTCTGTGTCTCCCATATAGTTTTCTCTTGGAAAAAATATACCTCTACTGACATGTTGGCATATTTACATGTACCAAGTACCATTAGGAGTCGACAGCACCGACATAGTCATTCCCTTTGTGGCAGAGCCCTCAGCCTCAAATATGCCGACACACGTGTACCAACACCCACCGACATTACACTGACTAGAAGGGATAGACCCCAGTACATTCTGTCATGGAAACACAGAAGAAGTTTACAGCTCATTTCCCCCAGCGCCCATGATATAGTGTGTTTATTTCAACTTATATTACACCAAACAATTGTGCCCCCCCTCGTTTTTCACTCTGAACTATACAGCAGTGTTTAGGAAGGACCAACGTCTCTGTGAGGAGAAAATGGCGCTGGAGAGAGCTGTGAGGGCTAAGCCACGCCCCTTCATCGGCGCGCTTCAGTCCCGCTCAAATCCACATATTTATACTGGCAGGGGTCTATAATTAGTGCCTAGGCACTTTAAATATACTTATTTGCCAGTGTAGAAAACCTCAGTGTTCATGCTGCCCAGGCCGCCCCCCCCCCCCCCCGTGCCCTGCCAGTGCCGCTGTTTGAGTGGGAGCATGGCGCGCAGCGCGACCGCTGCACGGTACCTCAACACTGAAGTCTTCTGCCGTCACTGAAGTCTTCTTTTACTCACCCGGCTTCTTTCTTCTGGCTCTGCAAGGGAGGTGACGGTTCGGCTCCGGGAACGAGCAGCTAGGCGTACCAAGTGATCGGACCCTCTGGAGCTAATGGTGTCCAGTAGCCTAAGAAGCAGAGCCTTTAACTCAGAGAAGTAGGTCTGCTTCTCTCCCCTCAGTCCCACGAAGCAGGTAGCCTGTTGCCAGCAGGTCTCCCTGAAAATAATAAACCTAACATAAAGTCTTTTCATAGAAACTCAGTAGAGCTCCCCTGTGTGTGACCAGTCTCTCCTGGGCACAGAGTCTAACTGGAGTCTGGAGGAGGGGCATAGAGGGAGGAGCCAGTTCACACCCAATCAAAGTCTTATAGTGTGCCCATGTCTCCTGCAGATCCCATCTATACCCCATGGTTCTTGAAGCATCCCCAGCATCCTCTAGGACATATGAGAAAAGCACAAATGCCACTGTGTAGCTCATTGGTATGGCCTCATACTGTGTAAACTGTAAATACTGTGTCCAGTTCTAAAGACCATGGGGGTAATTCAGACCTGATCACTTCTGTGCATTTTCGCACAGTGGGCGATCAGGTCTGTACTGTGCATGTGTATGCACCGCAATGCGCTGGAGCGTTGGACGAATGCAGCGGGCATCGGTGCATAGCGACGGGATGGTGCGAAAAAAGCGATCGCACAGGCGATCGCAAAGTGACTGACAGGAAGAGGCCGTTTGTGGGTGGCAACTGACCGTTTTAGAGGAGTGTCCGGTTAAACGCAGGAGGGACCAGGCATTTGGAGGGAGGGTTTCTGACGTCAGCTCCGGCCCCGATCATAGCATCGGCTGTGTAAGTCCTGGGCTGAGAATAAACTGCACAAACTAAGTATGCTTGCAGCGGGGCGATTGCTAGAAAGCCCCTTGCGGTCTTGCTGCGCTCGCCATGCTGCGGACACGGTGGCTCGCTGCCCTCACCACAGGTAATATTCTCCCTCTATGGGTGTCGTGGACACCCACAGAGGGAGAATAGCCTGTCTTGTGTTCCGGCGCCGGCATTGTACCGCTGTGCGGGATTCCGACGGCGGCATTGTGGTCTCCGGGATCCTGTGTGGCGGTATTTTAACCGCTTCCCCTCTTCCCCTGTGTGCTTTTCCTTCTCTTAAACCATCTTCCATTCCATGGTGCCTTTCGATGGCTCCAAACCCCTCAGTAGTCTAATGTCCCATGCCCCAAGCAATTTTGCACTGCTCTGGGTGATTTTGAGCACACACCTTGGGCTTCAAAATAAAAGTTGGTTGTAATACTGCAGCTGTAGTTCCTAACAGAGACTGTCCCAGGAAGAAAGCGCCCCCAAGTCCACTTGCCAGACCTCTGTCTTTATACTTCAGATAACTAGGCGCATTATAACATGACATTAACAGCAGCTATATTCAGTAATTGCTGCCCCCAGTATATGACTTGTAGAGAGGGACTCAGTATGATATCCTGGTTATCGGGATACAGGGGGTCACATGACTGACACCGGCATCCCGATCCCTCCGGGGGGGGGGGGGGGGAGGGGGGGGGCTGGCTAGTGCTAACCTCCCTTAGTGCCTAACCCTAACCCCCCTCCAGGTCCTAGCTCTAAAAGTTAACCCAATACTTACCTTCGGGTTGGCGGCTGTCGGCCTTCCGGCGCCAAGTAGATTCTAGCATCGGTCACATGACTGCCGGCATCCCGACAGCCAGGATTCTAAATGTATTGCATTGTCTTTATACAAACACATAACAAAGGTAACAATATATATCAATAGAAGCTGAAAATTAATAAATACTGTTTAACCACGTAACTGATGATTTTATTTTTTTTAAAACCACACAGAAATTATCATTTTTTTTATGAGTAACATAGCAACATAGTATCTAAGGTTGAAAAAAGACAATTGTCCATCGAGTTCAACCTATTTGTGGTCTCCTATGCAGGATTATTTTGTATAAAATTTTGACTGAAGTTGATGACTGCCGTTACGTTTTACCCCTCTTTTTTATAATAACCATAGTGCGTGACTATGCCCCGTAACCCTGGATATCATTATCCATTAGGAATTTATCTAACCCATTCTTAAAGGTGTTGACTGAATCAGCCATTACAACTCCCTCAGGCAGGGAATTCCAAACACGTATCGTCCTTACCGTAAAAAAAGCCTTTACGCCGTATTGTGCGTAACATTTTTGTATTTTTTTTTTATCAAACATCGGAACATTGGTCGGCACCATCGGAAACATTGTGACTTTCATTTTGACATCCGGGACAGCTGCAAGGTACTTGGGGATTGGGGGATGGGCGGCGACTATACATTTGCACGGCTGCTAAAAGTACCTAGCGAGCGATCAACTCGGAATGGGGGCCATTGTTATTAATAACATTTTCTTAATTTAACTATATATCAATAGCAAAAGGATGACTTTCATGAGTCACATCATTTTATAATGCCATTGTCTGAGCAGGGCACATCATATACCAAATTGAAGGTCTTGGTCTGTAGATTTACAGAGAAAATATTGGTTACTTTATTTGCAGAGTTAATAATAATAATAATAATAATAATAATAATTTTATTTATATAGCGCTCTTTCTCCAATAGGACTCAAGGCGCTTAACAGATACATAGCATAATATAGTACAGAAAATAATGAAGTACATTTTCATAAAATACAGAAGCATGAAGATACTAAAAGGGACATTATGGAAATGCTTGAGTAAACAGAAAAGTCTTGAGTCTACTTTTGAAGGATTCTATAGTTGGGGCCTCTCGCACTGTGCGGGGAAGTGAGTTCCATAGAGTCGGAGCCGCATGACTAAAAGCTCGACCCCCAGATGAATTACGGTAGATTCTAGGTACTGCTAAAAGTCCTTCATCTACAGATCGCAGTAATCGAGTGGGGCAGTATGGGGTCAGAAGCTGTTTCAGGTACCTTGGGCATTGGTCATGTAATGCTTTGAAACTCAGTAAGCCAATCTTGAAGATGATTCGCCATCGTACAGGCAGCCAGTGAAGGGAGTAGAGGATGGGTGTTATGTGGCTAGAACGGGGCTGGTTGGTGAATAGCCTGGCAGCTGTGTTTTGCACCAGCTGTAAGCGCTGCAATTATTTTGCTGGTAGACCAAGGTAGAGGGCATTTCAGTAGTCTAAACGAGATGATACAAATGCCTGTATGACTTTTGGCATATCATCTGAGGGAATTAAGTGCTTGATTCTGGCTATGTTTCTCAGGTGAAAGAATGAGGATTTGATTGTGGCTGATATCTGATGTTTAAGTGTCAAGCCACCATCCAGGACAACGCCAAGATTCCGCACACGATCACTGGTCTGTAATTCTGAATCCCCGAGTGTAAGACCAGTTGGTTGGCTATGCTGCAGTCTTGTCCTTTGATGTTGCGGTCATATCATAAGGACCTCTGTTTTATCCGGGTTCAGTCGCAGCCAACTGGCGCTCATCCACTCCTGTAAATCAGCTAGACAGCCATTTAGGGTTGCTATTGGGTTATCAGTGCCCGGAGCAAAGGACAAGTACAGTTGTGTATCATCTGCATAACAGTGGTAGACCAGGCCATGGTGCCTGTTTATTTCGCCCAATGGGAGCATGTATACTGCAAAAAGTATGGGGGATAGTATAGAACCTTGTGGGACACCACATGGCAATGGCACTGGTGGTGATGAGTATAATCCAGATGATGCTCTCTGTGACCTGCCTGTGAGAAATGATTTGAACCATCTTAGGACTGTGCCATCCAGACCACAGAAATGTATCAGTCGCTCAATCAGAAGCCCATGGTCCACGGTATCAAATGCTGCAGAGAGATCCAGAAGGATTAATATTGAACAGTCACCTCTGTCTTTTGCCATCAGAAGATCATTTAACACACACACCAGGGCTGTTTCAGTGCTATGTCTTCTCCTGAATCCTGATTGAAATGTATCATAAATATCATGGGTTGTCAGGCGGGTTTCCAGTTGATTTGCAACGACTTTCTCAATAACCTTTCCTAGGAAAGGAAGGTTTGATACCAGTCTGTAGTTGGTCATGCAGTCGGGATCTAAATTAGGTTTTTTAAGAAGCGGTCTAACAATTGCTTCCTTTAGGGGTCCAGGAAAAATGCCTGTCTGCAAAGAGCATTGAACAATTTTTGTAAAGACAGGACCAATTATATCCATACAACCTATTAGAAGCTTGGTTGAGGCTGGGTCCAGATCACAGGTGGTGGGACGCAAAATCCGAGCAATTTCAGCAGTGTCCTTTACATCCACTGGATCAAAGCTGGTCCATG
The DNA here is from genome assembly GCF_028390025.1 of Pseudophryne corroboree. Classification (NCBI taxonomy): domain Eukaryota; kingdom Metazoa; phylum Chordata; class Amphibia; order Anura; family Myobatrachidae; genus Pseudophryne; species Pseudophryne corroboree. The sequence goes on from NC_086449.1 coordinate 34,293,660, forward strand.
AAGGCAGGTAGCTTATATTGGCAGGCTTTGTAGTTTGACACTCCTTTGATGGCACTATGGAGATTCCAGCCCGGATGGTGGATATTTTATCTGCAAAGAAGTTTGCAAACTCGTTGCATCTTGCCTGGGAGAGGGAATGACCTGTGTGAAGCCCAGACCATTCATTGTGCACAGGAGGTCTTGGCCAAGGCATGAGAGCTCATCATCCACCCATGCATTGAAATCCCCGAGGATGAGCCATCTTGGATGTTCCAGAACCAGGCCAGCAACAGTGTCTGCAATTTCTTGTAGAAATATCTTTCCATCTCCAGGTGGCCGGTAAATGAGAAGTACTCTGAAACCTAATCCTGTCGAACTCCGGGCAGCAATGTACTCAAATGAGCGAGTAGTTTCAATAGGGTGGACCCTAAGTTTAAGTTCTTTTTTGAAGCAGATAGCCACTCCGCCACCTCTGCGGTCCAGTCTTGGGTTGTGGATGACAGAGTAGTTTGTTGGTACTGCAGCCTCCAATATAGGTGCTGCATTTTCATCTAGCCAGGTCTCTGTAATACAGGCTAGATCTGCAGATTCAATAAGGTCAGCAATTGTTGCAGTCTTGTTTCTTATAGATCTGGCATTACAAAGGACTGACCTGATTGGGCATACCAGAGGGCCTTCAGTTTTCTTTATGTTAAGTGCAGGAGTTCTGGGTATGGGGGTCACAAAGTGAGAGTTGACAGTTCTGTCCTTCCAAACACAGGGCCGTCTTTTGGGTATCACTTCTATTTGATTGTTCTTTGAGTATGGGGGTGAGCAGGTGGGCAAAGGACTTAGATGGTTACCGGAAGAAATACATTTCCGGCCTGCTCGCTTCCCACGAATGCGCCTGTGTTTTCTTTTTAAAATGCGAAGGGATTGGTGAATAGAAGCCTGTGATGGTGTGATAGGAACTGCAGAACGTGGTGGGCGGAGTGAAAGAATGAAGCTGAAGCAATACGTATACATTTGGTCATCAATGACAGATTACTATAAATTTGAGCTGCATATGATGATGAGAGAGGGAGAGAAAGCAGTGGGTTTTTTTTTGTTCTTGTTTTTTTTTTTCCTTTTTGTGTTTTGTTTTCCCCCAATTCGGTATGTGATCCAAAATTATAATGGGATTATGAACAAAGTTATTGCTATAACCTATTGTGTATATTTGAAGCAAGTAATAAATAAAATACCTGCTGATTTAGTCAATTATCCTAGGATAGGCAGCCTTTTGGAAAGGTGTTAGAAGCCAATTCCTACTGTGTAGGTGTGAAAAGTCTCAGTGTGAGAGGCCTTTGAAGTAGATTTTTTTGTGGGGGTAGTGATAACGTGTCCTGGAAATGGATCCTGATTTTAAACAGTGAGCCTTCAGCAATTCAGAGCCTGAATATACTGATATTAGTAGATTAATGCAATAAGTCAGTTATTTGTTGCTCAGAGAACAGAGGTGGATGATGTCTAAGTGAGGGGCTGGATGTAGCCGAAGATAGGTTGTAATCCACAATACCTTATCTGGGTAATGTCCAATGCAGAGTACAGCAGCTGCTAAACTGAAGGATTTCTCAGTGGAGATATGCAGAGAATTCAGTCCAGGATTCAATCCAGTGTGTATCTCAGCACAGGAATGCAATCCGTTGGTTTTGATGAAATGTCCGCGTAGAGTAGTACAAGTTCAAGGTAAGTCCTTGGATATTTATGATGATTCATAGGTCAGTTGTGGTGAATTTAAGCTGTTTTATGGAGTTGATCAGGAGCATACAAAAGGTGAGACAGCCATCTTGGGCGCCATACAAATCAGTTATGTGGCAAAACGTCCAAATGCCATTTACAATATTTCACCATTGTGCTTTGGAAAATGTAACAGTTGGTGAACTCACTGTGCACCTGCTAAGTGACCTGGAACATGTAACCTGCTCTTATACGTGATTCGTTGTTCATGCTTTCACTCAGTTTTTGTTGCACTGTTTATTTCTCCTGGACAGGTATCTAACCGTCTTGGTGTCATCTTGGTGTTTTGGACATCTGACTATTGAAAAGTTGCTTTTGTTTATAGCTCTTATACATCTATTTTGTTTATAGCTCTTATACATCTATTATAGGATTCCTGATCCCTGTGGACGGATGCAGGTCAATCTGTTTTTGTAAGTTAACCGTCTCGTGGCTCCATATGATAGCAAAGTCACCCCTACTTTAACTCTCCGGAAACCAGTCGAGGAGTTGGATTCTTCCATTGTTTCATTTTACTTTTTTCTATAATGCCCAGAAGTTCTCAATTACTAATATTGTTTGTGATGTTGTGTTATGCCAGACCCAGGACTGAGATGCCTTCTCACATATGGGAAGACATTTGCATACCCCAGGCAGTATTATGTGCTATTACCAGGTATACATGCCTGTATGCCTTACCTTTCCCTCCTCCGATATTCTTTCTATGTCCGTCTATTATCATGATTATGTTACTGTATGCTGCAGCGACCACTTAACTTCTTACCTTTTTTATGTTTCTCATGATTCTTTCCAATGACTAGTCTGAAAATTGGTTCGTGGGATATAGGGGGAATAAACTCCCCTCAAAAGAGGAAAAAAATCCTAATGTACATCACCAAATTCACATGGATGTAATGTTTCTGCAAGAAACGCACCTAGTGGCATCCAAAACACTTAAACTTAATGCCTTGAAATGGAAATTGATGGCATCTGCCCCTTTCACCTCCAAGGCTAGAGTGGCTATACTAGTCAAACATGTGCCAATCGAGGTTAGAAATACCATAGCTGACCCTGATGGTTAAACATTCCTTCAAAAACAGTTAACTGTTCTCACCCCATTTAATGATATCCCTTTTATAGTGGGGGGAGATCTCAACGGTGTTTCAGCTTAATAAACAAATACCATGTATGGGTGGGGGTAAACCCCCCAGATGTGGAGTCCCATGGTTTGCCCAGAATCTTAATCTAATAGACATTTGGAGAGTCCTGAATCCAATTGAAAGGGAATTTACTTGCCTTTACGCGGCTCACGGATTGAGCCTATTACACTGCCGATCACGCTGTGGTCTGGATGGAATTGACATTATAGGCTGAAAGGAGCCCATTTCATTCATGGAGATTCCCTTCCACCCGGTCTACCTCTCAAGTTTAGAAACAAGGTGGAAGCTGCTTGGGTCACCTATCACGATAATGCTGACACGGCTGTTTCTTCACCAGTTTTATTTTATCAGGCTTCAAAAGCAGTCCTTAGAGGGGATATTTTGTCATACACGTTGCAGGTCTATAAATCATTACACACAGATTACCTCCAAGCGCAACGGTTACCGACAGCCGGGTTCCAATCTTATAAAGCTGACCCATCTAATATTAAGAGATACTACACAGCTAAAATTGCTTTCGATGGCTTATTTACGAAGATGGAAGCAAGGTATTAGTTTTAAAAAATGTGTTACGTGGGCAGCGCTCCCCGATGATAGTCCACCCACTAAAGAAATCAGACGGCACTTATACGCGCAAATCGCATTGTTAATGCATTCTTTTTAAACTAAATTGTACTCGAGGCCCCCTCTGCTACCTGTGCATGAGTTTTGGGATGGACTACCGATTCTGCAAGTCTCTGTAGTTCAGTAAGATTCCCTGATTAAGGAAATATCTGAGAACGAGGTGACGAAGGCCGTTGCAGGTCTAATAAATGGTAAAGCCCCGGGTCCGGATCGACTCACCTCGGAGTATTATAAGTTCATGGCTCCCAAAATAATGCCAATTCTGACACTAGAATTTAATTCTATCCTGACTAAGGGTGAGCTCTCTCTATTTTTTAATTTGGCAATCCTGAATGTATTACCAAAGCCCGGCAGGGATCTGTCTGAACCCTGTTCATATAGGCCATAGGATGCGAACTCAGACCTCATTACCCCACACAGGGCATGTTTCGCATGAAGTGAAATAATTAACTCCACCTGCGGACCTTTTAAATTGTGTGTAATTAATACACCTGTGCACCTGCTGGGTTACCTGCAAATGTGCACTGTGTGGGGTAATGAGGACCGAGTTTGCAGACCTATGATATAGGCCGATATCACTGCTTAACATAGATTACAAACTGTTGATGAAAATACTTGCAGATAGACTCAAAGTTTGCCATCTGTTGTGCACTGGGATCAGACAGGTTTTTATTATGGGTCGCTCATCAGGAAGGTGCTGGCCGCAATCAGTTCATCCCAGTATGCCCTGTCTGCAGTTCCCACAGCGATTCTATCTCTAGATGCATAAACAGCTTTTGACATAGTGCACTAGGATCATTTGTACGATACAATGGCCCGATTTGGTTTTCCGCCTAAATTTATTTCTTTCCTGCAGACTTTGTATACTGATCCAAGATCTCAAATATTGTGTAATGGCCTTTTGTCGCCACGCTTTTGTATCAGCAGGGTCACAAGACAGGGCTGCCACCTCTCACCCCTTTTCAGGCAGTCCCCAAACTATCAAGGTATTAAGATAGGTAATGTCGACTTGCGCTTATCATTATCTGCTGACAATATGCTATTGTTTTTATGGCATCCACATTACTCTCTACCAATAGTTTTTGACCTGATCTCGAAGTTTAGTGATTTTTCTGATTATAAGATAAATTTACACAAATCCGAATTACTCCTGTTAAATCATCAGGATAGCTACTCATGCACTGAAGGCCCCCTTAGCATGATTATTAAATATTTAGGAGTACAAATCCCAGCATGACTACATAATCTGTATACACTTAATTCTATTCCAGTTATCTGCTCTATCTCGAAAATCTTGACAATTGGCATTCCCTACCGTTGTCTGTTCTGGGCAGAATTGCACTAGTTAAGATTGTGCTTTTCCCTGTTTTCCCATTTAATACAGATGTTGCCGATACGCATGTCATTAATGTTTATTAAAAAAGTATTTATCGTAAATTTATATGGAGGGGTGGCAAATCTAGAATATCTAGTAATCATTAGAAACTACCATGATGTAAGGGAGGAATGGGTTTACCAGACTTGTTGCACTTTTCATATTTAGTACTTTTTAGATAGACTGGCTATATGAACGGGATGTATATATGTTGTTTGATTTGGATTGTGCCCTTTTTTCCCCCTTTTCACCTGGTGCATTATTGCACACCCCTAAAGCTAAAATTCCTGCACATATTTCCGCACATTTGTTGTTTAAAGATGTTTACATGGCGTGGTGGGCAATTAATAGGACATTTCACAGGAATCCTCTAACTTCTCACCTGATATCTCTCAGGGACAATCCTTTATCCTCACCAGGGATGGAAGACGCAGCATTTTATAGACTGAAATTGAAAGGTATTAAGCTGATGTCTTTGATCCATGTGGCCGAATCATTTCCTTTCCAATTTTGCAGGAACGTTTTGGGCTAATCAACTCCTATCATTATACTTATCTACAAATTAAACACTATGTGGCTTCACTCCCTCCAGTAGTAGCTACTAGTTCTACTACAGATCCCTTTCTTCCTTTGCTGAACTTGGTTAAAACTATATCGTACAGAACCGGGTTTCTATATTACGATTTATGTGTTAATCTTGTAAAATTCCGGAACCAGACAAGTCATGGACCCAGAATATTTCCAACATTGATGACCCTGACAACTTATTTTATCAATATGATAATACCTTGAGGATTTTACAATCCTCCTCCTTGCCGGAAGTACATTTAAAAACAATCTATAGGGCCTATATTTCCCAGGCCCAAAGGAAGCACTTTGTCTTTGGAGAATCAGGCCATTGCTTGAAATGCTTCCATTCATCTGCCACATATCACAATTTTTGGGACTGTGGCTGCATTAAAGGGTTCTGGAATAAAATAGTGACCATCATCAACACAAGCTTTTCTGTTAGCGAATAAGAAGGCTCTTGGGTTTAGAGTTACTCTAACTTCAGGGTCTGGAACTTAGATGATTCCTGCAAATATCTGTACCTTTTTTTGTTTTAATGTTCTGGTAACAGTAGCGAAAAAAGTCCTACTTAAGAAATTGATCTCTAGACACTCACTGACGCTACATGCGGTTCACAATATGCTTCTTAGGGTGTTATACTTTGACCGCTATGCTACCATACCAGATATAGATAAGGGATTCAATTTTCTAAAAAAAAATGGAGGCCACACATAGTTACACTATCAAAGGCATTGCAATCTCACATATTCAAATTGTTTGAGGACACTGAATGGTACTTGCACAAAAAAATAATCGGAGACTTCTGAGTTGGAATATACTTTTATTGCATTGTAACTGTAATGTACATTGGATCTTGCATACCACGTTATATTTAATCTATTTCGATCTAAGTGGTTGAGTGGTTTGAGACGCGCTTAAAAGCAGAATCCTACTACGCGTTTCTTATACTTCTTCCCCTTTCCTTTTCTACATTTGCATAATTGTTCTGTTTTCTTGTAAATTATGGCAAGACTGACACTACACTGTATTGATTAATTTTTAGTGTGTATCACTTTATGGACTATTCTGTCCCCATCACCGTGATTTATGCATGGCTTTCTTTATGTATACAGTCTCTCTTGTACCATGTTGCCTATTGAAATTTAATAAAAATATTTTTTGGGGAAAAACAAAACTACAGTACTGCTTTTTTTAAAAGATTGCAGTCCATAACTATTCCTGACCAAGGGGGCAATATCAAGAAAACTTGTGTGAATGATGGAAAGTATTTGTATTAAGATGAGAACTAAAGGAAGGAATTGAATCAGAATACCAGCTCCAAATGCCAAAATAGGTAGTCTAAATACCTGCCATGGAGCGCCAAGTTTGCAGTGAAAATTGGTCCTAAAAGAGCCCCATGTACAAACTGGCAAAACTCGGGGCAAACTATATTGCCCATGGTGTTCCCATGTACCTGGAGATGTGTCGAGCAGAAAAAAAAATGATGAGAAAGAATAAAAGAAACTGAATCCAGGATAAACTTACATTGTCTAGGATCCAATCCCATATCAGTACACTAGCTGTTCTACCCGTTCTTCGCACAGGAGTTTCTGATTTTCACATTTGTACATATAAATGTAAAAAATTTGGTAAATCTTTAGAGCTGTAAATTTGAGACGTCTTAATGTAAGTAACTATTAATCCATGGTTCTTGGCATTCACCCGTAGCAGATACGGTGAAAAGAGACAGGACCATTTTTGTAGTTTATTAAATTCTACACACTGGAGGTGCAATCCAAATTTTGATCCAATTGTCCATTTGGGCAGTATCGTTCATGCAACGCAAGCCACGCATTGGTAAAGACATCATTATGTCAACCCCCACTTTCATTACATTACGGGAGGTTTTTTTAAAATTCTAATTACATTGTTTTACTATCTCTCACCTGCAGAATACTTGTTACATTTCATCTAACATATCGGGACGTAAGAGAATTAGAGTCAGTCAGTCAGTGCTTTCGCATTTCATACATATATATATATATATATATATATATATAAATAAATAAACAAATGTTGGACAGCCTCAAATCCCCCTTTGTGGGTATGGTGTACAGAGTCTCTATATCACACAAGTGGACACCCCTCATACCAAGTGATACCATTCATAAAGTTTTGAATTAGGGCATATCTCAGATGTGGAATCGAAAAGTAATGACGTGAGTTTGAAGATAAGAGTCAACAAAAGATAGTTTAGTGATTAAAGAACCCAGATATAACAGGACACCCAGGTAGTGAGAATAAATATTTATGAATTTTAGAGAGGTGATAATAGGTGGGAATAATCGGGTGTGCAGCATAAAGAAAACAATTTAAATATCACCCTTGGTCAGTGCACTATCCAACAGATTTTTCAACTTGAATAGAAATTGAACCGTTGAAAAATGTAAATTTGCTAGAAAACGTATTTATCTGCTTGCATGCCTCAGAGAGGTAATCAATTCCAACTTGAATGACAACACCTCATCAGCCCCGTTAATTATTATAGACTCACCATTCGTAAATTATCCTGATGGATCTTATATATATTGTATTTTTTTTAGTACAAAATTATAAAAAATCCTTCTTCATTCTATAACTGACCTCAGGATATTCTGACAGTTTGTCGGTAGCTCCACTCTCAGCCAAGAGCTCATCTAATGCATGAATCATTTCTTGATCATTATCCAGGACAATAGCACTACCATTAATGATTTCGATGTTTATATTGGCAAAATATCTCTTACGATCAAACATATCAGGGTTACGTCAAGTCCCCCATTACAATCACTGATTTTTCATTTTTCGCAAAGTGTCCTTGTCTTTTATTTCTTAACCTATTTTTACACTTTTTAGTGGATTGCTACCTCCTCTACATAACCTGCATCTTCATCTCTATCTTTTTTGATAATCCGGTCCTAAAAAAATTAGTCATTTGTCTTGATTAATGGTTTACTCTACTTTGAATTCACCAGAATTTTGATCAGTTCTCTTACTTTGTGATAAATGATTTTGATATTGGCCCCCTTCGAAAAATAGTGATAATTCAGCTTGGGATAATGTTCATCTTCACACGATTAGTTATAATTACAACACTTACATCTGTCTATATACATCTGTTCCATTTACACGCATATTGGAATTCACTATTCTTTCTTCCCAGTTGTTTCACATAACTGTCTGTTCTAAGCTTAAAAAAATCAGAGGGTGGATTAGATCTACCTACTGGAGACTGATTCCTGACATGCCTCCTGTAAAGGATCTCACTAGATTGTTAGCCTAAGTATTAAAGTGTCAAATCAATATTTTTCATTATTACCCAGGAATTTTTCATTATCCTCAATTTATTTTTATTTAATATCTGATCTCGTTCTTTAAACCCAATCACATTTTAAAAATACTTCGGCAGGTCTTGAGTTTTTTTCCAATTTCTCCAAATAATTTGGAAATCTAATTTCCTCTATATGAAAGTAATAGTCTAATCAGTGGAAATGAACACTTGTCCAATACAGTATTCCAATTAGCGGTCAATTTAGGATCATCCTTAAAGGAACAGGATTTGAAAATGTGTCACCCTCTAAGGATCATATTATGATCTATATATTTGTGAAGAATTTCCTGAATCCACCAACGTCTTGTCTCTGCTAAAAGCCTTGACTCTAAATTACTGAACTTATGCATCTTAGAAGTACCTTGCCTTTTGATCAATAGTTACTAAGTAACAAAGTTCTCCTATGCAATTTACAACAATAATAATAATAATAATAATTTTATTTATATAGCGCTCTTTCTTTAATAGGACTCAAGGTGCTTTATCTGCTGAGTCTTTGAGTGGTGCCACTACAGAATAAATATAACACAATCAATATCCTTGTAACTGTAGCACTGCCCAAAATACAACAAAACAACCCAATACATCAAATAACTAGGCATATATAACATGACATTAACAATAGCTGTATAAAGGAAACAAAATCCATCCTCTCCTGTATTTATCGATACCAATTTATAGAAAACACATGCCACATTTCAGAAAATTTATATTGGCTCCCTTGTATGGATATTGTGGTGATAAAAGATAATTTATGAATTTTTCTTACTAGTAAACCAGTATGCATTCAGAACACGTAAATGGTTTCTTCTGTGTGAATCATTTGATGTTTCAGAAGACGGAACAATTCTGTATAGCAATTGCTACTTTTGGAGCACTTATATATATTTTTCTTCTGTGTGAATCCTCATATGTGTAACATGCTGTCGCTTGGAGGTAAAACATTTGCTGCATTCAAAACATTTATATGATTTCACTCCTGCGTGGCTCCTCTGATGTATAACAAGAGATGACCTACGGGGAAAACATTTGCTACATTCAGAACATGTAAATTGTTTATCTCCGGTGTGAATCTTCTGATGTTTACGAAGACGTGAGCCATCTGTAAAACATTTTCTGCATTCAAAGCATATAAATGTTTTTTCTCCTTTGTGAATTCTCCGATGTATAACAAGTTGTGGCTTGTAGGTAAAACATTTGATACATTCAGAACATTTAAATGGTTTCTCTCCTGTGTGAATCCTCTGATGTATAACAAGTTGTGGCTTGGAAGTAAAACACTTGCTGCATTCTGAACATTTATACGGTTTCTCTCCTGTGTGAATCCTCTGATGTAAAACAAGTCGTCGCTTGGAGATAAAACACTTGCTACATTCAGAGCATTTAAATGGTTTCTCTCCTGTGTGAATCCTATGATGTATAACAAGTTGTGGCTTGGAGGTAAAACATTTGCTGCAATCAGAACATTTAAATGGTTTCTCTCCTGTGTGAATCCTCTGATGTATAACAAGTTGCGACTTGGAGCTAAAACATTTGCTGCAATCAGAACATTTAAATGGCTTCTCTCCTGTGTGAATCATATGATGACGGACAAGTTCTGATTTATGGTAAAAACACTTGCTGCATTCTGAACATTTATACGGTTTCTCTCCTGTGTGAATCTTCTGATGTAAAACAAGTCGTCGCTTGGAGCTAAAACACTTGCTACATTCAGAGCATATAAATGGTTTCTCTCCTGTGTGACTCCTCTCATGTATAACAAGTTGTCGGTTGGCGGTAAAACACTGGCCACATTCTGAACATTTATATGGTTTCTCTCCTGTGTGGCTCCTCTGATGTCTAACAAGAGATAACTTACGGGAAAAACATTTGCTACATTCAGAACATGTAAATGGTTTCTCTCCTGTGTGACTCCTCTGATGTTCGCGAAGACCTGAAAAATGTGTAAAACTCTTGCTGCATTCAGTGCAGGTATATGGTTTCTCTCCTGTGTGACTCCACTGATGTTTACGAAGACTTGACAAATCTTTAAAACAATTGCTGCATTCTGAGCAGGTAAATGGTTTCTCTCCTGTGTGAATCCTCAGATGTATAACAAGTTGCGACTTTTTGTAAAAACATTTGCTGCATTCAGAACATTTAAATGGTTTCTCTCCTGTGTGAACCATATGATGACTGACAAGTTGTGATTTATGGTAAAAACACTTTTTGCATTCTAAACATTTATATGGATTCACTCCTGTGTGAATCCTCTGATGTGTAACAAGATCTCCCTTATAGACAAAACATTTGCTGCAATCAGAACATTTATATGGTTTCGCTCCTGTGTGAATCTTTTGATGTCTAAGAAGACTTGACTGATCTATATAACACTTGATACATTCAGGGCATTTAAATGGCTTTTCTCCTGTGTGAAGTCTCTTGTGCTTAACAAGTTGTTGCTTGGTGGAAAGACACTTGCTGCATTCTGAACATTTATTAGATTTCTCTCCGGTGTGGTTCCTCTGATGAATGACAAGAGATGAATTTTGGGGGAAATACTTGCTAGAGTCAGAGCCTGTGTGAATTGTCTGATGTTTAATAAGTTGTCGCTTGGCGATAAAACACTTGCTACATTCAGAGCACTGAAATGGTTTTTCTCCTGTGTGAATTCTCTGATGGAGAACAAGTTGTTGCTTGGAGGTAAGACACTTGCTGCATTCAGAGCATTTAAATGGTTTTTCTCCTGAGTGACTCTTCCAATGTCTTTCAAGACTTGAATTACGGGTGAAAGATTTGCTGCACTCAGAGCATGTAAATGGTTTCTCTCCTGTGTGGCTCTTGTGATGTGTGAGAAGCTCTGAATAACGATTAAAGCTTTTGTCGCACTCAGAGCACAGATGTGTTCTCTCTCCTTTGAGGCTCATCATGTATGAGAGGAGAATCAAATTAGTTGTTGAATGTTTCTTCTATCCAGAACATGAGAATTTTTTGTGAATGCTCTAGAGGTGTAAGAAGAAATTGACGTCTCTAGTTGGCTTGTTAGAGAACATTGTCCCTTTTCACGACGTCTTCTAATATTATGAGTAAGAATCCTGCTACTTCTTTGTCCTGTAAGAAAGTTGATAGGTAAAAGCAGAAAGGTTACCAGGATAATTGTACTTTTATGGTAGAAGTGTATTACTTTATAATGAAGATGATGTAGATTTAGAAACAACTGCACATATCACAGTCACTGACCATTGCTTTATATTTGCGTATGTTGCCAAATTAGAGAGAAAATAGAGTGGCCAGACAGAAGCGGGATGGCAGCCCCCCCCCCCGGAGTTTGCCAAAATGCACCTGAAGGACTCGCAGACCATGAGAAACAAAATTCTCTGGTCTGATGAGACAAAGATTGAACTCTTTGGCGTGAATGCCAGGCGTCATGTTTGGAGGATACCAAGCACCGCTCATCACCAGGCCAATACTATCCCTACAGTGAAACAATGTGGTGGCAGCATCATGCTGTGGGTATGTTTTTCTGCTGCAGGAACTGGGAGTCTAGTCAGGACGGAGGGAAGGGTAAATGCAGCAATGTACAGAGATATCCTGGATGAAAACCTGCTCCAGAGCGCTCCTTATCTCAGACTGGGGCAACGGTTTATCTTTCAGCAAGACAACGACCCTAAGAACACAGCCAAGATATCAAAGGAGTGGCTTCAGGACAACTCTGTGAATGTCCTTGAGTGGCCCAGCAAGAACCCAGACTTGAACATCTCTGGAGAGATCTGAAAATGGCTGTGCACCAACGCTTTCCATCCAACCTGATGGAGCTTGAGAGGTGTTGCAAAGAGGAATGGGCTAAACTGCCCAAAGATAGGTGTGCCAAGTTTGTGGCATCATATTTAAAAAGACTTGAGGCTGCAAGTGCTGACAAAGGTGCATCAACAAAATATTGAGAAAAGGCTGTGAATACTTATGTACATGTGATTTCTTAGTTTTTTTATTTTTAATAAATTTGCAAAAATCTAAAAAAAAAAAAAACTTTTTTTCATGTTGCCATTATGGGGTATTGTGTGTAGAAGTTTGAAGGAAAAAAAATTATTCCATTTTGGAATAAGGCTGTAACATAGCAAAATGTGGAAAAAGTGAAGCGGTGCACTGTATATAGTAACTGGATAATCCTCTGACCTCCGTATGTGCAGAACATACATTACAGACCCCCTGCACGGACCATAGGTGGGTAACCCATGCTATTGTCCCTGTCACACCTAGTGTCACCAGGTTGCCCCCATTCTCTCTGCACACACCATGGAAATGGGGACAATGTGATCTCACAGTCACTCAGATTAGTGTGATGGGTGCAGGGGAATTAGGGTCCATTATTGTATGATACCAGGTTATTAAAGGATAAATAGCACATTTCTATGTATGAGATTAGGTGAGTTTGGTGGTAGGGAATAGGGATTTTAAACCTACCGGTAAATCTTTTTCTCGCAGTCCGTAGAGGATGCTGGGGACTCCGTAAGGACCATGGGGATATACGGGCTCCGCAGGAGACATGGGCACTTTAAGAAAGACTTTAGATCCTGGGTGTGCACTGGCTCCTCCCTCTATGCCCCTCCTCCAGACCTCAGTTAGAGAAACTGTGCCCAGAGGAGACTGACAGTACGAGGAAAGGATTTTTGTTAATCCAAGGGCAAGATTCATACCAGCCACACCAATCACACCGTATAACCTGTGATAAATTACTCAGTTATCCGTATGAAAACAACATAGCATCAGTTCAAGACCGATGCAACTATCACATAACCCTTATTCAAGCAATAACTATATACAAGTATTGCAGAAGTAGTCCGCACTTGGGATGGGCGCCCAGCATCCTCTACGGACTACGAGAAAAAGATTTACCGGTAGGTTTAAAATCTTATTTTCTTACACGTCCTAGAGGATGCTGGGGACCCCGTAAGGACTATGGGGATTATACCAAAGCTCCCAAACGGGCGGGAGAGTGCGGATGACTCTGCAGCACCGATTGAGCAAACAGGAGGACCCCCTCAGCCAGGGTATCAAACTTATAGAACTTTGCAAAGGTGTTTGAACCCGACCAAGTAGCAGCTCGGCACAGCTGTAGTGCCGAGACCCCCCGGGCAGCCGCCCAAGAAGAGCCCACTTTCCTAGAGGAATGGGCCTTGACTGATTTAGGCAACGGCAAACCAGCCGTAGAATGCACTTGCTGAATCGTGCTACAGATCCAGCGAGCAATAGTCTGCTTTGAAGCAGGGGCACCAATCTTGTTGGTCGCATACAGGATAAACAGTGCTTCTGTTTTTCTGACTCTAGCCGTTCTGGCTACGTAAATTTTCTAAGCCCTAACCACATCAAGTGACTCGGAATCCTCCAAGTCACGCGTAGCCACAGGCACCACAATAGGTTGGTTCATATGAAAGGATGAAACCACTTTTGGCAGGAATTGAGGACGGGTCCGCAATTCTGCTCTATCCATATGGAAAATCAGATAGGGGCTTTTATGTGACAAAGCCGCTAATTCCGACACTCACCTAGCCGAAGCCAAGGCTAATAACATGACCACCTTCCAAGTGAGATATTTCAACTCCACCGTTTTAAGTGGTACAAACCAGTGTGACTTAAGGAACTTAACACCACGTTAAGGTCCCATGGATCCACCGGAGGTACAAAAGGAGGCTGAATATGCAGCACTCTCTTTACAAAAGTCTCAACTTCTGGGAGAGAAGCCAATTCTTTTCGATAATGGATAGGGCCGAAATCTGAACCTTAATGGAGCCTAATTTTAGGCCCAAATTCACTCCAGTTTGTAGGAAGTGAAGGAAACGGCCCAGATGGAATTCTCCCGTAGGAGCATTCCTGGCCTCCAACAAGAAACATATTTTCGCCATATACGGTGATAATGTTTAGATGTCAAGTCCTTCCTAGCCTTTATCAGCGTAGGAATGACCTCATCCGGAATGCCTTTTTTTTCCGCTAGGATACGGCGTTCAACCGCCATGCCGTCAAACGCAGCCGCGGTAAGTCTTGGAACAGACATGGTCCCTGTTGCAACAGGTCCTGCCTTAGAGGAAGAGGCCACGGATCTTCTGTAAGCATTTCCTGCAGATTCGGATACCAGGTCCTTCGTGGACAATCTGGAACAATGAGGATTGTTCTCACTCCTCTTTTTCTTATTATTCTCAACCCTTGGGTATGAGAGGAAGAGGAGGAAATACATAGACTGACTGGAACACCCACTGTGTCACTAGGGCTTCTACCGCTACTGCCTGAGGGTTTCTTGACCAGGCGCAATAACTCTGCAGCTATTTGTTGAGGCGGGACGCCATCATGTCTATCTGTGGCAGTCCCCACCGAACTGCAATCTGTGCGAAGACTTCCTGATGAAGTCCCCACTCTCCAGGACGTAGGTCGTGCCTGCTGAGGAAGTCTGCTTCCCAGTTGTTCACTTCCGGAATAAACACTGTTGACAGTGCTCTTACATGATTCTCCACCCAGCGAAGAATTATGGTGGCTTCCGCCATCGCCACTCTGCTCCTTGTGCCGCCTTGGCGGTTTACATGAGCTACTGCGGTGACGTTGTCTGACTGGATCAGAACCGGTTGGTCGCGAAGTAAGGTCTCCGCTTGACGTAGGGCGCTGTATATGGCCCTTAATTCCAAGATGTTGATGTGAAGACAAGTCTCTTGACTTGACCAAAGAAAAGATATATCTTGTTAGACAGAAGGAGACAAAGAAGGTAATCAGATGTGCAAAGGCACAAGCTGAGGAGAAAATGGCCCAGTCAGTGGGTAAAGGAGGCAAAACTTTTTTTAGGTATATAAGCGAAAGGAGAAAAACAAAAGGCGGAATTATACAACTAAAGACGGACACTGGGAGTCTTGTTGAAGGAGACAATTTAATAGCAGATCATCTTAATGATTATTTTTGCTCAGTATTTACTACTGAAAGAGAGGGGAAGGGGCCACAGTTAAGTTGCAGGGATATTCAGGAAAATGAAACAAGTACATTTACAGAGGAGACGGTCCTAACAGAACTCTCAAAGCTGAAAGTGGACAAATCTATGGGGCCAGATGGGATACAGCCAAGGATACTAAAAGAACTTAAAGAGGTGCTGGTAGCACCATTGACAGAATTATTCAACCAGTCATTAGCTGCAGGAGTAATTCCAGGGGACTGGAAAAGAGCAAACGTAGTCCCACTGCACAAAAGTGGAAGCAAGGAAGAAGCAAACAACTACAGACCAGTGAGTCTTACATCAGTAGTAGGGAAATGGATGGAAACACTCTTAAAAGAAAGAGTTGTAGATTATCTCAAATCCGTCAATTTACTGGATCCCAAACAGCATGGATTCACTGGGGGGGGGGGAGATCATGTCAAACAAATCTTATTGACTTTTTTGATTGTGTGACTAAAGTGATGGATAAAGGTGGAGCCATGGATATAGCTTATCTAGACTTTAGTAAGGCTTTTGACATAGTTCCACATCGCAGACTGCTAAATAAACTTGAAAGTTTGGGATTGGATATTAGGATTATTGAATGGATAAGATCTTGGTTGAAGGATAGAAAACAGAGAGTTGTGGTAAATGGAGTGCATTCACAGGAGGGAAATGTTACCAGTGGAGTACCCCAGGGATCTGTACTTGGACCAGTGCTTTTTAATATCTTTATTGGTGACATTGCAAATGGCATTAAAGGGAAAGTATGCCTTTTTGCAGATGACACAAAGGTATGCAACAGGGTAGACACACCAGGTGGGGTAAAACAAATGATTGAGGATCTAGGTAGACTAGAGGAATGGTCAAGAGTCTGGCAATTACAGTTTAATGCCAAAAAATGCAAAATCATGCTCTTGGGTCTCAAAAATCCTAAAGCTAAATACAGTATTAATGGCACTATACTGGAAACTAATGAGGAGGAAAGGGATCTAGGAGTCACTATTTCAGATGACTTAAAGGCAGGTAAGCAATGTAACAAGGCAATGAGGAAGGCTAGTCAGATGCTTGGCTGCATTGGGAGAGGAATCAGCAGCAGAAAAAAAGAAGTAATAATGCCACTGTATAGGTCATTGGTACGGCCTCATCTAGAATACTGTATTCAGTTCTGGAGGCCATATCTTCAAAAGGATATTAATACATTAGAAACTGTACAAAGGAGGGCAACTAAAATGGTGCATGGCCTACATCACAAAACATACCCAGAAAGACTAAGAAATCTCAATATGTATAGTTTGGAGCAGAGAAGGGAAAGGGGGGACATGATAGAAACTTTCAAATATATCAAGGGTTTTAACAAAGTCCAGGAGGGAAACATTCTCCAAATGAAGAGAAGCAATAGGACACGAGGACATGCACTGAGACTGGAGAGGAGGGAGGTTCAGGGGAAATTTGCGGAAAAATTATTTCACAGAAAGGGTAGTGGACAAGTGGAATAGCCTCCCATCAGAGGTGGTAGAGGCTAAGACAGTAGAGCAATTTAAACATGCATGGGATAGACATAAGGATATCCTTACAAAGAAATAAGGATCAAATAAGGTTGGAGATAAAAATAATATATATATAAAAAAAAAAAAGGGGCAGACTAGATGGGCCAAGTGGTTATTATCTGCCGACAAATTCTATGTTTCTATGACCTTGGAAATTTCTTCCCTGTGTGACTGCTCCCCAACCTCGGAGGCTCGCGTCCGTGGTCACCAGGATCCAGTCCTGAATGCCGAACCTGCGGCCCTATAGAAGTTGAGCCCTCTGCAGCCACCATAGTAGAGATACCCTGGCGCTGGGGGATAGGGTGATCAACTGATGAATCTGTAGATGTGACCCGGACCACTTGTCCAGTAGGTCCCATTTGAAGTCCTCGCATGGAACCTGCCGAAGGGAATGTTTTTCCCAGGACTCGAGTGCAGTGATGCACTGACACCTGTCTTGGTTTCAATAGGTCCCTGATTAGAGTCATGAGTTCCTGGGCCTTCTCTATCTGAAGGTAAACCCATTTCTGGTCCGTATCCAAAATCATACCCAAGAAGGGCAGATGAGTCATAGGAACCAACTGTGACTTCGGGATATTGAGAATCCAGCCATGTTGCTGTGACACCTTCAGCGAAAGTGACATGCTGTTCAACAACTGCTCTTTTGATCTCGCCCTTATTAGGAGATCGTCCAAGTATGGGATAACTGTGACTCCTTGCTTGCGTAGGAGCACCATTATTTCCGCCAATTACCCTGAAATTAGTAATGACAATACTGTACCGCCATTGTCAGGTACGCCTGATGGGGTGGATAAATGGGAACATGAAGGTATGCAGCCTTTATGTCTAGATACACCATCAAATCCCCCCTTCCAGGCTGGTGATGATCGCTCTGGGCGATTCCACTTTAAATTTGAACCTTTTCCCATATAGGTTCAGAGATTTTAATTTTAAAATAGGTCTGACCGAACCGTACGGTTTCGGGACTACAGCCAAGGTTGATTCATATCCCCTTCCTTGTTGCAGGAGGGGAACCTTGAGCACCACCTGTTGGAGATACAATGTGTGAATTGTATTTAATATTTCCTCCCTTTCTGGGGTAGAAGCCGGTAGGTCCAATAAGGAAAAAACGGCGAGGAGGCACCTTTCGAATTCCAGCTTGTAACCCTGAGAAACAATTTTTATTGCCCCGGCATCCACCTGTGAGTGAACTCAGATGTGGCTGAAGAGTCGAAGACGTGCTCCCACTGGGATGGACACCCTTAGCAGAGCTCCAGCGTCATGCGGTGGATGTAGTAGAGGCCGGGGAGGACTTCTGTTCCTGGGAACTAGCTGTGCCCTGTGCCCTTACCTCTGGTAAGAAAGGATGCTCCTCGTACTTTCTTGTTATTCTGCGACCGAAAGGACTGCATTTGATAATGTCGTGCTTTCTTAGGCTGTGAGGGAATATAAGGCAAAAGATCAGAATTACCAGCTATAGCTGTGGAGAACAGGTCCGAGAGCCCTTCTCCACACAATTCCTCAGCCTTGTAAGGTAAACCTTCTATATGCTTCTTTTAGTCGGCATTACCTGTCCATTGCCTGTTCCACAGGACACGTCTAGCAGAAATCAACATAGCGTTGACTCTAGAACCCAGTAGACTAATGTCTCTTTGGGCATGTCTTATATATATATATATACACATACATACATACATACATACATACATACTAGGGTCAATATCATGGTATCCTTATCTAGGGTTTCAATCTCTGCTGATAAGGTATCTGTCCACGCTGCTACAGCGCTATAAACCCATGCCGACACAATCGCCGGTCTGAGTAGTGTACAAGAATGTGTGTAAATGGACTTCAAAGTACTTTTACTGCATGCTATCTGCAGGATCCCTGAGGATAGCTGTTAAGTCAGCGCTACCTTTTGGGTAAACGTGACAATGCCTTGTCCACCCTAGGGGAAGATTCCCATCGTATCCTGGCCCTAGCAGGGAAAGGATACTCCCTGAGAATTATTTTTGGGAATCTGCAGTTTCTTGTCTGGAGATTCCCGCTCTTTTTCTTCATGAGAGGGGGGAAATGTTACCTCAGCTTTCTTCCCCTTAAACATGTGTACCCTTGTGTCAGGGACAGATGAGTCATCAGTGATATGCAAATCATCTTTTATTACAATAATCATAGATTGAATACTTTTCTGCCAGTTTTGGCTGTACTTTGCATTATCGTAGTCGACACTGGAGTCAGACTCCGTGTCGATATCAGTGTCTATTATTTTGGATAGTGAGTGTTGTGAGACTCTGAAGGTCTCTGCGACATAGGGACAGACATGGGTAGATTCCGTCTGATCTCTAATCCTTTGTGCAATAAATTTACCTTAGCACTTAATTTCACATATCCAATCAGGTGTCGGCGTTGTCGACGGAGACACCACTCACACATCTGCACCACTCACACATCTGCTCCATCTCCTCCGTAGGAGAGCATTTTACCTCAGACATGTCGACACACACGTACCGACACACCACACACTCAGGGAATGCTCATCTGAAGATAATTCCCCCACAAGGCCCTTTGGAGAGACAGAGAGAGAGTATGCCAGCACACACCCCAGCGCTATATGACCCAGGAAAAAACACTGCAATTTAATGTTTACCCAGTAGTGCTGTTATTATCTGCGCCGAATTATGTGCCCCCCCTCTTCTTTAAAACCCTCTCTTCTACCGTGGTATAAGCAGGGTAGAGTCCGGGGAGCTTCATCTCAGCGGTGTTGTGGAGAAAAACATGGCGCTGATGAGTGCTGAGGGAGAAGCCCCGCCCCCTCGACGGAGGGCTTCTGTCCCGCTAAAAGTGTAGAATTGGCGGGGGCTCATGCAGATATAGTGTCCAGCTGTATATATGCTCCTTTTGCCAAATAAGAGGTTTATATTGCCCAGGGCACCCCCCCCCCCCCGTGCCCTGCACCCTTACAGTGACCGGAGTATGTGAGGTGTATGGGAGCAATGGCGCACAGCTGCAGTGCTGTGCGTTACCTCAGTGAAGATCATGAAGTCTTCTGTCGCCTGTGAAGTCTTTTTTTTTTCTCATACTCACCCGGCTTCTATCTTCCGGCTCTGCGAGGGGGACGGCGGCGCGGCTCTGGGACAGACGGCTAGGGTGAGATCCTGCGTACCAATCCCTCTGGAGCTAATGGTGTCCATTAGCCTAAGAAGCAGGACCTTGCACTCAGAGAGTAGGGCTGCTTTACTCCCCTCAGTCCGTTGCTGCAGGGAGTTTGTTGCCAGCAGGCTCCCTGAACATAAAAAACCTATCTAAAATACTTTTCTCACAGAAATTCAGGAGAGCTCCTGTAATTGCACCTATCTCCTCTGGGAACAGTAATAAACTGAGGTCCTGAGGAGGGGCATAGAGGGAGGAGCCAGTGCACACCCAAGATCTAAAGTCTTTCTTAAAGTGCCCATGTCTCCTGCGGAGCCCGTCTATCCCTATGGTCCTTACGGAGTCCCCAGCATCCTCTAGGACGTAAGAGAATGACAGTTATAGTAGATAAAAATTATATAATAATTTGTTTCATTAAATAAATATGCATGTGCGGCAAAGAATGTGTGAGTGTCTCAGTCTGATCTTAACAGGATTGTATATAAAAGGGAAAAATACAAAACTGATGCAAAGGATAATAGGATTTTAATTACTACCGGTAAAACCTTTTCTCGTAGTCCATAGAAGATGCGGGGGTCCACATTAGTCCCATGGGGTATAGATGGTTCCACTAGGAGCCACTGGCACTTTAAGAGTTTGAGAGTGTGGGATGGCTCCTCCCTCTATGCCCCTCCTACCAGACTCAGTCTAGAAACTATGCCCGAGGAGACGGACAACTTCGAGAGAAGGATTTTACACAGATAGTGGCGAGATTCACACCAGCTCACACATACAAGGCAAACCAAGCTAACCAGCTTGAAACATCAGCAACGGCTTAACAAAAGTAACAAAACAGTACTTACCCACGAACTAAGCAGTACTG
Source organism: Pseudophryne corroboree (assembly GCF_028390025.1). Lineage (NCBI taxonomy): Eukaryota > Metazoa > Chordata > Amphibia > Anura > Myobatrachidae > Pseudophryne > Pseudophryne corroboree. Next base: position 34,314,920 of record NC_086449.1, read on the forward strand.
AACTAAGTAACCAATGCAGGATCACGAAGAGCTGGGCGGGCGCCCAGCATCCTCTACGGACTACGAGAAAAGGATTTACCGGTAGGTAATTAAAATCCTAAAATCTCTTACGTCCTAGAGGATGCTGGGGTCCACATTAGTACCATGGAGATGTACCAAAGCTCCTTAAACAGGAGGGAGAGCGCGGAGGCTCCTGCAGAACTGATTGACTAAATTTCAGGTCCTCAGCAGCCTAAGTATCAAAATTGTAGAACTTTGCAAACGTGTTCGACCCAGACCAAGTAGCCGTTCAGCAAACCTGTAAAGCCGAGACACCACGGGCAGCCGCCCAGGAAGAACCCACCTTACGAGTAGAGTGGGCCTTAACAGACGTAGGACACGGCAATCCTGCTGTAGAATATGCATGCTGGATAGATAACCTGATCCAGCGAGAAATCGTCTGCTTAGAAGCATGACACTCAAGTTTCTTGGGATCATACAGGACAGAGAGTCCGATTTTCTGTGACGAGTAGTCCTCTTCACATAGATTTTCAGTGCCCTTACAACAGGGGCGGCCAGACTTTTGGAGTTGGTCATCTACTGTGAAAGCTAAAAAGCTTTTGTGATCTACCTAGGAGAATAGCCCAAAAAAGGGCGTGGCATAACAAAAAGTGGGCGTGGTATAACAAAAAGTGGGCGTGGTATAACGAGAGAGAAAAAGGGACGTAGCCTTGCTGCGCAGAGTGTAATGACTGCCTCACACGAAATAACACATTGGCCCCCACAGGTAAAGACCTCAAACACATATGCCCCCACAGTGCCAGATACACATGCCCCCACAGTGCCATGTGCCCACAGTGCCAGATATGCCCCCACAGTGCCAGATACAGATATGCACCCACAGTGCCAGATATGCCCCCACAGTGCCAGATACACATGCCCCCACAGTGCCAGATATGCCCCCACAGTGCCAGATATGCCCCCACAGTGCCATGTGCCCAGTGCCAGATATGCCCTCACAGTGCCATGTGCCCACAGTGCCAGATATGCCCCACAGTGCCAGATTACAGATATGCCCCCACAGTGCCATATATGCCCCCACAGTGCCATGTGCCCGCAGAGCCAGATATGCCCCCAGTGCCACATATGACCCCACAGTGCCACATATGCCCCCACTGAGCTATGTGCCCACAATGCCAGATATGCCCCCATAGTAGTGCTCACCGTTGGTGTGTGGTGAGCGCAGCGCGCGCTTCTCCTGTCTTCCGCTCTGCCTCCTCAGTCTGATCTCCGGCGGTGACGGCAGCGTGTATGACTCAAATCAGTTGCCGGTCCGCGAGCTCTCATTGGCTAACGAACCGGCACCTGATTTGAGCTATACACTCGGCCGTCACTGCCGCAGACCAGACTGAGGAGGCAGAGCGGCAGGTAGGAGAGGCGCGGCTTCGGGTGGCTGGGCGGCGGATCGCGATCGACTGGTCGCATGTCCGCGATCGACTGGCCACCCCTGCCTTACAACATCCAAGGACTGTGATGAAATTGAGGAGTCAGTAGCAACTGGCACCACAATAAGTTGGTTGATATGAAATGTCGACACAACCTTCGGAAGGACTGCTGACGTGTCCGGAGCTCAGCTCTATCTTCATGGAAGATCAAGTAGGGGCTCTTCCAAGACAAAGCACCCAATTCCGACACACGTCCAGCAGAAGCTAAGGCCAACAGAGTATCAGCCTTCCACAAGAGAAATTTGACCTCAACCTCCGGTAGGAGTTCGAACCAATCCGATTGGAGGAACTGTAACACCACATTAAGATCCCCAGGGCGCCATAGGCGGCACAAAGGAAGGCTGGATGTGCAGAACCCCTTTCAGAAAAGTTTGAACCTCAGGGAGGGAAGCCAACTGATCCGGAAGAAAATGGATAGGGCCGAATTCTGGACCTTTACGGATCCCAACCTCAGGCCCATATCCGCACCTGCTTGCAGGAAGAGGAGAAACCGTCCCAGTTGAAACTCCACCGTAGGAAACTTCTTGGACTCACACCAAGATACATATTTTTTCCAAATTCGATGGTAATGTTTAGACGTTACTCTTTTCCTAGCCTGTATCAGGGTAGGAATAACCTGATTCAGAATGCCCTTCGGAGCTAATATCTGCGTTCAACCTCCATGCCTTCAAACGTAGCCGTTGTAAGTCTTGATAAGTGAACGGCCCCTGCTGCAGCAGGTCCTCCCGAAGAGGAAGAGGCCTCGGCTCTTCTAGCAGTAGATCCAGAAGATCCACGTACCAAGACCTTCTTGTCAGTTCGGAGTAATGAGGGTCACGAGAACTCTTGTTCTACCTAAGAGTTTTAGAACTTTTGGAATGAGTGGAAGTGGAGGGAACACACACACCGACAGACACACCCACGGAGTCACAAGGGTGTCCACCGTCATGGCTTGCGGGTCCCTTGACCTGGAACAATACCACCGAAGCGTCTTGTTAAGATGAGAGGCCCTCATGTCTATTTGAGGTACACCCCAAAGATCTGTTACCTCCGTGAACACCTCCGGATGGAGTACCCACTTTCCTGGATGGAGATCGTGTCTGCTGAAGAAGTACGCTTCGCAGTTGTCTACTCCCGGAATGAAGATTGCGGACAGCACCAACGCGTGTTTTTCTGCCAGGAGGATGATTCTTGTTACCTCTGACATTGCAGCTCTACTCTTCGTTCCACCCCGTCGGTTTATGTAAGCCACTGTCGTCACATTGTCCAACTGCACTTGAATGGCTCGATCTCGCAGAAGATGGGCCGATTGGAGAAGACCGTTGTAGACCGTAGTTCCCGAATGTTTATTGGTGGGCTGGATTCCAGGCTTGACCACCTTCCTTGGAAGGTTTCCCCCTGAGTGACTGCGCCCCAGTCCTGGAGACTTGCATCCGTGGTTAGAAAGATCCAGTCCTGAATCCTGAACCTGCGGCCCTCCTGAAGGTGAGGTAGTTGTAGCCACCAGAGAAGTTAAATCCTGGCTTTGGCGACAGACGTATTCTCTGGTGCATGTGTGGATGAGATCCCGACCGCTTGTCCAGGAGATCCAATTGGAAGGGCCGAGCATGAAACCTTCCATACTGTAGAGGCTCGTAAGAGGCCACCATCTTCCCCAGAAGACGAATGCACTGATGAACCGAAACCCGGGCTGACTTCAGGACATCCCGGATTATTGTTTTTATCACCAATGCTTTTTCCCCCGGAAGACACACCCTCTGCACTTCTGTGTCGAGTATCATTCCCAGAAAAGACAACCTCCTGGTCGGCTCCAAATGTGATTTTGGAAAATTCAGGATCCAACTGTGTTCCCTGAGCAGATGAGTCGTGAGAACAATGGACTGCAACAGCCTCTCCCTGGACGATGCCTTTATCAGCAGATCGTCCAGATATGGGATTATGGTCACCCCCTGTTTGCGGAGGAGAACCATCATCTCTGCCATCACCTTGGTGAACACCCTCGGTGCTGTGGAGAGGCCGAATGGTAGTGCCTGGAAGTGATAGTGACCATCCAACAGCGCAAATCTGGGATAAGCCCGGTGAGGCGGCCAAATCGGAATGTGGAGATACGCATCCTTGATATCCAGGGATACCAGAAACTTTCCCTCCTCCAGACATGAAATCACTGCTCTGTGAGACTCCATTTTGAATTTGAACACCCTCAGGTAAGGGTTCAATGATTTCAAGTTCAAATATAGTCTGACCGAACCATTCGGTTTCGGTACCAGGAAAATGTTTGAATAATAACCTTTCATTTGAATATGAGGTGGAACTGGGACAATGACCTGTGATTTTTACCAATTTTAGGATGGCTTCCTGTAGGATAGCCCTGTCTGTCAGCAAAGCTGGCAAGCCTGACTTGAAGAATCAGTGAGGCGGGAGTTCTTTAAACTCCAGTCTGTAGCCCTGGTACACAATATCCTGTACCCAGGGATCCAGGCCGGATGACGCATGCTGAAACGTCTGAGTCTTGCACCCACCAGCCCGTCCTCCAGGCTTTGAGGTCCACAGTCATGCTGAGGATTTTGAGGAACCAGAAGCAGGTCTCTGGTCCTGCGAGCCTGCGGGTGCAGGCTTTTTGGATTTTGCCCGACCACCTCTAAAGAAAGTGGTAGAAGGCTTGGGCCTTTTTTGTCTTAGCAGTCCGAAAGGACTGCTGCACAGCTGAAGAAAACGGTTTCTTCATAGAAAGAGTAGCAGAGGGAAGGAAAGGTGACTTACCCGCGGTTGAAATCCAAGCATCCAACGCTTCCCCCAATAGAGCCTGACCTGTGTAGGGTAGGTTCTCCACACTTCTCCTAGGATTCAACGTCTGCAGACCATTGGAGTAGCCAGCGTCCCCTGCGAGCTGGTACCGACATGGAGGATATCCGTGCAGTCAGCCTACCCAGGTCTTTCATGGATTCCACCATGAACCTCGCTGAATCCTGTATGTTACGTAAAAACAATTCAATGTCACTTCTATCCATTGCATCCGAATCCTCTAGTAATGTGCCACCACTTTACTATGGCTTTAGAAATCCATGCACAGGCAATAGTGGGCCTTAAGGCCACTCCTGAAGCAGTGTATATGGATTTGAGCAAAGTGTCAATCTTACGATCAGCCGGTTCTTTCAACGCGGTAGAACCAGGGACAGGTAAAACCACCTTTTTTTAGACAGTCTGGAGACGGGATCAGTACTAAATGCCGCCGGCCGGTGGCATCTTGACCGCATCCCCTGGAGACAGATGCGTCAACAATCGGTGGTTTTTCCTATCTTCCTCAGAGAAGTGTAAAGCAACCAGAACTTTTTGGGATCTGGAATTTTTTCTCCGGGTTTTCCCAGGATTTTTCAAATATAGCGATTAATTCTTTAGACGCGGGAAAGGTTAGTGGGGCTTTCTTATTATCAGTGAAGCAAGCCTCCTCAACCTGCTCAGGTGTGTCATTAATGTTTAACACATCTTTAATGGCCCATCATGAGCTGCAGCCCCTTTGCAAGGGATGCCGCCCCCCTCAGCACGTCCCCATCACCGTCTGAAGTATCAGAATCGATATCCGTGTCATCTTGCATAATTTGGGCAAGTGCACGTTTCTGTGGGAACATGCTAGGAGATTTTGCAGGAATATGGACAGAGCCTGACCAAACTGCCATAGACTTCTTCAACACCTGAGTTTCAGTCTCAGTATTAGCTTCAACAATAGGAATCTGAGACAAAGCATTACAATCCTGTGTACATGGAATGGATCCCTCCTGAGAGGAAACATCTTCTGCAGCATATGACACAGAGTCCCTAGACATGGCTATGTGAGATAGTAAACACCAACACACACACAGGGAAATGTCAGACAAAGTTTCCCCCCAAGTATGCCACAGAGAGACATAGAGATTGGAGCCAACCCACACACAGCGCTTTTTACGGTAGAACTAATGAAACTACCAGCGCTGTTTGTGTACCTTAATAGACTACACAGACTTTACACAGCCTTCCCCTCCCTTCTACAAACCCCTGGTACCGTACAAGATAGCTGGAGTTGACTTGGGGGGTCAGCTCTCCCTGTCAGCGCTTCTGCAGGCAGGAAGATGGCGCTGAATGCTGCTGGGTCCACTCTGAGAAGCTCCGTCCCCTTTCATGGCGCTGCTTCCCGCTCTCCTATAGTTTATACTGGCCTGAGGAATTGTGCTGGCAGCGATCCTGGGACCCTGACAGGCTTGCTGGACAGTGTAGGTTGTAGGCGCTGGCTCAGGGCGCCCCTCACCATGTACCGCTGAGCCCCGGAGCGCAGTTAGTACTGCGCTCCCTACCCTGTTGCCGCCATCTTCACACCGGCTCCCCGCTTGCCGGGGGGCCAGTGACTAACTCGCCACTGAAGTCTTCTGGCTCTGTAAGGGGGTGGCAGCATGCTGCTGGGGTGAGTGATCTCCTGTGGCGGCGAACGTTAGATCCCCTCAGGAGCTAAGTCTCCTGTCAGCTGAGACAGTGGCTCAGACCCCTCAGGGTGGACACTACCCCCCCCCCCCCCCCCTTAGTCCCTCGAAGCAGGGAGGCTGTTGCGAGCAGCCTCCCTGTGCCTTAACTCCAAAAAATAAGAATTTACTCACCGGTAATTCTATTTCTCGTAGTCCGTAGTGGATGCTGGGTACTCCGTAAGGACCATGGGGAATAGCGGGCTCCGCAGGAGACTGGGCACTCTAAAGAAAAGATTAGGTACTATCTGGTGTGCACTGGCTCCTCCCTCTATGCCCCTCCTCCAGACCTCAGTTAGGGAAACTGTGCCCGGAAGAGCTGACATTACTAGGAAAGGATTTGGAATCCAGGGTAAGACTCATACCAGCCACACCAATCACACCATACAACTTGTGATAACTATACCCAGTTAACAGTATGAAACAAGAATGAGCCTCATTAACAGATGGCTCATAACAAAACCCTTTAGTTACGCAATAACTATATACATGTATTGCAGAGAGTCCGCACTTGGGACGGGCTCCCAGCATCCACTACGGACTACGAGAAATAGAATTACTGGTGAGTAAATTCTTATTTTCTCTGACGTCCTAGTGGATGCTGGGTACTCTGTAAGGACCATGGGGATTATACCAAAGCTCCCAAACGGGCGGGAGAGTGCGGATGACTCTGCAGCACCGAATAAGCAAACTCAAGGTCCTCCTCAGCCAGGGTATCAAACTTGTAGAATTTTGCAAATGTGTTTGAACCCGACCAAGTAGCAGCTCGGCAAAGTTGTAAAGCCGAGACCCCTCAGGCAGCCGCCCAAGAAGAGCCCACCTTCCTCGTGGAATGGGCTTTTACAGATTTAGGATGCGGCAGTCCAGCCGCAGAATGTGCAAGTTGAATCGTGCTACACATCCAGCGAGCAATAGTCTGCTTTGATGCAGGAGCACCCAGCTTGTTGGGTGCATACAGGATAAATAGCGAGTCAGTTTTCCTGACTCCAGCCGTCCTGGAAACATAGATTTTCAGGGCCCTGACTACGTCCAGCAACTTGGAATCCTCCAAGTCCCAAGAAGCCGCAGGCACCACAATAGGTTGGTTCAAATTAAACGCTGATACCACCTTAGGAAGAAATTGGGGCCGAGTCCTCAATTCCGCCCTATCCATATGGAAAATCAGATAAGGGCTTTTACATGACAAAGCCGCCAATTCTGACACACGCCTGGCCGAAGCCAAGGCCAACAGCATGACCACTTTCCACGTGAGATATTTTAGCTCCACGGTTTTAAGTGGCTCAAACCAATGCGACTTTAGGAAATCCAACACCACGTTGAGATCCCAAGGTGCCACTGGAGGCACAAAAGGGGGCTGAATATGCAGCACTCTTTTAACAAATGTCTGAACTTCAGGCAGTGAAGCCAGTTCTTTTTGGAAGAAAATCGACAGAGCCGAAATCTGGACCTTAATGGAACCCAATTTCAGGCCCATAGTCACCCCTGTCTGTAGGAAGTGCAGAAATCGACCCAGCTGAAATTCCTCCGTTGGGGCCTTCCTGGCCTCACACCAAGCAACATATTTTCGCCATATGCGGTGATAATGTTTTGCGGTCACATCCTTCCTAGCTTTAATCAGTGTAGGAATTACTTCATCCGGAATGCCCTTTTCCTTTAGGATCCGGTGTTCAACCGCCATGCCGTCAAACGCAGCCGCGGTAAGTCTTGGAGCAGACAGGGGCCCTGTTGCAGCAGGTCCTGTCTGAGCGGCAGAGGCCATGGGTCCTCTGAGATCATTTCTTGAAGTTCTGGGTACCAAGCTCTTCTTGGCCAATCCGGAACAACGAGTATAGTTCTTACTCCTCTCCTTCTTATTATCCTCAGTACCTTGGGTATGAGAGGAAGAGGAGGGAACACATAAACCGACTGGTACACCCACGGTGTCACTAGAGCGCCCACAGCTATCGCCTGAGGGTCCCTTTGAACTGGCGCAATATCTTTTTAGCTTTTTGTTGAGGCGGGACGCCATCATGTCCACCTGTGGCCGTTCCCAACGGTTTACAATCAGCTGGAAGACTTCTGGATGAAGTCCCCACTCTCCCGGGTGGAGGCCGTGCCTGCTGAGGAAGTCTGCTTCCCAGTTGTCCACTCCCGGAATGAACACTGCTGACAGTGCTATCACGTGATTCTCCGCCCATCGAAGAATCCTTGTGGCTTCTGCCATTGCCACCCTGCTTCTTGTGCCGCCCTGGCGGTTTACATGGGCGACCGCTGTGATGTTGTCTGACTGAATCAGAACCGGTTTGTTTTGAAGCAGGGGTTCTGCTTGACTCAGGGCGTTGTAAATTGCCCTTAGTTCCAGAATATTTATGTGTAGGGAAGTTTCCTGACTCGACCATTGTCCTTGGAAGTTTCTTCCCTGGGTGACTGCCCCCCAACCTCGGAGGCTTGCATCCGTGGTCACCAGGACCCAGTCCTGTATGCCGAATTTGCGGCCTTCGAGCAGATGAGCACTCTGCAGCCACCACAGCAGAGACACCCTGGCCCTCGGGGACAGGGTGATTAACCGATGCATCTGGAGATGCGATCCGGACCACTTGTCCAACAGATCCCACTGGAAGATCCTTGCATGGAACCTGCCGAAGGGAATTGCTTCGTAAGAAGCTACCATATTTCCCAGGACTCACGTGCAGTGATGCACCGACACCTGCTTTGGTTTCAGGAGGTCCCTGACCAGAGATGATAATTCCTGGGCCTTCTCCTCCGGGAGAAAGATCTTCTACTGGTCTGTGTCCAGAATCATGCCCAAGAACAGCAGACGCGTCGCAGGAATCAGCTGCGACTTTGGGATATTCAGAATCCAGTGATGCAGCACTTCCTGAGATAGTGCTACGCTGACTAGCAACTGCTCTTTTGATCTCGCCTTTATAAGGAGATCGTCCAAGTACGGAATAATCATGACTCCCTTCTTTCGGAGGAGCATCATCATTTCGGCCATTACCTTGGTAAATACCCGCGGTGCCGTGGATAGACCGAACGGCAACGTCTGGAATTGGTAATAGTCCTGTACCACAAACCTGAGGTACTCCTGGTGGGGTGGATAAATGGGGACATGCAGGTAAGCATCCTTGATGTCCAATGACACCATAAAATCCCCCTCTTCCAGGCTTGCAATAACCGCCCTGAGCGATTCCATCTGGAACTTGAACTTTTTTATATAAATGTTCAAGGATTTTAAATTTAGAATGGGTCTCACCGAACCGTCTGGTTTGGGTACCACAAACATTGTGGAATAGTAACCCCGTCCCTGTTGAAGGAGGGGTACCTTGATTATCACCTGCTGAAGATACCACTTGTGAATTGCCGCCAGTACTACCTCCCTTTCTCTGAGGGCAGCAGGCAAGGCTGATTTGAGGTAACGGCGAGGGGGAGTCGCCTCGAACTCCAGCTTGTATCCCTGTGATACTACTTGCAGAACCCAGGGATCCACCTGTGAGCGAGCCCACTGGTCGCTGAAGTACCGGAGATGCGCCCCCACCGCACCTGGCTCCGCCTGTGGAGCCCCAGCGTCATGCGGTGGACTTAGAGGAAGCGGGGGAAGATTTTTGATCCTGGGAACTGGCTGTCTGGTGCAGCTTTTTCCCTCTTCCCGTGCATCTGGGCAGAAAGGAAGCGCCTTTGACCCGCTTGCTTTTCTGAGGCCGAAAGGACTGTACCTGATAATACGGTGCTTTCTTAGGCCTGAACCTGAGGTAAAAATATTGACTTCCCAGCTGTTGCTGTGGATACGAGGTCCGAGAGACCATCCCCAAACAATTCCTCACCCTTATAAGGCAGAACCTCCATGTGCCTTTTAGAATCAGCATCACCCGTCCACTGCCGGGTCCATAATACCCTCCTGGCAGAAATAGACATTGCATTAATTCTGGATGCCAGCCAGCAAATATCCCTCTGTGCATCCCTCATATATAAGACGACGTCTTTAATATGCTCTATGGTTAGCAAAATAGTATCCCTGTCGAGGGTGTCAATATTATCTGACAGGGTATCAGACCACGCTGCAGCAGCACTACACATCCATGCTGAGGCAATTGCAGGTCTCAGTATAGTACCTGAGTGTGTATATACAGACTTCAGGATCGCCTCCTGCTTTCTATCAGCAGGCTCCTTCAAGGCGGCCGTATCCTGAGACGGCAGTGCCACCTTTTTTGACAAACGTGCGAGTGCCTTATCCACCCTAGGGGATATCTCCCAACGTGACCTATCCTCTGGTGGGAAAGGGTACGCCATCAGTAACTTTTTAGAAATTACCAGTTTCTTATCGGGGGAAGCCCACGCTTCTTCACACACTTCATTCAACTCATCTGATGGGGGAAAAACACTGGCTGCTTTTTCTCCCCAAACATAATACCCTTTTTAGTGGTACTTGGGTTAATGTCAGAAATGTGTAACACATTTTTCATTGCCGTAATCATGCAACGGATGCTCCTAGTGGATTGTGTATATGACTCATCCTCGTCGACACTGGAGTCAGACTCCGTGTCGACATCTGTGTCTGCCATCTGAGGTAGCGGGCGTTTTTGAGACCCTGATGGCCTTTGAAACGCCTGGGCAGGCGCGGGCTGAGAAGCCGGCTGTCCCACGGCTGTTACGTCATCCAGCCTTTTATGTAAGGAGTTGACACTGTCGGTTAATACCTTCCACATATCCACCCACTCTGGTGTCGGCCCCACAGGGGGTGACATCACATTTATCTGCACTTGCTCCGCCTCCACATAAGCCTCCTCATCAAACATGTCGACACAGCCGTACCGACACACCGCACACACACACAGGGAATGCTCTGACTGAGGACAGGACCCCACAAAGTCCTTTGGGGGGACAGAGAGAGAGTATGCCAGCACACACCACAGCGCTATTTTAATCAGGGATTTACACTAACATAAAGTGATTTATCCCTATAGCTGCTTTTCATATACAGTTTGCGCCTAAATTTAGCGCCCCCCCCTCTCTTTTTTTACCCTTTGAGCCTGGAAACTGCAGGGGAGAGCCTGGGGAGCTGTCTTCCAGCGGAGCTGTGAAGAGGAAATGGAGCCAGTGTGCTGAGGGAGATAGCCCCGCCCCTTTTTGGCGGACTTCTCCCGCTCTTATATTTATATTATGGCAGGGGATTTTTGCACATATATAGCTTATTAGGCTATATTATGTGCCATTTGCCAATTTAAGGTACTCTAATTGCGGCCCAGGGCCCCCCCCCCCCCCCAGGGCCCTGCAACAATCAGTGAATGGAGTATGTGGTGTGCATAGGGAGCAATGGCGCACAGCTGCAGTGCTGTGCGCTACCTTAATCAAGACCGAAGTCTTCAGCCGCCGATTTCCAGGATGTTCTTCTTGCTTCTGGCTCTGTAAGGGGACGGCGGAGCGGCTCCGGGACCAGACGACCGAGGCTGGGCCTGTGTTCGATCCCTCTGGAGCTAATGGTGTCCAGTAGCCTAAGAAGCCCAAGCTAGCTGCAAGCGGGTAGGTTCGCTTCTTCTCCCCTTAGTCCCTCGTAGCAGTGAGTCTGTTGCCAGCAGATCTCACTCAAAATAAAAAACCTAACAAATACTTTCGTTATTAGGAGCTCAGGAGAGCCCCTAGTGTGCAACCAGCTCAGGCCGGGCACAGATTCTAACTGAGGTTTGGAGGAGGGGCATAGAGGGAGGAGCCAGTGCACACCAGATAGTATCTAATCTTTCTTTAGAGTGCCCAGTCTCCCGCGGAGCCCGCTATTCCCCATGGTCCTTACGGAGTACCCAGCATCCACTAGGACGTCAGAGAAAAAACTAAAAGAACTCCTATGGAGCTCCCCTAGCTGTGACCGGCTCCTCTGGCCACATTTTCTAAACTGAGTCTGATAGACTCTCAAACTCTTAAGGCCCCCATCCACTAGTCCGATTTGGGCAGTTTTCTTCAGATTTCGACACATCTGACCGTCGTATCTGAAGAAAAGTGTCACATCGGATGGCTCTTCCGATCCGATGCGCACTCCCGTGTCAGATATATCTGAACTACAGATCTCTGAGGCTGCCCCAACTATTTATCTGAATCTGAAGAAAACAGGTGCACATCGGATTGTTTTTTTTACTTCAGATGTATCTGATCAGATTCATCTGAAGCGTCACTTGACTGGCATCTCCCTAGCCACTCCCACCCACCAAGAGGGGGAACAGCGGCAGCAGCAGCATCAGATAAATCGCATGTAGCATGTGTGCATCAGATATATCTGATGCGATCTGGCACATGATAGATCGCATCAGATATATCTGAAGTGAATGTAGTGAAAATTAAGCCCAGGGTCAGATCCGTTTCCCGGGAAGCTCCCGGGAGAGCTCAAGAGAAATCTGATGAGATCTGCAGTTCAGACAAGTCTGAGTAGTGGATGGCCACCTTTAAAGTGCCAGTGGCTCCTAGTGGACCCGTCTATACACCATGGTACTAATTTGGACCCCCGCATCCTCTAGGACGTAAGAGAAAAGGAGAAAATGTAACAGCATAGCGTTGAGGCTATCAACACAGTTTCCTTATCCTCCATGCACAATTCATTTCTTTCTCCTATTCTGTCTCTCTCATGCACTGAACAAGGCACTTCCCTATACAATCCCTCCCTAACTTCTGTTCTTGCTCTGGTGAACACTATTCAACCTCAAAGATCAACAACTCATCCCTGGCATTCCAAACTCACTAGATATCTGCAGAAATGTTCACATAGTGGAGGAAATAATGCTCCAAGGAGAACTTCCTCCAATTCAAATATATTCTCTCATCCTACAGTGCTGACCTTTTCTCTCTAAAGCAGGGGTGGGGAACCTTTTTTCTACCAAGGACCATTTGGATATTTATAAAATCCTTCGGGGGCCATACAAAAATTATCAACTTAAAAATTAGCCTGCCCCCAGTCACTTGTTATGCCCGATTAGATTTGCCCCCAGTCAGTTGCTATGCCCCATTAGATATGCCCACTGTCAGTTGTTATGCCCCATTAAATATGTCCCCTGTAGTTTTGCACCCTGTAGTTATGCCCCATTAAATATGCCCCCTAGTAGTGGCGCTTACACACACACATTAAAAGAAAAAAAAAACCCACAATGCTCACCAGCCCTGCTCCTGCTTCCGGACCGCTGCCATCCCTCTCCTCGGCAACTATGGGAGAGATGTCATGACGTCTCTCCCATAGCGCCGCACAGCCACACATGTACACTGCCTGAGCCAGAAGCTGGAGCTCAGGAGTGAGCTCCTGCATCCGGCTGCTGCTGAGGAGCCGGGCGCCCGCTGGTGGTAAAATCTCAGTGGGCACTCGGCATCTCCTCTCGTTTAGGTGAGCCTGGCCGGATCAAGTGGCTTTGAGGGCCTTATACGGCCCTCGGGCCTGAGGTTCCCCACCCCTGCTCTAAAGTCATATTTCTGCTGCGGGGTACACTGGGCTCCACAAGGATTGGACAATGGGGTGTAGAGTAGGATCTTAATCCGAGGCACCAACAGGCTCAAAGCTTTGACTGTTCCCAGAATGCACAGCGCCGCCTCCTATATCACCCCGCCTCCCAGCACAGGAGCTCAGTTTTGTAAGTTGGTGCTGCAGTAGCAGCCACTTAACAGCAAGGCTGCTCCAAGCAGCCCTAAGAAAAGCTTTTCATGAGGTAAAAAGTGAAGACTTCAAGGGCAGCAGCGGTGATAAATGTCTTGTGACATTCACTGCTGCAGCTCCAGCTCTCCCCAGCGGTGCTGTACACTCCCGAGCCCTGGTTGCCGGGTACCTACAGCGGAGGCTCCGGTATTCTTCACGTTAGAGACACACAGCTGAGGCTCTCCAGGATCGCGTGGCCGCGCTTTGGGAGCTGGTAAGTGTGTTCCGCTTGCGGGACCCGGACTTTATCGCGATCCGGCGCGTTCAGTGTGAGGCGGGCCGCGTGAGCTGGCGGTGGACATTGTGGCAGTACAGGCGATCCCACTAGATCACCAGGTTATGGGCGCAGGTCAGGTTTTCTCTTTAAACCAATTCTTATATCGCCCACAGTACCTGGTGGTTTTGCCAGCAGAGGGGATAAGGCTTAGACCTGAAGCCCCTCCCCCAGCCCCAGGGCGCCATTTCTAGCAAGTGTTCCCGCCCTGGAGCTGCATATCTGTCTTTTCCTCACTCCCTGTCAGTGTCTGCGGAGCCAATATCCCTCAGCTCACTGTTCCTGGGACTGCTTGGGCAAATCCTCCTATGTAAAGCCGCCTGGTTGTCAGCGCTGTGCCTTTACATGACACTTAAGTATTCTACCTGCCTTTTTAGACAGTGTTAGTAAGAAAGAAACAAGAGTTGATAATATAATATACTATCAGAGAGCGCATATAACTGTGTAAATAACAAATTTATTTATATACAATAAAATAAACACATGCACAAAAAATATATAAATATATCAATTGATTAAAAAATCCCCCATGCTGCAGCGATTAGGTTTGGAAAAAACACTTGTGTATCCAGATTTAAAAGTTCAAGATGTGAAATACGGTCCTGAGAGAAAAAAAGTCCTGTGCAAAAGAACAGAGCTGATATCTATCGTTAGTGTCCAGCTGTGAGCATATGTGTGTGCTCAGAATAGACTCCAATGAGTCACTGGCTTTTGACTCCCGGTAATTGCTGCCAGCAGGCAGCCAAATTGTTTGAAGTGTTATGACTTTAAAGTCCGTAATTTGTGGATTTATAGGACCATACTCGCTGTGCTAATAGGGCCACTTTGCAGTGTTGTCCACTATACTCACGACCAAAAGCGTGCCTGTTGATAGTCCGTGGACGGCCCCCGTTTTGCAGTGTCAGTCACAGCCGAGTAGTAACACTTCTCCTTAATGCAGGATGCACCTGGGATTGTCTCAATGGTCTGTTTCCAAACAACCAAGATGATATTGGTAGGTATAAATCGCTGACAGGATAAGAGGACATCAGAATATAACCCCAGTCCTTACGCGTTTCTCCGCAATTATCCGTGTGCGGTTTCGTCAGAGGATAAAAAGGGGGCTATCTTGCTTGTTATTTAAATGCCAGGGGACCAATCACGTTGCAAATTGCCTCATTGTCACACCTGAATAATCATACAGTCTCACATGTGTTTAATGAATTACAACCATATAGTGACCAATATAACATTGCAGTATAAAGTAATTTTGCTATACAGCAATATAAATGTAAGTATGGTAATGAATAATAAATTACCTAAAAAATACCTAATTGACAGAAGACAGAGGTGATGGCATGCAATCACTAAATGTGTACAGAAATAACAAGTCTACCAGAAACTATATCCTTTATAAAGCCTCTACTATAGGCTAGTGGTCTAATGCACGCACTAGCACACACAGGGTCCCAGGTTCAAATCCTGAACAGATCACAACCTCAGATAATTTTTATTTTTATATATATTATTATTTCTTTGAATATAATAATCTACAATTCCTATATATATATTACAACTAATAAAGATATATTTCAAGTGCATTATATCTAGAGAACAATAATGAAGAGAACCAAGTAAACCAAAAGCAGTGGTGATGACCCCCATTTATCGCCACACCTCTTGGTCCTATTAAATTACTTATAGTTTACTCAATAGCAGCATCTAATAGTCATTTTATTTTAATCATTATCATTAATGTCATTATTAAATTTAAACCCCTTAATGGAGCTCATTAGACATATAGATATTTTGTGAAGGATTAAAGGGAAGGAAACAAGGAAAGATGGATACGGAGAGGAAAGGCATATGGTTTTTTAGATGGCAACCAATTTATAGATAAACTCCTGGACTTTATCTGATATTGTTGATCTCCATATTTTCATTTAAGCCGTCAGGAACCAAAGTTCCTAGATTAAAGATCCAGAATGCTTCTCTTGTACACAGCCTATTGAACCTGTCGCCTCCTCTAGGAGTAGGGGCCACAGATTCTATACCCTGTACTCTCAAAGAGTCAACATTTCCATCATGATGTTGAGTTACATGTCTCGACACACTGTGATAATTGTTCTTCTTTAAGACATTTCGTCTGTGTTCGAGAAACCTAATGTTGAGACTCCTAACCGTCCTCCCCACATATTGTTTTCCACATATACAACTAATCAAATAAATAACATAAGTCTGTTGGCAATTGATAAAGGTCTCAATTCCAAAGTCCAATTCGAATGCTGTTGATTTAAATGAGACACTTCTATGAATTATGAATTTACAGGTGATACAATTAGTCTTACCACATCTAAAGCAACCTATACTTTGATTCAACCAGGTTTTTTTAACCAATGTTTGTGCATTGGCCTGAAAAAAACTAGGAGATAAGTGATTCTTCAAATTCTTAGCCTTTTGAAATACTACTCTGGCTGAATCTCCCAAACAGGGGTTGAGTATTTTGTCCAATTTCAAAAGTCCAAAATTCTTCTTTATAATTTTCTTAACATCCTCTGCATATGTGTTGTATTTAGTTATAAAAGGCATAATCAAATTATTGTCATATTCTGATGTCCTCTTATCCTGTCAGCGATTTATACCTACCAATATCATCTTGGTTGTTTGGAAACAGACCATTGAGAGAATCCCAGGTGCATCCTGCATTAAGGAGAAGTGTTAATACTCGGCTGTGACTGACACTGCAAAACGGGGGCCGTCCACGGACTATCAACAGGCACGCTTTTGGTCGCGAGTATAGTGGACAACACTGCAAAGTGGCCCTATTAGCACAGCGAGTATGGTCCTATAAATCCACAAATTACGGACTTTAAAGTCATAACACTTCAAACAATTTGGCTGCCTGCTGGCAGCAATTACCGGGAGTCAAAAGCCAGTGACTCATTGGAGTCTATTCTGAGCACACACATATGCTCACAGCTGAAAACTAACGATAGATATCAGCTCTGTTCTTTTGCACAGGACTTTTTTTTCTCTCAGGACCGTATTTCACATCTTGAACTTTTAAATCTGGATACACAAGTGTTTTTTCCAAACCTAATCGCTGCAGCATGGGGGATTTTTTAATCAATTGATATATTTATATATTTTTTGTGCATGTGTTTATTTTATTGTATATAAATAAATTTGTTATTTACACAGTTATATGCGCTCTCTGATAGTATATTATATTATCAACTCTTGTTGCTGCATTTGTGGACAGATCAGTACTGTCCAATTGAGAGCTGCTATTTCTTAACATATACGACCATAATTATATATTTTTAGGAGTTTTAAGACGCGCTGGAATTATTTGTCTTTCTTTTTAGTAAGAAAGAATGCACTTAGTCAGGGTTTTATAGTACAATTACCCTGTGATATACATCCAGTTCTTACTGTGTACTGTTATATCTATTGTTATATAGCTGTGTAAGCTGGTCCAGTGCAGTATTATTGTCAGTAATAACCTCTGCATTGTACAAACTGTGACTTTCTGTGTCTGCATTTGATAGCTGAGTGGTGTCCATTTCGTGTCTTTCACTCAACCTGCTATCCCTATATTCTATAACCAGAGGGGGCTTGGTGAGTCAGGTTTTATCTAATATAGGATTTTCACAAAGATATAATGTATTACGTATTTTTCTCTGTGATATAGTCACCATATCTCTCCTTTATCTCTGCTGGTGCTGACTACACTGCGCAGGGGTTTGGGTTTAGAGATATAGTGCTGCTGATAATTGTACTGTGTTACCTCATACTGTAAGTTATATCATGTCTGCTTCTGAGGGTAACGGTTCTGGGGCTGAACACACTGCCGGTGTTGCTGAAACCACAGACCCATATGAGGAGAATATAGCAGCTGTGGGCTCTGGTTCTGGGGGCTCCTTGCCCCCCAGTGGGACTGTGGCAACGGAGGCAAATACTGACCCACCGTGGGACGCTTTTTCCACGCTTCTGCATATGCTAGTTCATAAACTAACTCCCCCTATGGGTCCCCCAATGCCGGTACAGCCTTATGTGGTCCCTGCAGCTAACCCGCCGTCGGCGGACGATTTATCTGCTCAGTTAAAGAAGTTGAACCAGTCCCTGACTACTAAAAAGTCTGACCGTCGCTCGCCTACGTCCAAGAGGTCCTCTAAGTGAGCGCTTATCTCCTCACAATCCACTGCTGTCACAGACTCCTTGTCTGATGAAGACGGCACATATACTGACCCCTCAGGTTCTGACTCAGATACGGCTGATGGGGAGGGTAGTTCACATGTGGATGTTCCTGATCTTTTGGAGGCTATTAAGTTAATTCTGTAGATTACGGATGATCCCGAGCCATCCGTCCCTCCTAAGAAACCAGATAGGTTCAAGCGTCAGAAGGTGGTTAAACAAGTTTTACCTCACTCTGACCACCTAGTGGATATACGTCAGGAACCCTGGGAAAACCCGGGTACGAAGTTTGTGCCTCAAAAGAAGATGCTGGCTCGCTATTCCCTCGCACCAGAGCTGTCTAAATATTGGGAAATGCCTCCTCCAGTGGACTCACATGTGGCTAGGATGGTGGTTTCCTCAGCTCTGCCTGTCACTACCGTCACGTCTCTAAAAGAGCCTACGGATAAACGTGTGGAGGGTTGTCTGAAAGCGACTTACATCCTCACTGGTGCTGCACAAAGGCCCACTATTGCAGCTACATGGGCTGCAGAGGCTATTGAACCATGGGCCTTGGAGTTAGAAGCTGAAATCTCTTCTGACCATGCTAGACAGTGCTTGTTATATATTGTCACAGCTTCTCGATATATTAAAGAGGCGGCTTCTGATGCCGGCATCCTAGCAGCCAAGGCCTCTACTACGTCAGTCCTGGCTCGCCGGATATTGTGGCGGAGATTCTGGTCTGTGGATCTGGACTCTAGAAAAACCCTGGAGGTACTCCCTTTCAAGGGAGATATTCTGTTTGGGGAGGACTTAAATAAAGTTGTAGATGACTTGGCTACTGCCAAAACTGCCTGTCTGCCTAATACCGCCCCTTTCTGTGTCGAAGGCTAAAGGTACGTCCTTTCGCCCTTCAGGTAATGCAAAAGGTCAGACGTACCATAAGCAGGCCCGCACTTCCAAGCCTGGTAAGCCGAAGCCCAAAAGAGCCTCGGCGGCCCGTCAGCCAGCTGCCAAAATCGAAAAGCAAGCCATATGACGGGGCGGGCCTCCCCCTGGGGGATCCCAGGGTGGGGGGCCGGCTTCTAGGGTATACCCAGGAATGGTTGAAGACCACTTCAGATGCCTGGGTACGGGAAGTTGTCACTCGAGGTTACGCCATAGCTTTCAAAAACCGACCCCCTCTATTCCTATAGCACTGTCACATCAACAATACCTGAGGTTCGCTATTGGCAACCTACATTACCAGTTTCGGGCGTTACCTTTTGGTTTGACAACAGCTCCGCAAGTCTTCACCAAAGTTATGGCGGTGATGACGGTGGTACTCCGCCGTCAAGGGGTCAGGATACTGCCGTATCTGGACGACTTGTTAATCCTGGCATCGTCTGGATATGACGGTCCGGTTTCTACAAGCCCACGGGTGGCCCATCAACTGGAAGAAATCCTCCCTGGTCCCTGCTCAGAGCATGGTGCACCTGGGAGCGTTGTTGGACACTCACAAACAACGGATGTTCTTGTCTCAGGAGAAAGTCCTGAAGATTCAGGACAGGATTCGTTACTTCCTTTCTCGTCCGCAAGTGTTGATACATTCGGCAATGCAGGTGCTGGGCCTCATGGTGTCAGAATTCGACATGGTGGAGTATGCTCAATTCCATTCTCGCCCCCTCCAGAGGCTGATTCTAGCCAAGTGGGACGGCCTGCCTCACCGGATCAGGTCTCAAATGATCTTCTTCACTCCGGAGGTCCGTCTGTCGCTACACTGGTGGCTCCGGGACCAACATTCTGGAATTGCGGGCGGTCTTCAATGCGGTGAACCTGGCCCAGCATTTGATTCAGAACCGTCCTGTTCAAGTACAGTCGGACAACACCACCACAGTGGCTTACATAAATCATCAAGGCGGCACTCAAAGCCGTTTGGCAATGAAAGAAGTCTCACGGATTCTACGTTGGGCAGAACGCCATCTACCGGCCATATCGGCAATATTCATTCCGGGAGTCCTGAATTGGGAAGCGGACTTTCTCAGTTGTCAGGACGTGCATGCCGGCGAGTGGGGCCTCCATCCAGAAGTGTTTCAACTCCTCGTGGAAAAGTGGGGCCTTCCAGACGTGGATCTGATGGCGTCTCGACACAATCACAAGGTTCCGGTCTTCAGAGCAAGGACAAGGGATCCTCAAGCAGCATTTGTGTATGCGCTGGCGTTGCCGTGGAGGTTTCAGCTGCCGTACGTGTTCCCTCCGGTGTCACTCCTGCCCAGGGTAATTCGGAAGTTCAAGCAAGAAAAAGGAAATCTGCTTCTCATAGCTCCAGCGTGGCCCAGACGGCACTGGTTCTCAGACGCTACCGTCGGAGCGTCCAATTCTACTTCCACAACGCCCCGACCTCCTCGTTCAGGGCCCCTGTGTCTACCAGGACCTAGCCCGGCTATCTTTGATGGCGTGGCTCTTGAAACTTCCGTCTTGAGGGCTAAGCGTTTTTCTGAGGCGGTCATTCAAACTATGTTGCGGGCCCGGAAACCGGCTTCTGCTCGGATTTATCATAGGG
Source organism: Pseudophryne corroboree (assembly GCF_028390025.1). NCBI lineage: Eukaryota > Metazoa > Chordata > Amphibia > Anura > Myobatrachidae > Pseudophryne > Pseudophryne corroboree. Next base: position 34,335,483 of record NC_086449.1, read on the forward strand.
TCTGGCATTCTTACTTTGTTTGGTGCACATCTAACAATTATGATGCTTCCAAATTTAGTACAGCCAAACTTTTGACTTTTCTGCAGCAGTGCCTGGATTTGGGCCTGCGTCTGGCCTCCCTCAAGGTTCATATTTCTGCCTTGTCGGGGTGGTTTCAGAGAAAAATTGCGACTTTACCTGATGTTCATACTTTCACTCAGGGAGTGTTGCGTATCCGACCTCCCTATGTTCCGCCTGTGGCTCCTTGGGACTTGTCTGTGGTTTTGGAGGCGTTGCAGGAGCCTCTATTTGAACCTCTTGGTTCAGCTGACCTTAAGTAGCTTTCCCTTAAGGTGGTGTTCTTGCTGGCTATTGCCTCTGCTAGAAGAGTGTCGGATCTGGGTGCCTTATCTTGTAGTTCCCCATATCTGATTTTTCACCGTGACCGGGCGGTTCTTAGGCCTCGTCCCGGATATTTACCTAAGGTGGTTTCTTCGTTCTACCTTAATCAGGAGATTGTGGTTCCGGCCTTTGTCTCTCTAGATTTGTCTCCCAAAGAGCAGTCTTTGGATGTGGTACGGGCTCTCCGTATCTATGTGAAGAGAACTGCTTCTATTTGAAAATCTGATTCTCTCTTTGTTTTGTTTGGATTATACAAACGTGGCTGGCCTGCTCACAAGCAGACTTTGGCCAGATGGATTAGAATGGTGATTGCACATGCTTATGTGAAGGCTGGTCTGTGGGCTCCTGCTCACATTACGGCCCATTGTACTCGGTCTGTTGGACCTTCTTGGGCGGCCCAACGTGGTGCGACCCTTGAACAATTGTGCAAGGCGGCTACGTGGTCCTCAGTGAACACGTTCATAAGGTTCTATGCCTTCGATACTGCCGCTTCCCAGGATGCTTCCTTTGGACACCGGGTTCTTGTGCCCGCTACAGTGCATCTTCTCCCATAAGGAACTGCTTTAGGACATCCCCATTGTCCAATCCTTGTGGAGCCCAGTGTACCCCGCAGCAGAAAACAAGTTTTATGGTAAGAACTTACCTTTGTTAAAACTCTTTCTGCGAGGTACACTGGGCTCCACAAGGTGCCCACCCTGACGCACTTAGCTTCTTTGGGTTTGTATGGCATTAGCCGCTGACACTTCTCCTGTAGTGAGAGTGTGGTGTTTGTGGCTACTAACCGTTGTCATCTCTTTTCCTGCTACTGCATTGGGCTGGTTAACTAAAAACTGAGCTCCTGTGCAGGGAGGCGGAGTTATAGAGGAGGCGGCGCTGTGCATTCTGGGAACAGTCAAAGCTTTGAACCTGTTGGTGCCTCGGATCAAGATCCTACTCTACACCCCATTGTCCAATCCTTGTGGAGCCCAGTGTACCTCGCAGAAAGAGTTTTAACAAAGGTAAGTTCTTACCATAAAACTCGTTTTCAAGAACCTCATCACCCAGATTTCAAACCCCCAGCATCTCATTGCCACTGTCAACTCCCTCCTCTGCCCAATCCCACCGCAACTCCCCTCCTCACTCTCTGCCCTTGACTTTGCCACCCACTTCCCATCTAAAATTAACTCCATTCGTCAGAACATCACATTCCACCACTCAGCAACCTGCCACCTCCTTTCCCTGACCACCCCTGCCCATTCTTCCTACTAACCTCGACATCTGTTTCCCCAGTATTTGAAGAAGAAGTCATGACCCTCGTCCAATCCTGATAAACAGTAAGCCAGAAAAGTTTACGGTCCCCTGCCAGTCGGAGGCCTGGGAAAATTTCCCTACAAGCCACCCCTTTTGGTAGGACCTGCCCATGAATGTTAAGAAGGGATTGTATTACTGAAACTGCAATGAGCACAGAGGGATTAGGGGCATTCTATTGTCACAGGTGGGACATTTGCACTAAGGATTTCTTATCAAGAGGCTCTCTCTCATAATATGAAGTATATTTACATTATTATGGTAGCATACATACAGTAAGCATGGTGTTATAAGATGTGTATAGTAACTCTTTATTTGCATCGATAGGTATGGCATGTGTGTCATGGGTGGGACAGAAAGTAGACCTACCTTCTCATATAGCAAGCAATTTTAAACAATCTCTGTGAATGTACAGGTGGGATAAAAAAAATGATTTACCCATTGTGAAGTAAGAACTTGGTGTAGAATACGATACAAAAAAAAAAAAAGAATAAAAGTATTAGTATTAGTCAAAATAATGATGTTTTATTTTGTCACTGGTGGGACACAGTACAAAATAATTTTACATTTTATGCATGTAAAACAAAAACAGTGCACTTCTATTGCTAGATTATAATTTTTTGTAATTTACATGTTAATCTTCATTAGGAAAATTAAGCAAGAGATCCATTTGCAATTATTTTTGCGTTTACATTTTTATATATCACGTGATACATTTTAATTCTATTACATACATTTGTGTATGTAGAAGATAAACTCTTTCTAAAATGATACTGTGCAGTTACGCTATTTAAACTGCTTATATATATATATCTTAAAGACAGAACTAAAAATAAAAGTTATTTATTTTCTAGAATGAATGTCATATGCTTGTGTTTATTCAGTCATAAAATACACTTGGTATTTGTATGCGCTCAACTAGTCATTTCCGGTTGGGGCTGTAGTGCCAGCGGTCGGGATCCCGGCCGCCAAAATGTCGGCGGGGGAGTGAACGCTCGCCACACTCTATGAGTATTGTGGACACTCACGAGTGGAAATAGCCCCTGCTAGTCGGCAATACGGCTGTCGTCATCATCAGCGGTCGGGATTCTGGCGTCAGAATCCTGACCGCTGGGATCTCGACTACATCCCGGTCATTTCTATTGCTATTCACAAAACAAGCAGCTAGGGTATAAAAAGAGCAGTGAGTTTTAAGGGTGTGTGAATATCTGCAGAGAAGGTCTAGAGATGGGTAGTTGGACTTCTGGCGTGCAGACACTGATCAGGCATTATGGTGCCATCACTTTGAGAATCTCATCATAGCCCCCTGTTCCATGCTTACTTCTACCCCACATGTGACACTCTGGTCTCTCTGCTCCTCCCATGAACAGGGCCCTCTCCCCTCATATGCTTTTCCCTCTCAGACTATTTTGTACTCCATACTGCCTACAACAGCACCTAACCCTCAGTTTCTTCTACCATGAGTATTATTTCAGCGTCCTGTCTGCTGAGGCAGAAATGTTTATGTACCATGTACATGTCCTACATTATCTTGAGTGTAAGTCATTATTTTCCTGTTTGGCTCATTTATGTACTTTGTTAGGGGCTGAGGAACCCTTGTAGCGCCATATAAACGGTAAAAAGATTAATAATAAATGGTGAAGGACACTGTGTGCTCCCATAAACCCCTTTTGAAGGATCCAACAGAAGAGTTTGTAAATTCTAAGGGATTTACTGGTCCACGGGTTACACACTAATATAATAATCACAAAGGATGGCTAACAAAACCTTATGAGATCTAACCCCATTATTTCAATATTAACCATACTACACCAACATACATATCTTCGCTTATCTCAAAATATCTCCCAACCCGGACCCTTTGCTCTTTACAAGATCTACGTCTCTCATCCACACTCATTATTCGCTCCCATGCACGATTACAGGACTTTCTTCGGGCTGCACCCACTCTCTGGAATGCCCCACCACGCACAATAAGACACTCCTCTAGTCTTCAAACCTTCACGCGTTCCCTGAAAACTCACCTACTGTATTCAGGCAAGCTTATCAAATTCCAGAACCGCTCACATTACCTTCATAGCTTTCCTATCCAATTATATCCACACATTGCAGTCCGCACATATCCTCCACATATTTTCTTTCTTCACTCTCCCTTCCTCCTGACCCTGGTTCATCACTGCTGTCATGTGATATCATGCAGCCCACCAATAACCTTTACAATCTGGTGGACAACTATGCAATAGATAGGCACTGATACACAAGGATAGGTTCTATTTCCCCATAGATTGTAAGCTTGCGAGCAGAGCCCTCCTACCTCTATGACTGTTTGTTTCTACCCAGTTTTATCTTCTAATTGTGTCCAGTTGTAAAGCGCAACAGAATTTGCTGCTCTATATAAGAAACTGTTAATAAATAAATAAATCTGCCATAATTTGAGATATCCCCCGGGGAGACCAATCCTAGCAGGTGTTGATTTTTTAACCTTCAACATATCTGAATACGTAGATATTTTCCTACATACTGTAAATACGTTAAATAATGACCTCTTATTTATAGGATACAACTAACATTCTAAACATCATAAAAACAACTAAGTGGAAGAAGAAATACATGCGGGCCACAGCTAATGTACACTCTATACATACCTGTCTGTAGTGTATAGAGCCATCAGCGCTGTGCGTATAGTGATGTGCGCTGAGCGATCTGTTCTAACCTAGATCGCTTAACACAGCAAAAATCGCGACGTGTGTACCACCTTCAGCCTTTTATTATATAATGTTTAATAAGAGGTGAGTAGTGGGCCACCCCACACAGCAGGTACATCTATTTGGAATGTCACCTCCCCCTACATCACACCCCTTCACAATCCCAATGGTTGGCATGCAGAAAAGCAGGGACTATTTCCACTTGGCGTGGAGAGCGCAACAAGCACGCAAGGGCCTTGTTGCGCTCACCCCCCATTCCGCTGCAGGGATGCCGACCGGCGGTCACACATACCACACCCATCTATTTAGGGTGCCAGAGTGATTAGAATATGGTATAAGGCGGCACAGCATTGCATTTGTAGAAAGACACTACTGTAATGTGTTTATTAGGCTTAAAGCATAGCCAAAGAGATCAGCGACGTTTCAGGAATAACTCTGACATTTATCAATAAATATATATATACGGCGCAAACTGGGGCAGACTGATTAGTAATGGATGATGCTGAGGAGAGATATATAAACTGTATATACAGGTAGCACATGCTTGGGGAGAGAGCAGACTGTACACCCAGTGCTGGGGTCAGGGCCGGCTCCAGGCATGTTCGAGTCGAGTGACCACGCAGGGCGCCACCCTTAAAGGGCGCCGACATGTTGGAGCCTGGAGCCGGCACTGTCCTATGCTCAGTGATGTGGCTGTGCGCACTGTTCGGCACCGGCGTCTGATGTCAGACACCGACGCCGAACAGCGCGCACAGATCACTTGCAGGCACAGGTGCCGCACAGCGCAACCGGCTACAGCAGCTCTCCACCTCCCTCATCGCCGGCACAGCAGCAGGTACTCTGGGGGCATATGTGGCACTGTGGGGGCATTAATGTTTCTGGCACTGTGGGGGTCATTTATCTGGCACTGTGGGGGCATATCTGGTACTGTGGGGGGCATTAATGTATCTGGCACTGTGGGGGGCAGTAATGTTTCTGGCACTGTGGGGGTCATTTTACTGGCACTGTGGGGGCATATCTGGCACTGTGGGGGCATTAATGTATCTGGCACTGTGGGGGCATATCTGGCACTGTGGAGGCATTAATGTATCCGGCACTGTGGGGGCATATCTGGCACTGTGGGGGCATTAATGTATCCGGCACTGTGGGGGCATATCTGGCACTGTGGGGGCATTAATGTATCTAGCACTGTGGGGGCATTAATGTATCCGGCATTGTGGGGACATTAATGTATCCGGCACTGTGGGGGCATATCTGGCACTGTGGGGGCATTAATGTATCTGGCACTGTGGGGGCATATCTGGCACTGTGGGGGCATTAATGTATCCGGCACTGTGGGGGCATATCTGGCACTGTGGGGGCATTAATGTATCTAGCACTGTGGGGGCATATCTGGCACTGTGGGGGCATTAATGTATCTAGCACTGTGGGGGGCATTAATGTATCTGGCACTGTGGGGGCATATCTGGCACTGTGGGGGCATTAATGTATCTGGCACTGTGGGGGGCATTAATGTATCTATCACTGTGGGGGCATTAATGTATCTATCACTGTGGGTGCATTAATGTATCTATCACTGTGGGGGCATTAATGTATCTGGCACTGTGGGGGGCATTAATGTATCTATCACTGTGGGGGCATTAATGTATCTGGCACTGTGGGGGTATTAATGTATCTGGCACTGTGGGGGGCATTAATGTATCTATCACTGTGGGGGGCATTAATGTATCTATCACTGTGGGGGCATTAATGTATCTGGCACTGTGGGGGTATTAATGTATCTGGCACTGTGGGGGTATTAATGTATCTGGCACTGTGGGGGGCATTAATGTATCTATCACTGTGGGGGGCATTAATGTATCTATCACTGTGGGGGCATTAATGTATCTGGCACTGTGGGGGCATTAATGTATCTGGCACTGTGGGGGCATTAATGTATCTGGCACTGTGGGGGCATTAATGTATCTGGCACTGCGGGGGGCATTAATGTATCTGGCACTGCGGGGGGCATTAATGTAGGGTCATTTATCTGTCACTGTGGGGGTATATCTGGCACTGGGGGGCGTTTATGTATCTGGCACTGTGGGGGCATATCTGGCACTGGGGGCATTTATGTATCTGGCACTGTGGGGGCATGTCATGTGCATCTGGCACTGCTGGGGGGCATGTCATGTGTAGCTGGCACTGCTGGGGGGGCATGTCATGTGCATCTGGCGCTCCTGGGGGGCATGTCATGTGCATCTGGCGCTCCTGGGGGGCATGTCATGTGCATCTGGTGCTCCTGGGGGGCATGTCATGCGCATCTGGCGCTCCTGGGGGGCATGTCATGTGTAGCTGGCACTGCTGGGGGGCATGTCATGTGTAGCTGGCACTGCTGGGGTGCATGTCATGTGCATCTGGCGCTCCTGGGGGGCATGTCATGTGTAGCTGGCGCTCCTGGGGGGAATGTCATGTGTAGCTGGCCCTGCTGGGGGGCATGTCATGTGTAGCTGGCACTGCTGGGGGGCATGTCATGTGCATCTGGCACTGCTGGGGGGCATGTCATGTGCATCTGGCACTGCTGGGGGGCATGTCATGTGCATCTGGCGCTCCTGGGGGGCATGTCATGTGTAGCTGGCGCTCCTGGGGGGCATGTCATGTGTAGCTGGCACTGCTGGGGCGGCATGTCATGTGTAGCTGGCACTGCTGGGGCGGCATGTCATGTGTAGCTGGCCCTGCTGGGGGGCATGTCATGTGTAGCTGGCACTGCTGGGAGGCAAGTCATGTGCATCTGGCACTGCTGGGGGGCATGTCATGTGCATCTGGTGCTCCTGGGGGGCATGTCATGTGTAGCTGGCACTGCTGGGGGGCATGTCATGTGTAGCTGGCACTGCTGGGGGGCATGTCATGTGTAGCTGGCACTGCTGGGGGGCATATCATGTGTAGCTGGCACTGCTGGGGGGCATGTCATGTGTAGCTGGCACTGCTGGGGCGGCATGTCATGTGTAGCTGGCACTGCTGGGGGGGCATGTCATGTGTAACTGGCACTGCTGGGGGGCATGTCATGTGTAGCTGGCACTGCTGGGCGGCATGTCATGTGTAGCTGGCACTGCTGGGCGGCATGTCATGTGTAGCTGGCACTGCTGGGGGGCATGTCATGTGTAACTGGCACTGCTGGGGGGCATGTCATGTGTAACTGGCACTGCTGGGGGGCATGTCATGTGTAACTGGCACTGCTGCTGGGAGGCATGTCATGTGTAACTGGCACTGCTGCTGGGAGGCATGTCATGTGTAACTGGCACTGCTGGGGCGGCATGTCATGTGTAGCTGGCACTGCTGGGGGGGCATGTCATGTGTAACTGGCACTGCTGGGGGGCATGTCATGTGTAACTGGCACTGCTGGGGGGCATGTCATGTGTAACTGGCACTGCTGCTTGGAGGCATGTCATGTGTAACTGGCACTGCTGCTTGGGGGCATGTCATGTGCATCTGGCGCTCCTGGGGGGCATGTCATGTGTACCTGGCACTGCTGGGTGGGCATGTCATGTGTAGCTGGCACTGCTGGGGGGCATGTCATGTGTAGCTGGCGCTCCTGCGGGGCATGTCATGTGTAGCTGGCACTGCTGGGGGGCATGTCATGTGTAGCTGGCACTGCTGGGGGGGCATGTCATGTGTAGCTGGCACTGCTGGGGGGCATGTCATGTGTAGCTGGCACTGCTGGGGGGCATGTCATGTGTAGCTGGCACTGCTGGGCGGCATGTCATGTGTAGCTGGCACTGCTGGGGGGGGCATGTCATGTGTAACTGGCACTGCTGGGGGGCATGTCATGTGTAACTGGCACTGCTGGGGGGCATGTCATGTGTAACTGGCACTGCTGCTGGGGGGCATGTCATGTGTAACTGGCACTGCTGCTGGGGGGCATGTCATGTGTAACTGGCACTGCTGGGGCGGCATGTCATGTGTAGCTGGCACTGCTGGGGGGCATGTCATGTGTAACTGGCACTGCTGGGGGGCATGTCATGTGTAACTGGCACTGCTGGGGGGCATGTCACGTGTAACTGGCACTGCTGCGGGGCATGTCACATGTAGCTGGCACTGCTGCTGGGGGGCATGTCATGTGTATCTGGCACTGCTGGGCATGTCACGTGTAGCTGGCACTGCTGGGGGGCATGTCACGTGTATCTGGCACTGCTGGGCATGTCATGTGTAGCTGGCACTGCTGGGGGGCATGTCATGTGTAGCTGGCACTGCTGGGGGGCATGTCATGTGTAGCTGGCACTGCTGGGCGGCATGTCATGTGTAGCTGGCACTGCTGGGCGGCATGTCATGTGTAGCTGGCACTGCTGGGGGGGCATGTCATGTGTAACTGGCACTGCTGCTGGGGGGCATGTCATGTGTAACTGGCACTGCTGCTGGGGGGCATGTCATGTGCATCTGGCGCTCCCGGGGGGCATGTTATGTGTAGCTGGCACTAATGGGGGGCATGTCATGTGTAGCTGGCACTGCTGGGGGGCAGGTCATGTGTAGCTGGCACTGCTGGGGGGCATGTCATGTGTAGCTGGCACTGCTGGGGGGCATGTCATGTGTAGCTGGCACTGCTGGGTGGCATGTCATGTGTAGCTGGCACTGCTGGGGGGGCATGTCATGTGTAACTGGCACTGCTGGGGGGCATGTCATGTGTAACTGGCACTGCTGGGGGGCATGTCATGTGTAACTGGCACTGCTGCTGGGGGGCATGTCATGTGTAACTGGCACTGCTGCTGGGGGGCATGTCATGTGTAACTGGCACTGCTGCTGGGGGGCATGTCATGTGTAACTGGCACTGCTGCTGGGGGGCATGTCATGTGTAGCTGGCACTGCTGGGGGGCATGTCATGTGTAGCTGGCACTGCTGGGGCGGCATGTCACGTGTAGCTGGCACTGCTGGGGGGCATGTCACGTGTAGCTGGCACTGCTGGGGGGCATGTCACGTGCAGCTGGCCCTGCTGGGGGGGCATGTCACGTGTAGCTGGCACTGCTGGGGGGCATGTCACGTGTAGCTGGCACTGCTGGGGGGGCATGTCATGTGTAACTGGCACTGTTGGGGGGCATGTCACGTGTAGCTGGCACTTCTGGGGGGGCATGTCATGTGCAGCTGGCGCTGCTGGGGGGCATGTCATGTGTAGCTGGCACTGCTGGGGGGCATGTCATGTGTAGCTGGCACTGCTGGGGGGGCATGTCACGTGTAGCTGGCACTGCTGGGGGGCATGTCACGTGTATCTGGCACTGCTGGGGGGCATGTCACGTGTAGCTGGCACTGCTGGGGGGCATGTCATGTGTAGCTGGCAATGCTGGGGGGAATGTCATGTGTAGCTGGCACTGCCAGTGATGGGGTAGAATATACCTGGGGGCGGGGGGGGGGGGGGGGGTTACTGGCAGCGATGGGGTGGCATATACCTGGGGGGAGGGGGGGGGGTGGCATATACCTGGGGGGAGGGGGTGGCTGAAAGTGATGGGGAGAGCATATGGTACAGGATGATGGTGCGAGGACATACGTATGAGGTTGCAGAGAGGAGACAATTAAACAGCAGCCGCCGCCGAACAGCCCCACCTATCCGCACACACTATACTGCCCCTAGCCGAGCACCAGGGGCCCTGCACCCACAGGATGGGGCCACACACAGCAACACTCACCTCACTCACCGCCGAGCCTCCTATTCTCCCACACTGCAGCCTCCAGTGCACGAGCGCTAGACTCGTCTCCGGACAGTCAGGGGGCGCGCCCGGAGCAGGAGACTGGGCGGGGACGCGCGAGTATGCGAGAGGAGATTGGGCGGGATCGTTGAGATGAGGGTGGGAAAGTGACTGGGCGGGAAGAGGCATGAGAGGGAGGAGACTGGGCGGGGACATGCCATGAGAGGGAGGAGACTGGGCGGGGACATTCGGGCGCTGTGTTCACCGTTCGCGCTGTGACGCAGTCTCATCCTTTGTCCTGAGCTTCTCCAGGTCATGTGACTGCGCAGCGTTGGTTGCTGTGGTGATGCCCCATGATCCTTTGCTTACTGTGTCCCGCTGGATATCCTATCAGTCAGTTCCCCCACCTGCCCAGCAGCGTGTTCCCCGTCACTCCCCCTGTGCCCTGTATAGTGTCAGCCCCTGTGATGCCCCATATACCCCGTTACACAGTCTGGGGGGTTTGGCATTAGTAGTCAGTGTATAGGTCAGCCTGGGAGGTGGTTGATAGACAGACAGTGAAAAGTTCTTATGGTGGGTACACACCTGCCTATGTCAGGGACATCTCGCCAGATGGGTGTAGTACTGGTGACCTTACTGGTCACCTTACCGACGCCGGGATCCCGGCAGCATACCGACGCCGGGATCCCGGTGGGGAGGGGCGAGTGCAGCAAGCTGTGGGCTCGGTGCTGCGGTCGCCACGGGTTCTATTCCCACTCTATGGGTGTCGTGGACACCCACGAGTGGAAATAGTCCCTGTTGGTCGGCATGCCGACCATCGGGATAGTGAGTCGTCGGGCTCGTGGAGGAGGTTATGTGACTGTCGGTCAGCTGACCGGCGGTCACATGAATACTACCCCGCCAGATCCCCCCGCAAGCGCTATCATTCATACACACTGACTGATATCGTTTGGGTCCCGTCAGTGACAGCATGTACCCACATCCAGGTGCATGTCGTCTCGTACAATCGCCCTCATTCCGAGTTGATCACTCGCTATGGATTTTCGCAGCGCAGAGATCATGGCAGAAAGGGACTAATCTGCGCATGCATATGCATCGCAATGCGCACGCTCGTCGTATGGGTACAACGAGCGACGTGGTTTTGCACAGGTTCTAGCGACGCTTTGAGTCGCAGTGCCGAACGCAGGGTGATTGACAGGAAGAAGCCGTTTGTGGGTGGCAACTGACCGTTTTCTGGGAGTGTTTGGAAAAATGCAGGCTTGACCGGGCGTTTGCATGGCGGGTACCTGACATCGTTACCGCGTCACTCGTCGCAGCAAACATCGCACAGAATAAGTAACTACAGGGCTGGTCTTGTTCTGCACAAAATGTGTTTGCAGGCTCTCCGCTGCACAGGCGTTCGCACTCCTGCTATGCTAAAATACACTCCCCCGTCGGCGCCGACTATGCGTTTGCACGGCTGCTAAAAGTAGCTAGCGAGCGATCAACTTGGAATGAGGGTCAATATCTTTAGATTTCTGCAGTGGGGTACACTGCGTTGCACAGGGAATACATTGGGGGGTAGTGCAGGATCTTGGATCCAGAGGCACCATCAGACAAAGCTTTGACTGTCCCAGAATGCATTGGGGCCTCCTCTATAACCCTGCCTCCAGACACTGAGAGCTCAGTTTCGAGTGGTGCCTGCAGGCAGCAGGTCACCTAACAGGTCGGCTGCACTGGGCAGCCCTGAAAAAGCTAGAGAAGACTTCAAGGGATGCAGCACTGTTATATCAGGGTGACATTCAGTGCTGCGTTTCTGTCACCTCCCAAGCAGCGTTGCATACTCCCGTGGGTCAGATCCCGGGTACTTGCGGCGAAGACGCTCCGGCTTAGGCACACGGTCGCAGACCCTCTCCTGGTTTGCGTGGATGCTACAAAGGGAGGAGGTAAGAGGGTCCCCCAGGCGGGACCTGCCACTAAATCACATTCCTGTTGCAGTCTAGGGAGATGGACCGCGACGCTGGCGTGGACACTTACCGTGCAGGGACGCCACTATACCCACCAGGGCATAGGAGTACGGTCAGGTGTACTAACGTCCCTATTGGTGAGGTTCCGTAGTACCGGCGGTGAGGCCCAGCACAGGGGAGTCGGCGCTTGACCTGTAGCCCCTCCCCCGGCCCAGGGTGCTATCTCCTCGCAAATTTCCCGCACTGGAGCAGCCTCACACTCTCCCTCAGTTCCTGACAGAGACGCTGGGTGCCATCTTCTGAGCATAGCTGCTACTGGTCTCTGGGATTGCAGGGCATGATCTCCCCTGTAAAGCCGCCTGTTCACAGTGCTGAGACTTTACAGACACTTGAGTTTTGTACATGTCTTGTTACAGACAGCATTAGTTAAGAAAGAGTGTACCTAATATATTGTATGAGTATTCGTACGAGTATTCTGATATATACCTCCGGTCTAGGACCGCGCTGTTATATACTAGTCCAGTGCAGTTTTATTGTGCTTATAATAATCTCTGCATTGCATGTGGCTGTGTGTGCCTGTACCTGCTGTATGGTTTCACTCTCATGTGTATCCCATCTAAGGTAGCTATATCTATATTCTATACCCGAAGTACTTAGGATGTTTTACTGTGTTACAGTCACGTACACCGGGATTTAGTCCACAAGTTTGTGTATTCTGACGCTGTTTGTGTACTTTGTCCACAAGTTTTGTACTCTGTCTGGCTTCATCTTACTAATAGCCTGATTGTTGCTTTTTCTCTAACGTCCTAAGTGGATGCTGGGGACTCCGTAAGGACCATGGGGAATAGCGGCTCCGCAGGAGACTGGGCACAAAAGCAAAGCTTTAGAACTACCTGGTGTGCACTGGCTCCTCCCCCTATGACCCTCCTCCAAGCCTCAGTTAGATCTTTGTGCCCGAACGAGAAGGGTGCACACTAGGTGGCTCTCCTGAGCTGCTTAGTGAAAAGTTTAGTTTTAGGTTTTTTATGTTCAGTGAGACCTGCTGGCAACAGGCTCACTGCATCGAGGGACTAAGGGGAGAAGAAGCGAACTCACCTGCGTGCAGAGTGGATTGGGCTTCTTAGGCTACTGGACATTAGCTCCAGAGGGACGATCACAGGCCCAGCCATGGATGGGTCCCAGAGCCGCGCCGCCGGCCCCCTTACAGAGCCAGAAGACAGAAGAGGTCCGGAAAATCGGCGGCAGAAGACGTCCTGTCTTCACCAAGGTAGCGCACAGCACTGCAGCTGTGCGCCATTGCTCCTCAGCACACTTCACACTTCGGTCACTGAGGGTGCAGGGCGCTAGGGGGGGGCGCCCTGAGCAGCAATAAAAACACCTTGGCTGGCGAAAATACATCACATATAGCCCCCAGGGCTATATGGATGAATTTTAACCCCTGCCAGAATCCATAAAAAAGCAGGAGAAAAGTCCGCGAAAAAGGGGCGGAGCCTATCTCCTCAGCACACTGGCGCCATTTTCCCTCACAGCTCCGTTGGAGGGAAGCTCCCCTGGCTCTCCCCTGCAGTCACTACACTACAGAAAGGGTTAAAAAAGAGAGGGGGGCACTAATTAGGCGCAGTATTAACAATACAGCAGCTATAAGGGGAAAAACACTTATATAAGGTTATCCCTGTATATATATATAGCGCTCTGGTGTGTGCTGGCAAACTCTCCCTCTGTCTCCCCAAAGGGCTAGTGGGGTCCTGTCCTCTATCAGAGCATTCCCTGTGTGTGTGCTGTGTGTCGGTACATTTGTGTCGACATGTATGAGGAGAAAAATGATGTGGAGACGGAGCAGATTGCCTGTAATAGTGATGTCACCCCCTAGGGGGTCGACACCTGAGTGGATGAACGGTTGGAAGGAATTACGTGACAGTGTCAGCTCTGTATAAAAGACAGTGGTTGACATGAGACAGCCGGCTACTCAGCTTGTGCCTGTCCAGACGTCTCATAGGCCGTCAGGGGCTCTAAAGCGCCCGTTACCTCAGATGGCAGATATAGACGCCGACACGGATACTGACTCCAGTGTCGACGGTGAAGAGACAAATGTGACTTCCAGTAGGGCCACACGTTACATGATTGAGGCAATGAAAAATGTTTTACACATTTCTGATAATACGAGTACCACCAAAAAGGGGTATTATGTTCGGTGAGGAAAAACTACCTGTAGTTTTCCTGAATCTAAAAAAATTAAATGAGGTGTGTGATGATGCGTGGGTTTCCCCCGATAACAACTGATAATTTCTAAAATGTTATTGGCATTATATCCTTTCCCGCCAGAGGTTAGGGTGCGTTGGGAAACACCCCCTAGGGTGGATAAAGCGCTCACACGCTTGTAAGAACAAGGGCTCTACCCTCTCCTGAGATGGCCGCCCTTAAGGATCCTGCTGATAGAAAGCAGGAGGGTATCCTAAAATGTATTTACACACATACTGGTGTTATACTGCGACCAGCAATCGCCTCAGCCTGGATGTGCAGTGCTGGGTTGGCGTGGTCGGATTCCCTGACTGAAAATATTGATACCCTAGATAGGGACAGTATATTATTGCCTATAGAGCATTTGAAAGATGCATTTCTATATATGCGTGATGCACAGCGGAATATTTGCCGACTGGCATCAAGTCTAAGTGCGTTGTCCATTTCTACCAGTAGAGGGTTATGGACACGACAGTGGTCAGGTGATGCGGATTCCAAACGGCATTTGGAAGTATTGCCTTATTAAGGGGAGGAGTTATTTGGGGTCGGTCTTTCAGACCTGGTGGCCACGGCAACAGCTGGGAAATCCACGTGTGTACCCCAGGTCGCCTCTCAACATGAGAAGACGCCGTATTATCAGGCGCAGTCTTTTCGTGGACAAGCGGGCAAAAGGTTCCTCATTTCTGCCCCGTGACAGAGGGAGAGGAAAAAGGCTGCAGAAATCAGCCAGTTCCCAGGAACAGAAACCCTCTCCCGCCTCTGCCAAGCCCTCAGTATGACGCTGGGGCTTTACAAGCAGAATCAGGCACGGTGGGGGGCCTGTCTCAATGAATTTCAGCGCGCAGTGGGCTCACTCGCAAGTAGACCCCTGGATCCTTCAGGTGATATCTCAGGGGTACAAATTGGAATTCGAGACGTCTCCCCCTCGCCGTTTCCTAAAGTCGGCTTTACCGATGTCTCCTTCTGACAGGGAGACAGTTTTGGAAGCCATTCACAAGCTGTATTCCCAGCAGGTGATAATCAAGGTACCCCTCCTGCAACAGGGAACGGGGTATTATTCCACACTGTTGTGGTACCGAAGCCGGACGGCTCGGTGAGACCGATTCTAAATCTAAAATCTTTGAACACTTACATACAAAGGTTCAAATTCAAGATTGAGTCACTCAGAGCAGTGATTGCGAACCTGGAAGAAGGGGACTACATGATGTCTCGGGACATCAAGGATGCTTACCTTCATGTCCCAATTTACCCTTCTCACCAAGGGTACTTCAGGTTTATGGTACAGAACTGTCACTATCAGTTCAGACGCTGCCGTATGGATGGTCCACGGCACCCCGGGTCTTTACCAAGGTAATGGCCGAAATGATGATATTCCTTCGAAGGAAGGGAATTTTAGTTATCCCTTACTTGGACGATTCCCTGATAAGGGTAAGATCCAGGGAACAGTTGGAGGTCGGTGTAGCACTATCTCAGGTAGTGTTGCGGCAGCACGATTGGATTCTCAATATTCCAAAATCGCAGCTGGTTCCGACGACTCGTCTTCTGTTCCTAGGGATGTTCCTGGACACAGTCCAGAAAAAGGTGTTTCTCCCGGAGGAGAAAGCCAGGGAGTTATCCGAGCTAGTCAGGAACCTCCTAAAACCGAGCCAACTCTCAGTGCATCAATGCACAAGGGTTCTGGGTAAAATGGTGGCTTCCTACGAAGCAATCCCATTCGGCAGATTCCACGCAAGAACTTTCCAGTGGGACCTGCTGGACAAATGGTCCGGGTCGCATCTTCAGATGCATCAGCGGATAACCCTGTCACCAAGGACAAGGGTGTCCCTCCTGTGGTGGTTGCAGAGTGCTCATCTTCTAGAGTGCTGCAGATTCGGCATTCAGGACTGGGTCCTGGTGACCACGGATGCCAGCCTGCGAGGCTGGGGAGCAGTCACACAGGGAAGGAATTTCCAGGGCTTATGGTCAAGCCTGGAGACATCACTTCACATAAATATCCCGAAGCTAAGGGCCATTTACAATGCTCTAAGCTTAGCAAGACCTCTGCTTCAAGGTCAGCCGGTGTTGATCCAGTCGGACAACATCACGGCAGTCACCCACGTAAACAGACAGGGTGGCACAAGAAGCAGGAGGGCAAAAAATGGCAGAAGCTGCAAGGATTCTTCGCTGGGCGGAAAATCATGTGATAGCACTGTCAGCAGTATTCATTCCGGGAGTGGACAACTGGGAAGCAGACTTCCTCAGCAGACACGACCTCCACCCGGGAGAGTGGAGACTTCACCCAGAAGTCTTCCACATGATTATAAACCGTTGGGAAAAACTCGACAGGTATTGCGCCAGGTCAAGGGACCCTCAGGCAATAGCTGTAGACGCTCTGGTAACACCGTGGGTGTACCAGTCAGTGTATGTGTTCCCTCCTCTGCCTCTCATACCCAAGGTACTGAGATTGATAAGATGGAGAGGAGTAAGCACTATATTCGTGGCTCCGGATTGGCCAAGAAGGACTTGGTAACCGGAACTTCAAGAGATGCTCACGGAGGATCCGTGGCCTCTACCTCTAAGAAGGGACCTGCTCCAGCAAGGACCCTGTCTGTTCCAAGACTTACCGCGGCTGTGTTTGACGGCATGGCGGTTGAACGCCGGATCCTGAAGGAAAAAAGGCATTCCGGATGAAGTCATCCCTATCCTGATCAAAGCCAGGAAGGATGTAACCGCAAAACATTATCACCGCATTTGGCGAAAATATGTTGCGTGGTGCGAGGCCAGTAAGGCCCGACGGAGGAAATTCAACTGGGTCGATTCCTACATTTCCTGCAAACAGGAGTGTCTATGGGCCTGAAATTGGGGTCCATTAAGGTTCAAATTTCGGCCCTGTCAATTTTCTTCCAAAAAGAACTAGCTTCAGTCCCTGAAGTTCAGAAAAGGGGTACTGCATATACAGCCTCCTTTTGTGCCTCCAGTGGCACTTTGGGATCTCAATGTAGTTTTTGGGTTCCAAAAGTCACATTGGTTTGAACCACTTAAATCTGTGGAGTTAAAATATCTCACATGGAAAGTGGTCATGCTGTTGGCCCTGGCCTGGGCCAGGCGCGTGTCAGAATTGGCGGCTTTATCCTGTAAAAGCCCTTATCTGATTTTCCATTCGGACAGGGCGGAATTGAGGACTCGTCCTCAGTTTCTCCCTAAGGTGGTTTCAGCGTTTCACCTGAACCAACCTATTGTGGTGCCTGCGGCTACTAGGGACTTGGAGGACTCCAAGTTGCTAGACGTTGTCAGGGCCCTGAAAAATATATGTTTCCAGGACGGCTGGAGTCAGAAAATCTGACTCGCTGTTTATCCTGTATGCACCCAACAAGCTGGGTGCTCCTGCTTCTAAGCAGACTATTGCTCGTTGGATTTGTAGTACAATTCAGCTTGCACATTCTGTGGCAGGCCTGCCACAGCCAAAAATCTGTAAATGCCCACTCCACAAGGAAGGTGGGCTCATCTTGGGCGGCTGCCCGAGGGGTCTCGGCTTTACAACTTTGCCGAGCAGCTACTTGGTCAGGAGCAAATACGTTTGTAAAATTCTACAAAATTGATACCCTGGCTGAGGAGGACCTGGAGTTCTCTCATTTGGTGCTGAAGAGTCATCCGCACTCTCCCGCCCGTTTGGGAGCTTTGGTATAATCCCCATGGTCCTTACGGAGTCCCCAGCATCCACTTAGGACGTTAGAGAAAATAAGAATTTACTTACCGATAATTCTATTTCTCGTAGTCCGTAGTGGATGCTGGGCGCCCATCCCAAGTGCGGATTGTCTGCAATACTGGTACATAGTTATTGTTACCAAAAAATCGGGTTATTGCTGTAGTGAGCCATCTTTTCTAGAGGCTCCTCTGTTATCATGCTGTTAACTGGGTTTAGATCACGAGTTATACGGTGTGATTGGTGTGGCTGGTATGAGTCTTACCCGGGATTCAAAATCCTTCCTTATTGTGTACGCTCGTCCGGGCACAGTATCCTAACTGAGGCTTGGAGGAGGGTCATAGGGGGTGGAGCCAGTGCACACCAGGTAGTTCTAAAGCTTTGCTTTTGTGCCCAGTCTCCTGCGGAGCCGCTATTCCCCATGGTCCTTACGGAGTCCCCAGCATCCACTACGGACTACGAGAAATAGAATTATCGGTAAGTAAATTCTTATTATTACAATGTCTAACAATAAGGGCAGTAAAACTCTGGAAGCTCCTGTAATTTGCAAGGCATGCTTCAGAGGTTTACCTGAGGGGGAAGTATTGTGTGATGGTCTGTGTACTAAATGTCATACACCTCCCAGTCAGCCTGCAGCTCCTGTAACTACTGTACAATGGAGCCACCCTGGGCTATGTTCACTACCCTCCTAGGGACTCTGGTGGACAGTTTAGCACCCCCTATGGGCCCTCCGGTTCCTCGGCTACCACAAGTTGTCCCTATAGTAAATCCAACTTGGGTGGAGAATTTGTCTACCCAGCTTCAACAGTTAAATCAGTCTTTGTTTAGACAGAAATCTGCTCCTGGTCACTCCTGTGTCTCTGGGTCCTCTAAGCGGGCTGCTTCCTCCTCACAATCCACTAACCTCTCTGATGTTTCATCTGATGAGGAGGGGGAGCATACGGTCCTGTCAGACAGAATCAATCGTTACTGACGAGGATTCTACCTTACAGGTTGATGTTCCTGCCCTGATGGATGCTATTAAGCAGATCCTACAGATCACTAAGGATGAGGATTCCACTACAGTGGCCAAGAAAACGGATACTGTATGTTTAAACAACAGAAGGTGGTTAAAACTGTATTAACCTATTCTGATCATCTTGTGGACATCAATAAAAAAACCCTGGTCTACACCAGGTAACAAAAACTTTCCGCTCCCTAATCGGGCTTTGGCTCGCTACCCTCTCCCTGCAGAGGTATGTAGTAAGTGGGAATACCCACCACCGGTGGATTCTCATGTCACCTGTCTCATGGTTTCATCTACTCTGCCTGTCACCACTGTCACCTCCCTGAAGGAACCGACAGATAAGCGTGTGGAGGGATGCCTGAAATCTATATTTCTCTAACGTCCTAGTGGATGCTGGGACTCCGTCAGGACCATGGGGAATAGCGGGCTCCGCAGGAGACAGGGCACATCTAAAAAAGCTTTTAGGTCACATGGTGCGTACTGGCTCCTCCCCCTATGACCCTCCTCCAAGCCTCAGTTAGGTTTTTGTGCCCGTCCGAGAGGGTGCAATCTAGGTGGCTCTCCTAAAGAGCTGTTTAGAAAAGTTTTTTTTTAGGTTTCAATCTCAGTGATTCCTGCTGGCAACAGGATCACTGCATCGAGGGACTTAGGGGAGAGATTTCCAACTCACCTGCGTGCAGGATGGATTGGAGTCTTAGGCTACTGGACACTTAGCTCCAGAGGGAGTCGGAACACAGGTCAGCCTGGGGTTCGTCCCGGAGCCGCGCCGCCGATCCCCCTTACAGACGCTGAAGAGACGGCAGAACGGAGGTCCGGAAAGCAGGCGGCAGAAGACTCCTCAGTCTTCTTGAAGGTAGCGCACAGCACGGCAGCTGTGCGCCATTGTTGTCACACGGCTCACTGACTCAGTCACGGAGGGTGCAGGGCGCTGCTGGGGGCGCCCTGGGCAGCAATATAATTACCTTTAGTGGCAAAATAAATACATCACATATAGCCATTAAGGCTATATGTATGTATTTTAACCCAGGCCAGTTTCTTAAAAACCGGGGAAAAGCCCGCCGAAAAAGGGGCGGAGCTTATTCTCCTCAGCACTCAGCGCCATTTTCCTGCTCAGCTCCGCTGGTGAGGAAGGCTCCCAGGTCTCTCCCCTGCACTGCACTACAGAAACAGGGTAACAAAGAGAAGGGGGGCATAAATTGGCGATATTTATATATTAAGAGCGCATATATAGTAAACAACACCTTCTAGGGTTGTTTATATACATTTATAGCGCTTTTGGTGTGTGCTGGCAAACTCTCCCTCTGTCTCCCCAAAGGGCTAGGGGGTCCTGTCTTCGATTAGAGCATTCCCTGTGTGGCTGCTGTGTGTCGGTACGTGTGTGTCGACATGTATGAGGACGATGTTGGTGTGGAGGCAGAGCAATTGCCGATGATGGTAATGTCACCCCCTAGGGAGTCGACACCGGAATGGATGGCTTTAGTTATGGAATTACGTGATAATGTCAGCACATTACAAAAGTCAGTTGACGAAATAAGACGCCCGGCAAACCAGTTAGTACCGGTTCAGGCGTCTCAGACACCGTCAGGGGCTGTAAAACGTCCTTTACCTCAGTCAGTCGACACGGGTACCGACACAGATGAATCTAGTGTCGACGGTGAAGAAACAAACGTATTTTCCAATAGGGCCACACGTTATATGATCACGGCAATGAAGGAGGCTTTGCAGATCTCTGATACTGCTGGTACCTCAAAAATGGGTATTATGTGGGGGGTGAAAAAACTACCTGTATTTTTTCCAGAATCAGAGGAATTGAATGACGTGTGTGATGAAGCGTGGGTTAACCCCGATAGAAAACTGCTAATTTCCAAGAAGTTATTGGCATTATACCCTTTCCCACCAGAGGTTAGGGCGCGCTGGGAAACACCCCCTAGGGTGGATAAGGCGCTCACACGTTTATCAAAGCAAGTGGCGTTGCCGTCTCCTGATACGGCCGCCCTCAAGGATCCAGCAGATAGGAGGCTGGAAACTACACTGAAGAGTATATACACACATACTGGTGTTATACTGCAACCGGCAATAGCCTCAGCCTGGATGTGCAGTGCTGGGGTAGTGTGGTTGGATTCTCTGACTGAAAATATTGATACCCTGGATAGGGACAGTATTTTATTGACTCTAGAGCAATTAAAGGATGCTTTCCTTTATATGCGAGATGCTCAGAGGGATGTTTGTACTCTAGCATCAAGAGTAAGCGCGATGTCCATATCTGCCAGAAGAAGTTTATGGACGCGACAGTGGTCAGGTGATGCGGATTCCAAGAGGCATATGGAAGTATTGCCATATAAAGGAGAGGAATTGTTTGGGGTCGGTCTTTCGGACCTGGTGGCCACGGCAACTGCCGGCAAATCCACTTTTTTACCTCAGACCCCCTCCCAACAGAAAAAGACACCGTCTTTTCAGCCGCAGTCCTTTCGCTCCTATAAAAAGCGACCAAAAGGACAGTCTTATCTGCCGCGAGGCAGAGGAAAGGGTAAGAAAGGGCAGCAAGCAGCCCCTGCCCAGGAACAGAAGCCCGCCCCGGCTTCTACAAAGCCATCAGCATGACGCTGGGGCTTTACAAGCGGACTCAGGAACGGTGGGGGGTCGACTCAAGATTTTCAGCAATCAATGGGTTCACTCACAAGTGGACCCGTGGGTCCTGCAGATAGTATCTCAGGGTTACATGCTGGAGTTCGAAAGGTCTCCCCCTCGCCGGTTCCTAAAGTCTGCTTTACCAACGTCTCCCTCAGAAAGGACGTCGGTTTTGGAAGCCATTCACAAGCTGTATTCTCAGCAGGTGATAGTCAAGGTACCCCTCCTACAACAGGGAAAGGGGTATTATTCCACACTATTTGTGGTACCGAAACCGGACGGTTCGGTAAGGCCTATTCTAAATCTGAAATCCTTGAACCTGTACATAAAGAAATTCAAGTTCAAGATGGAGTCACTCAGAGCAGTGATAGCGAATCTGGAAGAAGGAGACTTCATGGTGTCCTTGGACATAAAAGATGCTTATCTACATGTCCCGATTTACCCCTCACACCAAGGGTATCTCAGGTTCGTGATACAAGACTGTCATTATCAGTTTCAAACGCTGCCGTTTGGGTTGTCCACGGCCCCTCGGGTCTTTACCAAGGTAATGACCGAAATGATGGTTCTTCTACGAAGAAAAGGCGTATTAATTATCCCTTACTTGGACGATCTCCTGATAAGGGCAAAGTCCAGAGAACAGCTGGAAGTCGGTGTAGCGCTAACACAAGTAGTGCTTCAGCAACACGGGTGGATTCTAAATCTTCCAAAATCTCAATTGACCCCGACAACACATCTGCTGTTCCTGGGCATGATTCTGGACACGGTTCAGAAAAAGGTATTTCTCCCGGAAGAGAAAGCAAGGGAGTTATCCGAACTTGTCAAGAACCTCCTAAAACCAGGAACTGTGTCAGTACATCAATGCACAAGAGTCCTGGGAAAGATGGTGGCTTCGTACGAAGCGATTCCATTCGGCAGATTCCATGCACGAACATTTCAGTGGGATCTGCTGGACAAATGGTCCGGATCGCATCTGCACATGCATCAGCGGATAACACTGTCACCGAGAACAAGGTTGTCTCTCCTGTGGTGGTTGCAGACTGCCCATCTGTTAGTGGGCCGCAGATTCGGCATACAGGACTGGGTCCTGGTGACTACGGATGCCAGCCTACGAGGTTGGGGAGCAGTCACAAAGGGAAGAAACTTCCAGGGCGTGTGGTCAAACCTGGAGACGTCTCTTCACATAAATATACTGGAGCTAAGAGCGATCTACAATGCTCTAAGCCTGGCAAAATCGCTGCTTCAGGGTCAGCCGGTGTTGATCCAGTCCGACAACATCACGGCAGTCGCCCACGTAAACCGACAAGGCGGCACGAGAAGCAGGAGTGCAATGGCAGAAGCTGCAAGGATTCTGCGCTGGGCGGAGAATCATGTCGTAGCACTGTCAGCAGTGTTCATCCCGGGAATGGACAACTGGGAAGCAGATTTCCTCAGCAGACACGACCTTCACCCGGGAGAGTGGGGACTTCATCCAGAAGTTTTCCACATGATTGTGAACCGTTGGGAAAAACCAAAGGTGGACATGATGGCGTCTCGCCTCAACAAAAAATTGGACAGGTATTGCGCCAGGTCAAGAGACCCTCAGGCAATAGCTGTGGACGCTCTGGTAACACCGTGGGTGTACCAGTCAGTGTATGTGTTCCCTCCTCTGCCTCTCATACCAAAGGTACTGAGAATTATACGGAAAAGAGGAGTAAGAACAATACTGGTAGCTCCGGACTGGCCAAGAAGAACTTGGTATCCGGAACTTCAAGAGATGCTCACGGAGGATCCGTGGCCTCTACCTCTAAGAAGGGATCTGCTTCAGCAGGGACCTTGTATGTTCCAAGACTTACCGCGGCTGCGTTTGACGGCATGGCGGTTGAACACCGGATTCTAAAAGAGAAGGGCATTCCTGAGGAAGTTATTCCTACTTTAATTAAAGCCAGGAAAGAAGTGACCGCACAACATTATCACCGCATTTGGAGAAAATATGTTGCGTGGTGTGAGGCCAAGAAGGCTCCAACGGAAGAATTTCAATTGGGTCGATTCTTACATTTCCTGCAAGCAGGATTGTCTATGGGCCTCAAATTGGGGTCCATTAAAGTTCAAATTTCGGCCTTATCAATTTTCTTCCAGAAGGAATTGGCGTCAGTGCCTGAAGTACAAACTTTTGTCAAAGGTGTACTACATATACAACCCCCAATAGTGCCTCCAGTGGCACCGTGGGATTTGAACGTGGTTCTAAATTTTCTCAAATCTCATTGGTTTGAGCCTTTAAAATCGGTAGATTTAAAATACCTTACATGGAAGGTAACCATGCTGTTGGCCCTGGCTTCAGCCAGGAGAGTTTCGGAGTTGGCAGCTTTGTCATACAAAAGCCCATATCTGATATTCCATTCGGACAGGGCAGAATTGAGGACACGTCCTCAATTTCTCCCTAAGGTGGTTTCGGCATTTCACTTGAACCAGCCTATTGTGGTGCCTGCGGCTACTAGCGACTTGGAGGACTCCAAGTTACTGGACGTTGTCAGAGCATTAAAAATATATATTTCAAGGACAGCTGGAGTCAGAAAATCTGACTCGTTGTTTACATTGTATGCACCCAACAAGTTGGGTGCTCCTGCGTCTAAACAGACGATTGCACGTTGGATATGTAGTACAATCCAACTTGCACATTCTGTGGCAGGCCTGCCACAGCCTAAATCTGTAAAGGCCCATTCCACAAGGAAAGTGGGCTCATCCTGGGCGGCTGCCCGAGGAGTCTCGGCATTACAACTTTGCCGAGCAGCTACGTGGTCAGGGGAGAACACGTTTGTAAAATTTTACAAATTTGATACTCTGGCTAAAGAGGACCTGGAGTTCTCTCATTCGGTGCTGCAGAGTCATCCGCACTCTCCCGCCCGTTTGGGAGCTTTGGTATAATCCCCATGGTCCTGACGGAGTCCCAGCATCCACTAGGACGTTAGAGAAAATAAGAATTTACTTACCGATAATTCTATTTCTCATAGTCCGTAGTGGATGCTGGGCGCCCATCCCAAGTGCGGATTGTCTGCAATGCTTGTACATAGTTATTGTTACAAAAATCGGGTTATTACTGTTGTTGTGAGCCATCTGTTCAGAGGCTACTTCGTTTGTGTTATCATACTGTTAACTGGGTTCAGATCACAAGTTGTACGGTGTGATTGGTGTGGCTGGTATGAGTCTTACCCGGGATTCAAGATCCTTCCTTATTGTGTACGCTCGTCCGGGCACAGTACCTAACTGAGGCTTGGAGGAGGGTCATAGGGGGAGGAGCCAGTACGCACCATGTGACCTAAAAGCTTTTTTAGATGTGCCCTGTCTCCTGCGGAGCCCGCTATTCCCCATGGTCCTGACGGAGTCCCAGCATCCACTACGGACTATGAGAAATAGAATTATCGGTAAGTAAATTCTTATTATTCCCTCACTGGGGCCATTCATAGGCCCACCATATCTGCCTATTGGGCCGCAAAGGGTATTGAGGTGTGGATTTAGGTGTTAAAGGATGAGCTGCTCGAGTATATTTCTGACAAAGCCAGACAATACCTGTCTCACTTATGCACCACCACCTATTACATTCAGGAGGCGTCCTCTGAGGTGGGGATGCTGGCAGCCAAAACGTCATTCACGTCTGTCCTGGCTCTCCTTATACTGTGGTTAAGGTCGTGGAAAGTGGATTTGAACTCCAAGAAGACATTGGAGGTACACCCCTTTACGGGGAACATTTTATTTGGAGAGGACCTGAATAAAATTGTGTCTGAATTAGCAGCTGCTAAGACTGCTTTTCTTCCTCCTACTAATCCTTCTGCCTACCACTTTTCGTTCCTTTCAACCTCAAGGGAAAGCCAAGGGTCAGTCTTACCCCAGACAATCTCGTGCTCCCAAGACCACCAAAGCCCAAGATGAAACAGTCCTGGGCAGTCCGTCAGCCTGCTTCAAAACTAGATAAGCCTGCTGCATGACGGGGCGGGCCTCCTTCTGGGGGACCTCAGGTGGACTTCTACAGTTCGCCCAGGTCTGGTTAAAGACCATTTCAAACACTTGGGTACTGGAAGTTGTCTCTCGTGGGTACGCTGTCTCCTTCAGGAGACATACCCCTCACCAGTTCTGCACTATGGTACTCCCTTCGGATCCGTTAAAGATGCAGGCTCTACAAACAGTGGTAAGTTCTCACCTGAGTACAGGAGTGGTTGTGCCGGTACCTCAGTCCCAGTGTGGCAGAGGCTATTATTTAACCCTGTTTCTTGTGTAGAAACCCAATGGGTCTTTTCGGACTATTCTCAACCTTAAGTCACTGAACAAATTTGTGAGGGTCGCCATGTTTCGTATGCGCTCTATTGTGCTGGCGATGGAACCTGGAGATTACATGGTATCCCTGGATATACAGGATGCTTATCTGCATATTCCTATTGTCATATTGCATCAGTAGTTCCTGCGGTTTGCTATTGGCTGCAGTCACTACCAATTCCAGGCTCTGCCGTTCGGACCGGCCATCTTCACCAAGGTTATGGCCATGATGACGGTGCACCTCCGTCACCAGGGAGTCAGAATCCTGCTGTACTTGGACGACCTGCTGATTCTGGAGAGTTCCCATGATGTCCTCCTCAGTCATCTACAATTGACGGTGAGTTGCTTACAAGCCCACGGATGGCTGATCAATTGGAAGAAGTCCTTGCTGGTCCCAGCTCAGGGCATGGTGCACCTAGGGGCGCTCCTGGATACACACAGTCAGAGACTGTTCCTGTCTCCAGACAAGGTCCTGAAAATCCAGGACAGGATAAGACATTTCATTCGTCACTCCAGAGTGTCGATTCACTTGGCGATGCAAGTACTTGGCCTGATGGTGTCGACGTTTTACATGGTGGAGTATGCTCAATTTCATTCCCACCCCCTGCAACAATAGATTCTTGCCAAGTGGGACGGCCTGCATCATCGGATCAGATCCCAAGGGATCTTGTTGACTTCGGAGGTTCGTTTGTCGCTGACCTGGTGGCTCCAGGACCAGCAATTGAGCAGGGGCCATCCCTGGGTCCTCCTGACGACGGACACCAGTCTGAGGGGATGGGGAGTGGTGTTGGAGCAACACTCTTTTCAGGGTCGGTGGACCAAGGAAGAATCACTCATCCCAATGAACATCCTAGAGTTGAGGGCGGTGTTCAATGCATTATCACTTGCCCTACCTCTGGTACAGAGCAAACCGGTTCAGGCTACAGTCAGAAAACGCCACGGCGGTGGCACACATAAACCATCAAGGTGGCACTCAAAGCCTCGTGGATGTGAAGGAAATGTCAAAAATCCTTTGTTGGGCAGAACGCCATCTGCCAAGTATATCGTCAGTGTTCATTCCGGGTGTCCTGAACTGGTAAGCGTACTACCTCAGTCGCCAGGATGTACACACTGGATAGTGGAGTCTTCATCCTGAAGTCTTTCAACTCCTAGTGTACAAGTGGGGTCTACTGGACGTAGACCTAATGGCGTCTCGACACAATCACAAGATTCCGGTCTTCAGATCAATGAACCTCAAGCAGCATTCGTGGATGCACTGGCAATTCCATGGAACTTTCGGCTGCCTTATGTGTTCCCTCCAGTGTCACTTCTGCCCAGGGTTCTACAAAAGTTCAAACATGAAGGAGATATGTTGCTTCTAGTCGATCTGGCGTGGCCCAGACTGCATTGGTTCTCAGACCTGCAGGGTCTATCGATGGGGCATCCCCTTCTACTTCCTCAATGACCAGACCTCCTCGTACAGGGCCCTTGTCTCTACCCAGACCTGGTCAGACTGGCTTTGATGGAGAGGCTCTTGAAGCATCACTCACGAGAGCCAAGGATTTTCAGAGGTGGTAATTCAAACGATGTTGAAAGCAATTCTTACTTTACCTGGTGTGCTGAGAAGATTTATGATGTACATAGATTCAGAACTTCCAGGATACTGGCTTTTCTGCAAAGAGGCCTGGACTTAGGTCTTCGCCTGGACTCCATCAAGGTTCATATATCTGCCTTGTCGGTTTGGTTTTAGAGAAAAATTGCCTCTATACCTGATGTTCAGACGTTCATTCATTGCGTTATTCAGACTCAGCCTCCCTATGTCCCTCCTGTGGCTCCATGGGATTTGTCTGTTGTGCTGAATGCTCTGCAAGAGTCTCCATTTGAGCCTCTTGAATCGGTGGACATTAAATGGTTCACAGACAAGGTCCTGTTCTTGCTGGCTATTGCCTCTTAATGCAGAAGAAAAAAAGAGGAGGTGTTCCGCACTGGTAATTAATAGCAGACAGGACCTTAATACCAGGTAAAATGTCAGTAACCGACTTTGGAGAATCTAACACTGTGTGTGAATATACCGTCGGTGGTGCACCCTGAGTCAGTACCAGTGAACAAGCCTGTAATAGGTGAAACGGCCCGTTTGGTGAAGATAATGGGCAGCGCGCAGCCCATATCTCTCTGGTGATATCCCGGTCACGTATGCGCCCATTTGGGCAAATCTATATCAGATATAATTGCTTACTCTATTTTCTCATGCACCACTCATCTTTAACAAATTGTTTGACTCATATGTTATCCTCCCAAAGAGACTGCAATCTTTGTACTGGATTTGGCTTTAAATAGCAATTTTTTCCATCATAGGGAATTTTTCCTTGTACATCATATATTTCAAAGTATCATTTGCATAGCTGAATATCTTCTGATCACTATTTGTCATTTAGAGTGATTCTAATCAGCTTCGGTTGGCCACAGTGCATGGATTCTAGATATAACTGCTTACTTCTATTTCTTATGCACCACTCATTTTAAACAAATTCTTTGATTCATATGCTATCCTCCCAAAGAGACTGCAATCATATGCTCATATTTCAAATACTTACACTGTGATTAGACTGTTTAATTTAGAACAGAGAATGATATGCATGTATTTCTATATATATTGCATTTGCACTCACTTGAGAATTTTCTAACTAACAATTGCTATTTGGATTGATTTTAATCAGCTGCATTTGGCAGCTGGTTATGGAACCATAATTAATTATTCTCTACATATAGACAATATGCACTCGTTGTACTGGATTTGGCTTTAAATAGCAAAAAAAAAATTGTTTCCCATCATAGGGAATTTTCTTTTTATATCATATTTTTTCAAGTATCATCTGCATAGCTTAATATCTTGTGATTACTAATTGTCACTCAGATTGATTCTAATTAGCTGCGGTTGGTCGCAGTGTATGGATTCATAATCAATTACTCTCCTCTTTTTTCTTTTCTTTATTCTATATACCCAATTTATGCCATATTGGCATTTATTGCTATCAATATAATTTTCTTGTACTCCTGCACACCTGTGCTAAGGTGCTCTCTCATCCAGTTTTGGTCACTATTTGGGAAGTGACGATTTTTCAGTGAAGCCTCGTTCTGGACAGCAGAAGTACTATTCTATTTATCGTGAATTAGTACTCTCTCATCCATCTGTTTACGGCCATACTCCACAGGAGACGCCTAATCCCGTCTGATCTTGGAAGCAAAGCTCTGGTAGGCCTGGTCAGTACCTGGTGGGAGACTGCCAAGGAACACCAGATGCAGTAAACTGTGCTGGAAAGCAGAAGGAACATGCCCTTACTTTTGTTTCTTTTCTACCTTCAACAGTGCTAATAGATTCATCTCTATAGGGATTATAGGAGAACATTTTAGTCTCTCTTTAAATTTATGGTGGCTTTAGTCCACTCTTCATGGCTCAATCAATAATCTGTCAATAATTATTACTTACCTAGCAGGCTATACACCTCTGTCTATCCTGCTGCATCAAAACACCTATGGTGACACCACTGTCAAATATTTATACAGTAGGTGGACCAATACCACATTAGGCAACAAACGATCTAATCCATTGGTTCCAATATTGACATACGGGATATCATTCTAGGAGATTTTTAGCTATCTAATTGTTGTCAGTGGACACATGTTAAGCTACTCCTGCCATTATACAAAATAATTTTTCACCTTGGCAGTATTTACTGTCCAGCAGTCTTATATATTTTTGATTTTAGATTTTTCTTGTCAGTCACACCTTATTTTATAAGATTTATAATAAAAGTTAAATTTTATTGTGTATCAATTTTTCAGATAAGAGTGCCCCAGAATAGAGTCTTTCTTTTTTATTTTTCTTTCCTATGGCTATTGCCTCTGCAAGACGGGTGTCGGACTTACGTGCTTTGTCCTGTCGTTCACCCTTTCTCATATTGCACCGGAACCGGGCAGTTCTACGAACTCGCCCAGGTTATTTGCCTAAAGTGGTGTCATCTTTTCACCTTAACCAAGAGATTGTGGTTCTGGCCTTTGGCCCTCATTCCGAGTTGTTCGCTCGTTCTTTTTCTTCGCATCGGTGTGATAAGTCGCAAACGGCGCATGCGCAATGTTCGCAGTGCGTCTGCGCCAAGTAAATTAGCACAAAAGTTTGGTATTTTACTCACAGCGTAACAAAGAATTTTCATTGTTCTGGTGATCGTAGTGTGATTGACAGGAAGTGGGTGTTTCTGGGTGGAAACTGACCATTTTATGGGTGTGTGTGAAAAACGCTGGAGTGGCTGGAGAAACGGGGGAGTGTCTGGGCGAACGCTGGGTGTGTTTGTGACGTCAAACCAGGAAACTGACTGAACTGATCGCAGTGGCAGAGTAAGTCTCGAGCTACTCGGAAACTGCAAAGAACTTTCTAATCGCTATTCTATTCGCAATTCTGCGAATCTTTCGTTCGCAATTCTGCACAGCTAATATTCACTCCCAGTAGGCGGCGGCTTAGCGTGTGCAAAGCTGCTAAAAGCAGCTAGCGAGCGAACAACTCGGAATGAGGGCCTTTGTCTCTTCAGAGTTGTCTCCCAAAGAATGTTCTTTGGATGTGGTTAGGGCTCTATGAATCTATGTGGAGAGGAGTGCCTCTATCAGGAGGTCAGATTCCCTTATTGTTTTGTTTGATTTTCACAAACGTGGCTGGCCTGCGAATAAGCCAGATGGATTAGAATGGTGATTGCGCAGGCTGGACTCCCAGTTCCTGCTGCAGTTAAAGCCCATTCTACTCGGTCTGTTGGACCTTCTTGGGTGGTCCGCTGTGGCGCGTCCCCAGAACAATTGTGCAAGGCGGCTACTAGGTCCTCAGTGAATACGTTCATTAGGTTCTATGCCGTTGATACTTCCGCCTCCCAGGATGCTGCCTTTGGACGCCGGATTCTCTTACCCGCTAAGGCGCATCCCCTCTCTTGAGGAACTGCTTTAGGACATCCCCGATGTATTCCCTGTAGAACACAGTGTACCCCGCTGCAGAAAAGGAGAGTTATGGTAGACTTATCATGGTTAACTCTCTTTTTGCGAGGTACACTGGGTTCCACAGGGTGCCCACCCTGACGCACCTAGCTTCTTTGTGTTGTATGGCATTAGCCGCTGGTACCCTCTCCTGTCAATAGATTGTGGTTCTATGTGACTAACATCTGCCTTCTCTTTCACCTGCTCCTGCATTGGACTGGTAAACGAAACTAAGCTCTCAGTGCCTGGAGGCGGGGTTATAGAGAAGGCCCCAGTGCATCCTGGGACAGTCAAAGCTTTGCCTGATGGTGCCTCTGGATCCAAGATCCCGCTCTACACACCGATGTATTCCCTGTGGAAACCAGTGTACCTCGTAGAAAGAGAGTCTACCATAACTCTCCTTTTCAAGTCGAAAACTAACGACTCGCTGGAGTGCGCATCGTTAATGATATAGGGTATACACAGTTGCCGATGTATGCGATATATACAGTATATTGTCTGATCCACTGGTTCGGACAATATATCAGGTGCACATCGGCAAGTGTGTACCCAGCCTAACACCAAGTGCTGACTAATACCCCATTCACATTGCAATTGCTAGGTCGCACCCGGGAGTTGTAAATGGGTTATTCCTGGGTGCGACCCGGCATTGGACCTGTGCAGTGTGAACAGGGTGGCTTACCGACCTGGCAATATGCAGGGTTGGGTTGCCATCTGGAGGTGGGGACAGAGGCGGCATCGGGGGTAGGTGCAGAGGCGGTGCTGGGAGATGAGATCATCTCTGCACCGCCTCTCCCTATGCTGTGAACGGGTAACGGGTCGCATCGACCCAGGTAACCCGTTCACACTGCGCCTGACCCGGTAATAACCCTTCTTTATTTCCAGGTTCCATTACCGGGTCAGGCGACCCGGGAATTCGGCAGTGACCCGTTCACCCTGTACAGCGACCCGTGTCGACCCGGCAAAATACCGGGTCGATACTGGATTTTTCGTGCAGTGTGAAGGGGTATAAATAATCATGTGGACTCTCCCTCCGTTGTAATGATCTCTCTTTCTCTCTCTTAGCAGTCATTATAATGAAATAAATTGACTCTCAGAGGGATTAGAAGCTATTGATGTATGTGTTTATATTTTAACACAGCACTATGTAAAACATGATCTCAATGAATCCATTCTTATAATCATCTATTTCTCTTATGTCCTAGTAGGATGCTGGGGTCCATTTAGTACCATGGGGTATAGACGGGTCCTTTGGGAGCCACTGGCACTTTCAAAGTTTAATAGTGGGGGGCTGGCTCCTCCTTCTATGCCCTTCCTACCAGACTCAGTTTAGAAAATGTGCCCGGAGGAGCCGGTCACAGCTAGGGGAGCCCCTAGGAGTTTTTCTAGTTTTATTGTTTTTCTCAGAGTGTTAGGTACAGGGAGGCTGCTGACAACAGCCTTCCTGCTTCGTGGGACTTAGGAGGGGAGTAGGAACCATCTCTTGAAGTTAATGGTTCTCTATCTCTGCTGACAGGACACTGAGCTCCTGAGGGTGCTGATCGCAAGCCCACAAGGTGACCGCTCACTCCCGCAGCTTGGCCGCCACCACCTAACAGAGCCAGAAGAAAGAAGAGTGGTGAGTTCAGCGCCATTGGCCCAGGTTAGCGGGTCGCCAGTGGGAATGGCGGCACAAGGGTGGGAGCGCCGTTCTGTCAGGCTGCGCTCCATGAAGGCTTACCAACATTTCTATGTAGACGCGGCTGAGGGGCGTCCTGGGCCAGCGCGATCACCCTAACACTGGTAAAATAGCTAATGGGCTAATCCCGCTGTTAGCACTAAAGACCTCAGGCCAGTATAATTATATTGTGTGCGGGAAGCTGCGTTCCATTACATGGGCGGGGCTTCTCAGAGCGGATCCAGCACTCACCAGCGCCATTTTTTCACTGAAGCACGCTGACAGGGAGCGCTGACCCTACACATCACTCTATTTACTGCGGTACCAGGGTGTTATAGACCGGGGGGGAGAGTGAAGTTTGTACTATTTCCCAAACCCCCTCTCTGGCCCACTCCCACTCTCCCGCCCCCTCCCCCTTTCTTTCCCAATCCCCCTCTCCAGCCCCCTCCCCCTCTCTTTCTTAAACCCCCTATCCGGGACACTCCCCCTCTCTTTCCCAATCCACCTCTCTGCCGCCTCCCCCTCTGTGTCCCAAACCACCTCTCCGCCACCCTCCCCCTCTCTTTCCCAAGTCATCTCTCTGCCCCCCTCCCCCTCTGTGGGCCAACCCCCCTCTCCACCACCCTCACCATCTCAATCTGACCCACCCTCTGTAAGCTCCTCCCCCTTCCATCCTCTTTCCCAAATCGACCCTCCTTCCCCAATCCTGCCACCTTCCCCCATCCAGCCACCATCCCCCATCCAGCCAACATCCCCCAGCCAGCCAACATCACCACCATCGGAATGGGCAGCAGAGGCCCCAGGAGCCACTTCAGGGAGGTGGGCAAGTGTCAGAGGAGAGTAAGTTCACACACATTGACATTTCTGTTTGAAACGTATTTAACGTCACATTCTAATAAATGCAGTGTTGTACTGTGGCCAATTTTTTGTCAAGGTTAAATGCTTGTCTTCTTCATCATGGTATGGATGATGCATTTACATTT
Source organism: Pseudophryne corroboree (assembly GCF_028390025.1). NCBI lineage: Eukaryota > Metazoa > Chordata > Amphibia > Anura > Myobatrachidae > Pseudophryne > Pseudophryne corroboree. The sequence goes on from NC_086449.1 coordinate 34,368,923, forward strand.
GTGTGAGGATCATTAGATGTACAGTGTATACGTCTGCAATGTTGAGGATGCCCACTCTAGGTCGACAATCATTATGTCGACAGGGTTGCCCGCACAACAGGGTCTGTATGTGATACATTATATGCAAAACATTTAGACCTGAGTGGAGTTTAGTTTGTTGTTTTACTTTTACACTTGTGCCTGGGTATTCCATTATTTGCACATTGAAGTCGCAGGATTCACTTTGTTAGGCAGGCTAAGAACACAGTGATTTGTGTTGTGAAAGTTACACTCCTACAATTTTGGATTTATACATTTTGAAAGCTGTTAGACCTTATGTAGTAAGGCAGGCTTTCAGGGAGTGTGGGCATACTAGGATATGTTGTCCTTCTGAAGATGTTGATATGCAGAGTAAAGATTTAGGGGCAAACCCCCCCCCCCCCAAAAAAAAACTCCAGATGTGAATTAATCCCAGCATGGTGTTACATTTACTAAGATGGTATTTCTATTTAAGATGGGATGTTGACCATAGCAACCAATCAGATTCTACTTCTCATTTTTTACACATCTCCTACAAGATAATATGTTTAATGTTATTGGTTGCTATGGGCAACGAACCATCTAAAATAGAACTCACATATTAGTAAATGTACCCCATGGTGTGGTCCACTTTCTTAAAAATATTATTTAAAAAAAATAAAACATTGCTGAGCAGGCTTGTGTGTTTTTCTGCTACTGTTTTCTCATTGAAACATCCATGATGTAGTCACTTTGCCATTAAAGCAGGCCTGTCAAAACTTCGGCCCTCCAGCTGTTGAGAAAGTACACATCCCAGCATGCCCTGAAACAGCTTTAGCATTCTTTGACTGCAAAAATGTGTCAAGGCATGCTGGTATATGTAGTTTCACAACAGCTGGAGGGCCACAGTTTGGACATGCCTGCATTAAAGTGTGCTTTGTGCCTTGCTTGTATAATAGGTAATGTAAGTTAGTAATGTTTTCTTTGCCTCTTCATTTCAGATTTTGCAGTTGGAGATCCCACCAGTTTGCCTGGGATTGTGGCCAGCTTGAAAACCAACCTGAGGGCCGTGCTGGCTGATATAGAAAAATTGCAACGTTTTTTCTAAAAAAAACAAAACAAAGTTTGTTCCCAAAATTTTTTTATTTTCACAAATTCTTAAAAATTGTAAAAAAAAAAAAAATTGTTCAAGTTAAGCGGGTGTCGTGTTTATTAATGCTAAAAAGGAACAGCAGATTGGCGTGCAGACATTGGTGACGTAAAACAGTTCACACATCTTACTTAAGAATAGTTTTTTTAATTATACAAAAATAAAAAAAATACACACGTTTATGACAGTTAGGAGTTTATTGTTTAGAAAAACATGTAAACCCATTTATTCACACACTACACCTCTACACAAAAAGAAGCTAATTAGCATTAGACCAGGCACATTTACATCTATTTCTTTAAAATTAAATACAAAAATGTTGATGCCCAATTATGCCTACAAAGTGTTCTTCAGGTATTCTTTGAAGACTTAATTGGTCATGACCATTATCAGTCATTGCCCTAATTGAAATCGTAATTGAGGAAGGCTTGTTGAGTTTGAACTGAAAGGTGTAATTTAACTTTAAAAAAAAATCAGTGCTGTGCGTTTTTTAGCAAAAGCGTGTGCAATTTTAAGAGGAATGTGTATATCTACGAGAAGTTAGGATTTCTACGATGAGGTTTGTAGTAATGCGATGGGTTCGCATTAGTGCAATGTCATTTAGCATACGCCTACTCTGTGTACTACTGCGTACGAAATATCAAAAACACGTTGGGGGCGGATACTCGCTTTTGTGCAACGTATTCGCAATTTTGCAAATATGTTGTGCGAACGAAAAAAATAGCGAACAACTCGGAATCACCCCCTTAATCCGATAAATTAATATTTCAAAAGTCACTGGTAACAAATGAGCAATGAAGATGAACTTGTAAATTGATATAAATGATAAGGCAATAATGAAATCAGATGCAGCAAACGAAACTCCGATATATAACAAATAGCAATCAAAGCACACAGTCTCTGTAGAAGCACACGTCTTTAAGCCAAGCAAGGCCCTAGCAGGAGACAGTTCTAACACAGCAAGTTGTTAAGTGCTGAATGCAATTCACAATGCTAGATGCTAGTATTCAGGTGCACAGGCTGAGTAATGGAAGAACACCTGAAGAAAGTCTCTTACTGCAAGTTGTTGTGGCATACTGTGGCTGGAGTTCATAGCAAACTGAAGACTGATGAATGACAACAAGGAAACCACTGGAAACAGGAACACAGGAAACAGGAGAACTTGTACACTGAATGTGACTCGTAGGAAAGCTGGAATGGATGCTGGTACCTGTAGTTCCACAGGAACACTGGAACAGGGAAACAACTTGGAGATGCCACAAATAGGAGATCGCTGGAAACAGGGGATTGCAGACTGGAACTGGAACTAGAAACAGAACTGGAATGGAACTGCTGGAACCTGTAGCTCCACAGGTCCAATACACTGGGGAATCTCTGCAGACAAAGGACTGAAGACAGGAGACGCCTGTTCAAAGGATGTGACGCGTTGTCCAAGGCGATGAGACTGAGCCAGGAACTGGAGTTTATACCCCTTGGTCTGTGATGATTGGATGTTGCATCTCTGTGAGAACACACCCCACTGGATTGGGTGTTCAGATCAGCTGTGAGTTAGCTGAAGCTAATGATTCATCAGGAGAGTAATTCTGAAATGCACTGCTGATTGCTGGCTGGGCTCAGTAGTGCACCGGGAGTAAATGCTGTTAACTAAAAGCACTGTGTACTCCAGGCTGCAGTAGACTGAAAACTGGAACTGAACTGTTGGAACCTGTAGTTCCACAGTAAGTGATGCGATGGAGAATGCAGATTCCTGACACCAGACCTCTGTCGTCATACTTCAAAGTGCCCCCAAGTCCACTTGCCAGACCTCTCTGTCTTCATACTTCAAAGTGCCTCCAAGTCCACTTGCTAGACCTCTCTGTCAGCTATCTGCTGCTCCTAGTATAAGATTTGTAGAGAGGGACTCAGTATTATATCCTGATTGTTGGGGTGCAGGCGGTCACATGATCAACACGGGCATCCCGACCTTGAAGATCCCGATCCCTCTGGGGGGTGGCTAGTGCTAACCCCCCTTAGTGCCTAACCTTTACCACCCTATCCCCGGGCCCTAACCCTAACAGTCACCCTAGTACTTACCTTTAGGATTGCGGCTGTCGGTCTTCCGGCATGAAGTATTGTCGGGATTCTAGCATCGGTCACATGACTGACGTCATCCCTACAGCCAGGATGCTAAACACATCCCATAGAGAGTCTTTTTACAAAAACATAACAAAGGTATCATTCTATATCATCAATAGAATCTCAAAATTAATAAATACTGTTTAACCATGGAACATTGGTTGGTACCATCGGAAACATTCTGACTTTCATTTTGAAATCCGGGACTGGGTATTAGGGGGAGTAACTTTACACTTACCCAGCAGCTGCTATTTTCTGAAGCCGCCGAGTGGGGTGGGGTGTGCTGCCGTTCTGACCGATAAGTAGTGATTGGCAAAATGGCAAATGCTCAGGGAGGGTACGTGAAGGAAGAGGGCCTCTGAGAGCGGCTGTTATGAGCCACGGCTGTGGCTCATTCCTATTTTTGCATTTTGGTTATGTATTTTATGTTATACTTCTGTTTATGTACCCCGTGGGTGTCATGGGGGGCTCGGAGCTCACCCTTAAGGAGAGGATACTGTTATGAACCACAGGTAGTGGTTCATTCCTATTTTATGTTTATAGTTCTCTTGCAGGCCAGGATTTCCTTTTGCTCTGGTTTAGAAGATATTTGTTTGCTGTCAGTGGTGAGTCTGTGTAATTGCAGCCTGTTTCCATGTGGTTGGTCTCACCTGTCTGCTAATTGCATCTTGTCAGATTGGAGTCATGCAACAGGGCAGCTGCACGACATAATTAATTAGGCCTCTCTGTTATATGCTGGCTCAGTGCAATTCACAGACGCTGGTGATATTTCTAGGTTTCCAGTCTTCCAGAGTGTTTGAGTTCTGAGCTTGTTCCTGAGCTCCTGTCTAGCAGTGTCCGTACAGCTGCTTCCTGTGTCAGTTCCTGTGTCGATTCCTGTGTCGATTCCTGTGTCAGTTCCCATATCCTGCCGTGAAGCGTTCCTGTCCAGAAGTCCTGTGGCTTTGCCTGTGCCTGGTCGAGTTTCTAGCTTCTTGGTGTCCACCGGTCTGTCGTTTGAGATTCTGCCTGTCCTCCAGTTCCGAGAGTCTGTGTCGGCAGCATTGGGGGTTCCTGTTCGTTTGCCAGTATTTGTACCGGTTCCGTGAGTAGCGGCTCTGCCGCGTCCGTCGGCCTAGGCCGCTGTATTCCTTGGTTATATCGGTCACTGGTGTTTTGCAGAGGGTTCTGCTTATGCTGTCACCGCCGGTACACAAAAGTATTGTGTCGGCGTGTGGACAGCATTTCCTTTGTTGTTCTTTTCCTTTGGAGGCAAGCCGCACATACATTTAGTTTTAGGCTAGTCAGTAGCCCCTGGCCTTGGTTGTTTCAGTTAGAGGGCCCCTTGTTATTACCCTGTCTCAGTTCACGCTTTGTCTCTCTTTAAGACCCGAGGGGGCATCGGAGTTGGGCAGACCTAATCCGCCCTTCAAACGAGGCTGCCATAGGCCCAAGAAACCATAGTCCTGCAAGCGTGAATTGACAACAGGGGTAAAACAACGGAGGTAGGGTGCCAGGGTCTATTTCCTTCCCATTTCCCCATCCCAGCATTCCATCCTGGTGCTCAGGTCTCATTGCATAAGATCTCCCCTGTCCTGAGCATCAGGAACCTAACAGTGGCAGCAGAGGGAAATTTCGCTTCCCTGTAGCCGCACACGATGTCTGACTGGTCACATCTTGTGCAAGCAGGTCAGATAAAGCACTTGCTGGTTTGGTCTGAGGCGACCATGTGGATAAATAAAAAAAGATAAATTAATAAAAAATTTCACACATAAATAACACTTTTTTATGTACATAAATTCAATTGACAGCACGGATTTTTTTTTTATATGGCTGTAACAAACTTCCCAATGAAAAAAAAAAAATCAGCATTCCATATGAAAAGTCCGCTAACGAGAACCACAAACTGATCAGGTAGACTGATTCCTGATAATAATCTCCTAATGCAGAGATTAGTACAGTTCTTTATACAGTCAGATCGATTGCCAATGATAATAGTTAAAGTTTATTGCAAACACACTTATTTGTGTTTCCTTAGTAGCGGACACTCTAAATCCAGCCGAGAGTAACTCCTACAGAAGCCAAGTAGTTTAACCACATAGACCCGGTAATAAAGCTGAATGCAGGTTCATATTACATGCAGCTAAATGAGAAATTTCAATAAGGGAGGCACACAGCTTAAGTCCGCTCTGAGGAGCTCAGACTGTTAGTTGCAAGCCGTTTAGCGCTTACCCTGGGATAGTTACATGTCCTTGAGATCACTGTACGGAGACAAATTCCGGTGTAAGAGTGCAGGGCATATGCAGAGCTCCAACGCATTTCTCCGCCATTACCATAGGCAATTTCTTCTTTTCTTTATTTAAACCACATTTGACCAATCAAAAGTTGCTCTTCATCAATTTAGCCTTCCAACAGGTGTTTCAGGTCAATGTCCAATATAGTCCACCTGAATGTCAGTTTTCTTTCATGAAAAGTATAATCAATCATATAAATATTGAAGAACATGCAATAAATGCTAATAAACCCAATCTAGTTTGCATATATAAAACGCATATACAAATTAAAAACAAAACTGAATGGCTTCACTCAAACTAAGCAGTTCAGAAACACAATTATAGAAGATATCTGTTCCAGTTTCCAAACTCATACAAGAGGATGCTGTGGCTCAATTCACTAAACCACAGCAATATTTAACACAGTCCTGGGTTCGATAACCCCCTCTGCTTGTCAGTAATGCAGAATCTTTTATAGGCCCTCATTCCGAGTTGATCTCTAGCTGCCGTTGTTTGCTGCGTAGCAATCATTTAAAAAAACGTCAAAACTGCGCATGCGTATGCACCGCAATGTGCATGCGCGGCGTACAGGTACAAAGAGCATTGTGGTTTTGAACAGGTTCTAGCGACGCTTTCAGTCGCACTGGCGGATGCAAGGAGATTGACAGGAAGTGGGTGTTTCTGGGTGGCAACTGACTGTTTTCTGAGATTGTTTGGAAAAACGCAGGCTGGCCAGGCATTTTCTGGGCGGGTATCTGACGTCAATACCGGGACCTTCATCGCAGCAATCATCGCACAGAATAAGTAACTACAGGGCTGGTCTTGTTCTGCTCAAAATGTGTTTGCAGGCGCTCGGCTGCACAGGCGTTCGCACTCCTGCAAAGTGAAAATACACTCCCCTGTGGGCGGCGACTATGCGTTTGTACGGCTGCTAAAAGTAGCTAGCGAGCGATCAACTCGGAATGAGGGCCATTGTTATTAATAACATTTTCTTAATTTAACTATATATTAATAGCAAAAGGATGACCTTCATGAGTCACATCATTTTATAATGCCGTTGTCTGAGCAGGGCACATCATAGACCAAATTGAAGGTCTTGGTCTGTAGATGTACAGAGAAAATATTGGTTGCTTTATTTGCGGAGTTATGTGGCGAAACGTCCAAATGCCATTTACAATACTTCACCATTGAGCTTTGGAAAATGTAACAGTTAGTGAACTCACTGTGCACCTGCTATGTGACCTGGAACATGTAACCTGCTGCTTGGTCTTAAAACTGTGATAGTTATTCGCAGCCACCCACTAAGCAGGGATTTTTTTAAATTTAACTAAGGGGGTGAATAAACCTTTGCCCGGTTGAAACAGGGCACATCAGCTAGTTCTATTTATTCTAATATATACATTTTTAGGAAAATCTAGCACCGTCTAGAAGATAATCGCTAGAATCAGATTGGTTGCTATGGGCAACATCTCCACCTCCAAAAACCTGCACTTTAGTAAATATACCCCTAGGAATTCTGATACATTTTGAAACATTTCATCTATGCTCTAAAAATCTCACATTCAGACTATGGTGCATCCTTCCAACATATTGCATGCTGCAATTACAAGTTATTAAATAAACCATTAAAGCAGACTGACAACAAAACTTTCTTCTTCGGGGTCCATGGTGTCCACAGGGTTAACGACGAGATATGGAAAGTTGTGACTAAGATCAGGTACACAACAGGAAAGCTTGTGAGACTCCCAGGATGCACTGGGCTCCTCTTCCCTCATAACCTGCCCACATGCTCAGGCACTTCAGTTTTTGTTTGGTGCCAGCAGGAGCTGGTCACCACTGGACAGTGGGGCTGCATCAAACAGCCCAAGCTTTATTTAACTTTTACATGACTTTTATTATTTTTTTGAGCATACAACGCTTGGCAGTCCAGAGGACGCTAGCGCTGATGCTCCAGCACCCCCACCAGAGCCGCGACACCACAATTGGGAAACCACAAGTGGGTAGGAAGCACAGGAGACACCCACAAGGTGCTGCACCAAACACATTGGGGGGCAGGTAAGGCAGGCATTTCTCGCAGTCCTATGCCACCGGTCCCGGAAGATGGACTGGTGCTGCTGACATGGGTCCCAGCCATTAAGTGCCTGCGGTCACACTAGATCACCTGGGCATTATGTATACTGGTGCTGGGGACATTCAGACAGGCCAGGAGTACCAGTGGTGGATGACAGCAAGTGGAGGTCAGTGCTTTCTCAGTGGCCCCACCCCCAGCCCAGTGCAGCATTCCCCTAAGGTCTTTCCGGCCTGGGCTGCTCCTCCCTCACCCTCCTTCCTTACTGGTGAACTCACTGTGCACCTGCTAGGTGTATACAGGGAGACTAAGCCCAGCATTCCTGAAGATCTGCCGAGTTCTGCAATGACTGCCTATTGCAGAGCTCTGCAGGTCTCCAGGAATGCTGGGCTTAGTCTCCCTGTATACCTCTCCTTGCAGTCAGGTTATATACAGCGCTGCATCTTACCAGCCTTCTCCACATGACTGAGTAGTGGATATCAGTGCCCATTGCAGTTAAATTGTATTTCTGCATTGTATGTGACTTATGTCACTGCTGCTGTCTGCAATTCTCTCTGTACAATCTAATTGTAAATGCATCGGCTCCATGGTTGGGCTGCCAGATGGTCAGCGGACATGTTTTTATCATAGTGGCTGCGTGTGACAACGCAGCCATCCTGAAAACTGTTCCAGCCCTCTCCCGTTTGTCCCGCTCCAACAACGCCACGTCACCACCCTGAAAACATCTGCCGCTATCAATCACATTGCGGTTGCATCCATCGGGGATGTAAGCCCGCCCAGCTGCTGCGCATGCGCAGTTTGCCGATATCTCTGATGTTGGCAAGTAGGGACACCTGTTCTGGATATTGTTCTCTTATCCTCTAAGACTTCAGTTGTTCCAATTGCAGCACATCTCATATTGTGGCTCCGCTCATGGAAAGCAGATTTTGATACCAAGAAAGCACTGGAACCACTTCCATATGCGGGGAAATTTCTATTTGGACCAGAACTGGAGAAGATTGTCACTGACCTGGCCTAAAACGAAGCAGGCCTGGGCGTCTAGATGCCCAACTATCAAACCAAAGGATAAAACCCTCAGCCTGACGGGGGAGCCTAGGGTGGGAGGCCACCTTCTTCAGTTTGTCCATGTATGGTGTCAAATCACAATGGACGCATGGGTTCATGAAGTGGTCTCTCACAGGTACGCATTCTCTTTCCTCAAGCAACCCCCCACCAGGCAATACTTTCCTACCACACCTCTGACAGACCCTGACAAAGCACAATCAGCGAGGGGCGTACTTCACTTCTTACTATATTTGGGTATCATTATCCCTGTCCCAACAGACCTTTTATCATTCTATTCTACACTCTCTTTGGTTCAGAAACCAAATGGGTCCTGTCGTCCCATTCTGAATATAAAGTTGAACAAATACCTCAAGGTACCCAAGTTACGCATGGAAACTCTCCGCTCCATTGTCCTGGCTATTCAACCTGGGGATTATATAGTCTCCCTGAATATACAGGATGCTTACCTCCATGTACCTATGGCACCCTATCATCAACAATATCTCCGATTTGCTGTCCTGCACCAGCATTTGCAATTCCAGGCCCTACCCTTCTGTCAGGAATCTGCATTCTCCATCGCATCACTTACTGTGGAACTACAGGTTCCAGCAGTTCAGTTCTGTTCCAGTTTTCAGTCTACTGCAGCCTGGAGTACACAGTGCTTCAGCTAACCCACAGCTGATCTGAACACCTAATCCAGCAGGGTGTGTTCTCACAGAGATGCAACATCCAATCATCACAGACCAAGGGGTATAAACTCCAGTTCCTGGCTCAGTCTCATCGCCTTGGACAACACGTCACATTCTGTGAACAGGCGTCTCCTGTTTGCAGTCCTCTGTCTGCAGAGATACCCCTGTGTATTGGACCTGTGGAACTACAGGTCCCAGCAGTTCCAGTTCCATTCCAGTTCCAGTCTTCAATCCTTTGTTTCCAGCAATCTTCTATTTCTGGCATCTCCAAGTTGTTTCCCTGTTCCAGTGTTCCTGTGGAACTACAAGTACCAGCAACGACTCCAGCTCTCCTGCGAGTCACATTCAGTGTGCAAGTTCCTATGTTCCAGTCTCCATTGTTCCAGTTTGCTACAAACTCCAGTACAGTCCGCACACCAATTTGCAGTAAGAGACTCTCCTCAGGTGTTTTTCAGTTCTCAGCCTGTGCCCCTAATTACCAGCATTCCACTCTGTGCATTGCCTTTAGCACTTAACATCTTGCTGTGTTAGGACTGTCTCCTGCGAGGGCCTTGCTTGGCATAAAGACGTGTGCTTCTACAGAGACTGTGTGCTTTGATTGCTATTCGTTATATACCAGAGTTTTGATTGCTGCATCTAATTTCAGTATTGCATTATCATTTACATCAAGTTTCAAGTTCATCTTCATTGTTCATGTGTTACCAGTGACTTTTGCAACATTCATTTAATCGGACTAAGTTATTATTCATTATTCCTGTCATCCGTTATATAAGTTGTTCAGTTGCTGTGTTATCCTTGTGTGATAATAAATATCAAGCGCTCATGCGCAGGACTTTCCTTTAGTCTCCCTGTTTCCTCTATCACACCTACACTGACCCACTAGTGCCCCCTCCGGGGACAAAGTTACAGAATCCTGACACCTTCAGACTGTCCGCAGCTCCTAATTTTCACCAAGCTCATGGCGGTGATGGCAACTCATCTCCGATAACAAGGAATTTGAATACGCCCTTACCTGGACAACCTCCTTTTGCTGGCGCAGTCTCCAGAGGTACTGTACCATCACCTCCAGATGACAATGTCATTACTGCAGATTCACAGATAGCTGATCAACTGGGCCAAAGTCCTCTCTCATCTCAGTAGATGCTCCATCTTGGAGCGATACTAGATGCCCAAGTACAATGCATCTTACTTTCTCAGGATAAGATGGCAGCATTGCAATTGCACATCCACAACCTACTCTGAAATCAAAAGGTCTCGATCCATTCAGCTATGTAGACCCTGGGCTCCATGGTATCCACCTTCGACATGGTGGATTACACCCAATTTCACTCCAGACCTCTACAATGCCTGATACTTTCCAGATGAAATGGTCTAGACAAGCAGATCAAACCTCAGACCATGATCCTGCCTCAGGAGGTTCAGACATCCATCTCAGGGTGGCTACACACATTCAACCTGGACAAGGGGGACCACTTTGAGTTCTACACTGGACACTTTTCACCATAGATGCCAGCCTCCGGGAGTGGGGAGCTGTCACGGGCAGTCACTCCTTTCAGGGCCGCTGGTCTGTGACAGAAGAGGATCTTCTAATCAATGTCCTGGAACTTCGGGCAGTGTACTGGGCCCTTCAAATAGCTCAGGGCCTTCTACAGGGCTCTCCCGTACAAATGCAGTCAGACAACGCCACAGCTGTGGCTTAGATAAATCAGCAGGCAAGCACTCGCCGTGCAGCAGCAATGCAGGAAGTATCTCGGAGTATTGGCTGGGCAGAGCTCCATCTTCTGGCCATCTCCGCAATCTTCATTGGGTGTGGTTCATAGGATGGACCACACTTAGGTCGACAATCACTAGGTCGACCACTATTGGTCGACAGGTTGACACAAGCAGTAGGTGGACATGAGCAAGGTCGACATGAGTTTAAAAAAAAATGGTATACATTTTCTTCGTAGAGTGACCGGGAACCCTAATTAGTGCACCGTGTCAGCTCGCATGGTTCACTTTGTTTACCATGCTTCGGGCAAGGTGCGTCACATGCGCTCAGCATAGGATACCATTCCCAATCGAAGTCCACGTGGATCATAAAGTATGAAAAAGTAAAACAAATTAAAAAAATTGTGAAAAACTCATGTCAACCTTTGGTCATGTCGACCTAGTGACCATGTTGACCTAATGCGTGTAGACCAATAGTGGTTGACCTAATGACTGTCGACCTAAGTGTGGTCAACTTAGAGACCGGATGCCCACCCTAATGCACCTAGCTTCAATGGGTTACTTTTACGGTCACCAGTTCTGTGAGAGTGTGTTTCCTGTGTGTACCCTTCTTCATTCTCTCCTCTCCAACTCTGGATTTGTTAACTAAGACTGAGGTGCCTGAGCATGTGGGCGAGGTATAAGGGGAGCCCAATGCATCCTGGGAGGCTCACAAGCATTGCTGTTCAGTGCCTGATCCTGGTCTCCCCATCGTTAACCCTGTGGATCCCATGGACCTCAAAGACTTAGAGAAGTTACGTTTTACCATACTCTATTTTTCCATTACAAACACACTTCCAAATGGTACAGATTTGAAAGAATTGATCATATGAACACATTTAAAGCAGCTTTTGGGTTTATCTGGCAACCAATTTTTTTATCATTATTCAGCTCAGAGGCCTCCTGAGTTTTAATAAAATGAACTGCTACGAGAGATTTCCTATTTCTAGATACAGCTTTAAAATAAAAACCCTATCAAGCATCTCATCTGGGTAACCTTGTTCCTCATATGATAATGTAAGGTCTTTTGCTTGTTCTAAACACTGTGGCCCAAATGTATTCAGCCTTAAAAAGTGATAAAGTGGAGACAGATAACGAGTGATAAATGATGAGCCAATCACCTCCTACCTGAATATGGCATTTAGGAGCTGATTTGAACATTTATCACTCTTTATCCATCGCCAGTTTTTTACTTTTAAAGGATTAATACATATGGGCCTGTGTCTCACCACAACAATTCAATTTAAGACATAAATAGTGCCCCAATGGATATTATTAATACACATTTTATGATAGCAGCAAGAATAATGCAAAAACATTTAAAAACAACAGTACTGCTTGGACTTCCAGTTGCGGCCGCGGCATGCTCGGCAGTGTGTAGGGGAAGCTCCGCTGCCATTTCCTGGAGAAGCCCCCATTACTGGGCATACTGCCTCCCTGACTGACCCGCTCAAACACCCGCTGGTTCTGCACCATGAGAGCTGCATGGAGCGCTATTTGGTGCCGATAATGCCCAACAAGAAGGACGTCAAAAAGGCAGAGACGGAGATGAGCCACGCGGAGTCCAAGATGGCGCTGGACGCTGGGGACCCAATCGTTGTACCCTCTTTCTCCTCACAGCATTCGGAGGTGGATGAGTCCCAGCCTGACCGGCAGCACTCTGAGCAGGTACTATTTACACTAGCTGTCCCAGTTACATATGAAGACATGGTAGGGGCTATTAGGAAGGCAATGATACAGGCTGAAACTGCTGACATTAATAATCAACTCGCTCTACTTACTACTAGAGTCCTGCAAACTGAACAAAGAGCAGGAGAACTATTTCAAGATGTTATACAACTGAAGAAAGAGGTAGCTCATGTCACAAATCACAGTATCAGATCTGGAATAAATTAGACGCCCTCGAGAACAGGTCGTGTAGATCAAATTTACATCTAATAGGACTCCCAGAGTCGATCAAGGGTCCTGACCTATTCCGTTTTATCCATGTCACTCTACCTGAGCTTCTTAACATACAAGATGTGTGCCATGACTTGGTCATAGAAAGAGCGCATAGAGTGGGTCCCCAAAAAACACACAAAGGTGCTCGACCTCGTGTGGTGCTCTTTAAATGCCTTCATTTTTTACACAAAAGAAGAGATATGGAGGGCTTCCCGTAAGGTCCGCAATCTCTCCTGGGACTCCCATAGAATACTGTTATTCCAGGAAAACTCAGCCGAACTCTCTAAAGCTCGGAGGGAATTTACACCGTTGTGCTTGAATCTCATTAAACAAAACAGAAAGTTTACACTGCTGTACTCTGCACGCCTACGAATCTACACTGGCAACTCATTTGCTGATTTTCTTTCAGTGGCTGACGCGGAATCATTCCTTAAGGAAGAGGCTGATGCAGAGCCTGCAGAGGATCCGGATTTCTGAATACTATAGTTACTGCTCTTATACGTGATTCGTTGCTCATGCTTTCACTCAGTTTTTGTTGCACTGTTTATTTCTCCTGGACAGGTATCTAACCGTTTTGCGGATAAATGTCATCTTGGTGTTTTGGACATCTGACTATTGAGAAGTTGCTTTTGTTTACAGCTCTTATACATCTATTATAGGATTCCTGATCCCTGTGGACAGATGCAGGTCAATCTGTTTTTGTAAGTGAACCGTCTCGTGGCTCCATATGATAGCGGTGTCACCCCTACTTTAACTCTCCAGGAACCTGGCGAGGAGTTGGATTCTTCCATTGGTTCAAATAACTTTTTTCTATTATGCCCAGAAGTTCTCAATTACTAATATTGTTTGTGATGTTGTGTTATGCCAGACCCGGGACTGAGATGCCTTCTCACATATGGGAAGACATTTGCATACCCCAGGTAGTATTATGTGCTATTACCAGGTATACATGCCTGTATGTCTTACCTTTCCCTCCCTCCTCCTACCATATTCTTTCTATGTACGTCTGTTATCATGGTTATGTTACTATATGCTGGAGCGACCACTTAACTTCTTACCTTTTTTATGTTTCTCATGATTCTTTCCAATGACTAGTCTGAAAATTGGTTTGTGGAATATATGGGGAATAAACTCCCCTCGAAAGAGGAAAAAAATCCTAATGTACATCACCAAATCCACATGGATGTAATGTTTCTGCAAGAAACACACCTAGTGGCATCCGAAACACTTAAACTTAATGCCTTGAAATGAAAATTGATTGCATCTGCCCCTTATACCTCCAAGGCTAGAGTGGCTATACTAGTCAAACAACATGTGCCAATCGAGGTTAGAAATACTATAGCTGACCCTGATGGTTAAAACATTCCTTCAAAAACGGTTAACTGTTCTCACCCCATTTACTGATATCCCTTTTATAGTGGGGGGAGATCTCAACGGTGTTTCAGCTTGATAAACAAATACCATGTATGGGTGGGAGTAAACCCCCCAGATGTGGAGTCCCATGGTTTGCCCAGAATCTTAATCTAATAGACATTTGGAGTCCTGAATCCAATTGAAAGGGAATTTACTTGCCTTTACGCGGCTCACGGATTGAGCCTATTACACTGCCGATCACGCTGTGGTCTGGATGGAATTGACATTACAGGCTGAAAGGAGCCCATTTCGTTCATGGAGATTCCCTTCCACCTGGTCTACCTCTCAAGTTTAGAAATAAGGTGGAAGCTGCTTGGGTCACCTATCACGATAATGCTGACACGGCTGTTTCTTCACCAGTTTTATTTTGTCAGGCTTCAAAAGCAGTCCTTCGAGGGGATATTTTGTCATACACGTTGCAGGTCTATAAATCATTACACGCAGATTACCTCCAAGCGCAACAGTTACTGACAGCCGGGTTCCAATCTTATAAAGCTGACCCATCTAATATTAAGAGATACTGCACAGCTAAAATTGCTTTCGATGGCTTATTTACGAAGATGGAAGCAAAGTATTAGTTTAAAAAAATGTGTTACGTGGGCAGCGCTCCCCGATGATAGTCCACCCACTAAAGAAATCAGACGGCACTTATACGCGTAAATCGCATTGTTATTGCATTCTTTTTATACTAAATTGTACTCGACTCCCCCTCTGCTACCTGTGCATGAGTTTTGGGATGGACTACCGATTCTGCAAGTCTCTGTAGTTCAGGAAGATTCCCTGATTAAGGAAATATCTGAGAACGAGGTGACGAAGGCCGTTGCAGGTCTAATAAATGGTAAAGCCCCGGGTCCGGATCGACTCACCTCGGAGTATTATAAGTTCATGGCTCCCAAAATAATCCCAATTCTGACACTAGAATTTAATTCTATCCTGACTAAGGGTGAGCTCTCTCTATTTTTTAATTTGGCAATCCTGAATGTTTTACCAAAGCCCGGCAGGGATCTGTCTGATCCCTGTTCATATAGGCCATCGGTCTGCAAACTCAGACCTCATTACCCCACACAGGGCAGGTTTCGCAGGTCTCCTCACAGAATCACAAGTGAAATAATTAACTCCACCTGCGGACCTTTTAAATTGTGTGTAATTAATACACCTGTGCACCTGCTGGGTTACCTGCAAACGTGCACTGTGTGGGGTAATGAGAACCGAGTTTGCAGACCTATGATATAGGCCGATATCACTGCTTAACATAGATTACAAACTGTTGATGAAAATACTTGCAGATAGACTCAAATTTTGCCATCTGTTGTGCACTGGGATCAGACAGGTTTTATTATGGGTTGTTCCGGAAGGTGCTGGCCGCAATCAGTTCATCCCTGTCTGCAGTTCCCACAGCGATTCTATCTCTAGATGCATAAACAGCTTTTGACATAGTGCACTAGGATCATTTGTACGATACAATGGCCCGATTTAGTTTTCCGCCTAAATTTATTTCTTTCCTGCAGACTTTGTATACTGATCCAAGATCTCAAATATTTGTGTAATGGCCTTTTGTCGTCACCCTTTTGTATCAGCAGGGTCACAAGACAGGGCTGCCACCTCTCACCCCTTTTCAGGCTGTCTCCAAACTATCAAGGTATTAAGATAGGTAATGTCGACTTGCGCTTATCATTATCTGCTGACAATATGCTATTGTTTTTATCGCATCCACATTACTCTCTACCAGTGGTTTTTGACCTGATCTCGAAGTTTAGTGATTTTTCTGATTATAAGATAAATTTGCACAAATCCAATTACTCCTGTTAAATCATCAGGATAGCTACTCATGCACTGAAGACCCCCTTAGCATGATTATTAAATATTTAGGAGTACAAATTCCAGCATGACTACATAATCTGTATACACTTAATTCTATTCCAGTTACCTGCTCTATTTAGAAAAATCTTGACAATTGGCATTCCTTACCGTTGTCTGTTCTGGGCAGAATTGCACTAGTGAAGACTGTGCTTTTCCCTCAGTTATCCTATTTAATACAGATGTTGCCGATACGCATGTCATTAATGGATATTAAAAAAGTATTTTTTGTCAATTTATATGGAGGGGTGGCAAATCTAGAATAAGAATTTACTCACCGGTAATTCTATTTCTCGTAGTCCGTAGTGGATGCTGGGAACTCCGTAAGGACCATGGGGAATAGACGGGCTCAGCAGGAGACTGGACACTCTAAAGAAAAGATTAGGTACTATCTGGTGTGCACTGGCTCCTCCCTCTATGCACCTCCTCCAGACCTCAGTTAGGGAAACTGTGCCCGGAAGAGCTGACATTACAAGGAAAGGATTTTTGGAATCCAGGGTAAGACTCATACCAGCCACACCAATCACACCGTACAACTTGTGATAACCTTACCCAGTTAACAGTATGAACAATAACTGAGCCTCACTCAACGGATGGCTCATAACAATAACCCTTATTTAAGCAATAACTATATACACGCATTGCAGAAAGTCCGCACTTGGGACGGGCGCCCAGCATCCACTACGGACTACGAGAAATAGAATTACCGGTGAGTAAATTCTTATTTTCTCTGACGTCCTAGTGGATGCTGGGAACTCCGTAAGGACCATAGGGATTATACCAAAGCTCCCAAACGGGTGGGAGAGTGCGGATGACTCTGCAGCACCGAATAAGCAAACACAAGGTCCTCCTCAGCCAGGGTATCAAACTTGTAGAACTTTGCAAAGGTGTTTGAACCCGACCAAGTAGCCGCTCGGCAAAGCTATAAAGCCGAGACCCCTCGGGCAGCCGCCCAAGAAGAGCCCAGCTTCCTTATGGAATGGGCTTTTACTGATTTTGGATGCGGCAATCCAGCCGCAGAATGAGCCAGCTGAATCGTGCTACAGATCCAGCGAGCAATAGTTTGCTTTGAAGCAGGAGCACCCAGCTTGTTGGGTGCATGCAGGATAAACAGCGAGTCAGTCTTCCTGACTCCAGCCGTTTTGGAAACATATATTTTCAAAGCCCTGACTACGTCCAGCAACTTGGAGTCCTCCAAGTCCCGAGTAGCCGCAGGCACCACAATAGGTTGGTTCAAATGAAACGATGATACCACCTTTGGGAGAAATTGGGTACGAGTCCTCAATTCTGCCCTGTCCATAAGGAAGATCAGATATGGGCTTTTACATGACAAAGCCGCCAATTCCGACACACGCCTAGCCGATGCTAAGGCCAACAGCATGACCACTTTCCACGTGAGATACTTTAGTTCCACGGTCTTAAGTGGCTCAAACCAGTGGGATTTCAGGAAATCCAACAACGTTAAGATCCCAGGGTGCCACTGGTGGCACAAAAGGGGGCTGAATATGCAGCACTCCCTTAACAAACGTCTGAACCTCAGGCAGTGAAGCCAATTCTTTTTGAAAGAAAATGGATAGGGCCGAAATCTGGACCTTTATGGACCCAAATTTTAGGCCCATAGTCACCCCTGACTGTAGGAAGTGCAGGAATCGACCCAGCTGGAATTCCTCTGTAGGGGCCTTTCTGGCCTCACACCAAGCAACATATTTTCGCCATATACGGTGATAATGCTTTGCTGTCACGTCCTTCCTAGCCTTCATCAGCGTAGGCATAACTTCATCCGGAATGCCTTTTTCCGCTAGGATCCGGCGTTCAACCGCCATGCCGTCAAACGCAGCCGCTGTAAGTCTTGGAACAGACAGGGCCCTTGTTGCAGCAGGTCCTGTCTGAGAGGCAGAGGCCATGGGTCCTCTGTGCGCATTTCTTGCAGTTCCGGGTACCAAGTCCTTCTTGGCCAATCCGGAACAATGAGTATTGTTCTTATTCCTCTCTTTCTTACTATTCTCAGTACCTTGGGTATGAGAGGAAGAGGAGGAAACACATATACAGACTGGTACACCCACGGTGTCACTAGGGCGTCCACAGCTATCGCCTGAGGGTCCCTTGACCTGGCGCAATATCTTTTTAGCTTTTTGTTGAGGCGGGACGCCATCATGTCCACCTGTGGCAGTTCCCATCGCTTTGCAATCTGTGTGAAAACTTCTTGATGAAGTCCCCACTCTCCCGGGTGGAGGTCGTGTCTGCTGAGGAAGTCTGCTTCCCAGTTGTCCACTCCCGGAATGAACACTGCTGACAGTGCTTGCACGTGATTCTCCGCCCACCGAAGAATCTTTGTGGCTTCCGCCATTGCCATCCTGCTTCTTGTGCCAACCTGGCGGTTTACATGGGCGACCGCCGTGATGTTGTCTGACTGAATCAGCACTGGCCGGTTTCGAAGCAGGGGCTCTGCTTGACTCAGGGCATTGTAAATGGCCCTTAGTTCCAGTATATTTATGTGTAGAGAAATCTCCAGACTTGACCATAGCCCTTGGAAGTTTCTTCCCTGAGTGACTGCCCCCCATCCTTGGAGGCTTGCATCCGTGGTCACCAGGACCCAGTCCTGTATGCCGAACCTGCGGCCCTCGAGAAGGTGAGCACTCTGCAGCCACCACAGAAGAGACACTCTGGCCCTTGGGGACAGGGTGATCAGCCGATGCATCTGAAGATGCGATCCGGACCACTTGTCCAACAGATCCCACTGAAAGATCCTTGCATGGAACCTGCCGAAGGGAATGGCTTCGTATGAAGCCACCATCTTTCCCAGGACTCGCGTGCAGTGATGCACCGATACCTGTTTTGGTTTCAGGAGGTCCCTGACCAGAGATGCTAATTCCTGGGCCTTCTCCACCGGGAGAAACACCTACTTCTGTGTCCAGAATCATGCCCAGGAAAAG
The DNA here is from genome assembly GCF_028390025.1 of Pseudophryne corroboree. Taxonomy (NCBI): domain Eukaryota; kingdom Metazoa; phylum Chordata; class Amphibia; order Anura; family Myobatrachidae; genus Pseudophryne; species Pseudophryne corroboree. The sequence goes on from NC_086449.1 coordinate 34,388,131, forward strand.
CAGACGCGTCGTAGGAATCAGCTGCGACTTTGGAACATTCAGAATCCAGCCGTGCTGTTGCAACACTTCCTGAGAGAGTGCTACGCTGATCAACAACTGCTCTCTGGACCTCGCCTTTATGAGGAGATCGTCCAAGTACGGGATAACTATAACTCCCTTCTTCCGAAGGAGTATCATCATTTCGGCCATTACCTTGGTAAATATCCTCGGTGCCGTGGACAGGCCAAACGGCAACGTCTGGAACTGGTAATGACAGTCCTGTACCACAAACCTGAGGTACTCCTGGTGAAGTGGGTAAATGGGGACATGCAAGTAAGCATCCTTGATGTCCAGCGACACCATAAAATCCCCCTCTTCCAGGCTTGCAATAACCGCTCTGAGCGATTCCATTTTGAACTTCAATTTCTTTATATAAGTGTTCAAGGATTTTAAATTCAGAATGGGTCTCACCGAACCGTCCGGTTTCGGTACCACAAAGTGTGGAATAGTAACCCCTTCCCTGTTGAAGGAGGGGGACCCTGACAATCACTTGCTGGAGGTACAGCTTGTGAATTGCCGCCAGTACTACCTCCCTTTCCATGGGGGAAGCTGGCAAGGCTGATTTGAGGTAACGGCGGGGGGAGTCGCTTCGAATTCCAGCTTGTATCCCTGAGATACAATTTGTACAGCCCAGAGATCCACCTGTGAGCGAACCCACTGGTTGCTGAAGTTTCGGAGACGTGCCCCCACCGCACCTGGCTCCGCCTGTGGAGCCACAACGTCATGCGGTGGACTTAGTGGAAGCAGGGAAGGACTTTTGTTCCTGGGAACTGGCTGCATGGTGCAGCTTCTTACCTCTACCCCTGCCTCTGGCAAGAAAGGATGCGTCCCTGACCCTCTTGCTTTTCTGAGAACGAAAGGACTGCATTTGATAATACGGTGCTTTCTTAGGCTGTGAGGAAACCTGAGGCAAGAAAGTCGACTTTCCAGCTGTCGCTGTGGACACGAGGTCCGATAGACCGTCCCCAAACAATTCCTCACCCTTATAAGGCAAAACCTCCATGTGTTTTTTAGAATCAGCATCTCCTGTCCATTGCCGAGTCCATAAGACCCTCCTGGCAGAAATGGACATAGCATTAATTCTAGAGCCCAGCAGGCAAATGTTCCTCAGAGCATCCTGCATATATAAGACGACGTCTTTTATATGGCCCAGGGTTAGCAAAACAGTATCCCTGTCGAGGGAATCTATGTCGTCTGACAGAGTATCTGTCCATGCTGCTACAGCACTACACATCCAGGCTGAAGCAATAGCAGGTCTCAGTAGAGTACCAGAGTGTGTGTACACTGACTTCAGGATAGCTTCCTGCTTTCTATCCGCAGGCTCCTTTAGGGCGGCCGTATCCTGAGACGGCAGGGCCACCTTTTTAGATAAGCGTGTCAGCGCCTTGTCCACCCTAGGGGATGTTTCCCAACGTAACCTGTCCGTTGGCGGGAAAGGGTACGCCATCAGTAACCTCTTAGAAATCACTAGTTTCTTATCAGGGGAACTCCACGCTTCTTCACATAATTCATTTAATTCATCAGATGGGGGAAAAGTCACTGGCTGCTTTTTCTCCCCAAACATATAAACCCTCTTGGTATTAACAGGGTTAATCTCAGAAATGTGTAATACATCTTTCATTGCAATAATCATGTATCGGATGGCCTTGGTCATTTTAGACTGTAAATGTGCCTCATCATCGTCGACACTGGAGTCGGACTCCGTGTCGACATCTGTGTCAACCATCTGAGATAGAGGGCGTTTATGACCCCCTGACGGTTTCTGAGTCGCCTGGGCAGGCGCGGGCTGAGACCCCGGCTGTCCCAAGGCTGCAGCGTCATCAAACCTTTTATGTAAGTAGTTGACATTGTCGTTTAAAACCTTCCACATATCCATCCAATCAGGTGTCGGCCCCGACGGGGGCTACACCACACTTATCTGTCCTTGCTCCGCCTCCACGTAACCCTCATCAAACATGTCGGCACAGCCGTACCGACACACCGCACACACACAGGGAATGCTCAGACTGAGGACAGGACCCCACAAAGTCCTTTGGGGAGACATAGAGAGAGTATGCCAGCACACACCACAGCGCTATATAACACAGGGATTTTCACTTATAATAAGTGATTACCCAATAGCTGCCTTATATGTTTTATTTGCGCCTAAATTTATGTGTCCCCCCTCTCTTTTTTACCCTTCTTGTACCTGGATACTGCAGGGGAGAACCTGGGGAGCTGCTTCCAGCGGAGCTGTGAAGAAAAAATGGCGCTTGTGTGCTGAGGAAGAAGGCCCCGCCCCCTCAGTGGCGGGCTTCTGTCCCGCTTTCTGTGTAAAAAAATGGCGGGGATTTTTACATATATACAGTGCCAGACTGTATATATGTATTTTTATTGCCAAAAGGTACTTCAATTGCTGCCCAGGGCGCCCCCCCCCCCCTCAGCGCCCTGCACCCTACAGTGACCAGAGTGTGTAAGTGTGCTGGGAGCAATGGCGCACAGCTGCGGTGCTGTGCGCTACCTTAAATGAAGACAGGAGTCTTCTGCCGCCGATTTCGTCGTCTTCAAGCTTCTGTTCTTCTGGCTCTGCGAAGGGGGCGGCGGCGCGGCTCCGGACGATCGAGGACAGGTGCCTGTGTTTGAACCCTCTGGAGCTAATGGTGTCCAGTAGCCTAAGAAGCACAAGCTAGCTGCAAGCAGGTAGGTTTGCTTCTCTCCCCTTAGTCCCACGTAGCAGTGAGTCTGTTGCCAGCAGAAGCTCACTGAAAATAAAAAACCTAATAAATACTTTCTTTACTAGTAAGCTCAGGAGAGCCCACTAGGAGCACCCAGCTCTGGCCGGGCACAGATTCTAACTGAGGTCTGGAGGAGGGGCATAGAGGAAGGAGCCAGTGCACACCAGATAGTACCTAATCTTTTCTTTAGAGTGCCCAGTCTCCTGCGGAGCCCGTCTATTCCCCATGGTCCTTACGGAGTTCCCAGCATCCACTAGGACGTCAGAGAAATCAAGTAATCATTAGAAACTGCCATGATGTAAGGGAGGAATGGGCTTACCAGACTTGTTGCAATTTTCACATTTAGTACTTTTTAGATAGACTGGCTATATGAACGGGATGTATATACGTTGTTTGATTTGTGCCCTTTTTTCCCCCTTTTCCCCTGGTGCATTATTGCACACCCCTAAAGCTAAAATTCCTGCACATTTCCACACATTTGTTGTTTAAAGACGTTTACATGGCATGGTGGGCAATTAATAGGAAATTTCACAGGAGTCCTCTAACTTCTCACCTGATATCTCTCTGGGGCAATCCTTTATCCTCACCAGGGCTGGAAGACGCAGCATTTTATAGACTGAAATTTAAAAGGTATAAAGCTCATGTCTTTGATCCAGGTGACCGAATAATTTCCTTTCCAATTTTGCAGAAACATTTTGGGCTGACCAACTCCTATCATTATATTTATCTACAAATTAAACACTATGTGGCTTCACTCCCTCCAGTAGTAGCAACTAGTTCTACTACAGATCCCTTTCTTCCTTTGCTGAACTTGGTTAAAACTATATCATACAGAACCGGGTTACTATATTACGATTTATGTTATTCTTGTAAAATTCCGGAACCAGACAATGCAGTCGCGGACCCAGAATATTCCCAACATTGATGACCCTGACAACTCATTTCATCAATATAATAATACCTTGAGGATTTTACAATCCTCCTCCTTGCAGGAAGTACATTTAAAAACAATCTATAGGGCCTATATTTCCCAGGCCCAAAGGAAGCACTGTGTCTTTGAAGAATCAGGCCATTGCTTGAAATGCTTCCATTCATCTGCCACATTGTATCACAATTTTTGGGACTGTGGCTGCATTAAAAGGTTCTGGAATAAAATAGTGACCATCATCAACACGAGTTTTTCTGTTAGAGTAACTCTAAGCCCAAGAGCCTTCTTATTCGCTGACTTCAGGGTCTGGAACTTAAATGATTCCTGCTAATATCTATACCTTTTTTTTTTTTTTTATGTTCTGGTAACAGTAGCGAAAAAAGTCCTACTTAAGAAATTGATCTCTAGACACTCACTGACACTACATGCGGTTCACAGTATGCTTCTTAGGGTGTTATACTTTGACCGCTATGCTACCATACCAGATATAGATAAGGGATTCAATTTTCTTAAAAAAAAATGGAGGCCACACATAGTTACACTATCAAAGGCATTGCAATCTCACATATTCAAATTGTTTGAGGACACTGAATGGTACTTGCTCAAAAAAATACTCGGAGACTTCTGAGTTGGAATATACTTTTATTGCATTGTAACTGTAATGTACATTGGATCTTGCATACCACGTTATATTTAATCTGTTTCGATCTAAGTGGTTGAGTGGTTTGAAAAGCGCTTAAAAGCAGAGTACTAATATGCGTTTCTTCCCCTTCTTCCCCTTTCCTTTTCTACATTTGCATAATTGTTCTGTTTTCTTGTAAATTATGGCAAGACCGACACTACACTGTATTGATTAATTTTTAGTGTGTATCACTTTATGGACTATTCTTTCCCCATCACCGTGATTTATGCATGGCTTTCTTTGCCTATTGAGATTCAATAAAAATATTTTTTAGGGAAAAAACAAAACTACAGTACTGCTTTATTTTTAAAGATTGCAGTCCATAACTATTCCTGACCGAGGGGGCAATATCAAGAAAACTTGTGTGAATGATGGAAAGTATTCGTATTAAGATGAGAACTAAAGGAAGGAATTGAATTAGAATCCCAAATCAAAATGCCAAAATAGGTAGTCTAAATACCTGCCATGGAGCGCCAAGTTTGCAGTGAAAATTGATCCTCAAAGAGACCCATGTACAAACTGGCAAAACTCGGGGCAAACTATATTGCCCATGGTGTTCCCATGTACCTGGAGATGTGTCGAGCAGAAAAAATAAGATTTTAAACCTACCGGTAAATCTTTTTCTCCTAGTCCGTAGAGGATGCTGGGGACTCCGTAAGGACCATGGGGTATAGACAGGCTCCGCAGGAGACATGGGCACTATAAAGAACTTTAGAATGGGTGTGCACTGGCTCCTCCCTCTATGCCCCTCCTCCAGACCTCAGTTAGAGAACTGTGCCCAGAGGAGACGGACAGTACGAGGAAAGGATTTTGGTAATCCAAGGGCAAGATTCATACCAGCCCACACCATCCACACTGTATAACATGGAATATACGCATCCAGTTAACAGTATGCAACAAAACAGTATCAGGCAAAGACTGATTTCAACTGTAACATAACCCTTATGTAAGCAAAACTATATAAAAGCCTTGCAGAAGTAGTCCGCACTTGGGACGGGCGCCCAGCATCCTCTACGGACTACGAGAAAAAGATTTACCGGTAGGTTTAAAATCTTATTTTCTCTTACGTCCTAGAGGATGCTGGGGACTCCGTAAGGACCATGGGGATTATACCAAAGCTCCCAAACGGGCGGGAGAGTGCGGATGACTCTGCAGCACCGATTGAGCAAACAGGAGGTCCTCCTCAGCCAGGGTATCAAACTTATAGAACTTTGCAAAGGTGTTTGAACCCGACCAAGTAGCAGCTCGACACAGTTGTAATGCTGAGACCCCTCGGGCAGACGCCCAAGAACAGCCCACCTTCTTAGTGGAATGGGCCTTAACCGATTTTGGTAACGGCAATCCAGCCGTAGAATAAGCCTGCTGAATCGTGTTACAGATCCAGCGAGCAATAGTCTGTTTTGAAGCAGGAGCGCCAACCTTGTTGGCTGCATGCAGGACAAATAGTGCTTCTGTTTTTCTGACCCTAGCCGTTCTGGCCACGTAAATTTTCAAAGCCCTGACCACATCAAGGGACTCAGAATCCTCCAAGTCTCACGTAGCCACAGGCACCACAATAGGTTGGTTCATATGAAAAGATGACACCACCTTTGGCAAGAATTGAGGACGGGTCCGCAATTCCGCTCTATCCATATGGAAAACCAGATAGGGGCTTTTATGAGACAAAGCCGCCAATTCCGACACTCGCCTAGCCGAAGCCAAGGCTAACAACATGACCACCTTCCAAGTGAGATATTTTAACTCCACCGTTTTAAGTGGTTCAAACCAGTGCGACTTAAGGAAACTCAACACCACGTTAAGGTCCCAAGGCGCCACCGGAGGTACAAAAGGAGGCTGAATATGCAGCACTCCCTTCACAAAAGTCTGTACTTCTGGGAGAGAAGCCAATTCCTTCTGAAAGAAAATGGATAAGGCCGAAATCTGAACCTTAATGGAGCCTAATTTCTATTACGTCCTTGAGTATGTTGGGGTCATTCAAAGAACCATGGGATACAGACAGATCCGCAGGAGACATGGGCACTTTAAGACTTAACAAGGGGCGTGACCTGGCTCCTCCCTCTATATCCCCCCACAGACTCCGTTTAGAAAATGTGCCCTGCGAGATGGCTGGCACTGAGAGGATCTCCAAGAGTTCCTCTGAAAAGACTTAATGTTAGGTTTTTTATTTTGGGGAGATCTGTTGGCTACAGACTCCCTGCTTCGTGGGAAAGAGGGGAGAGCAGTCTAGACCCACTTCTATTGAGTTTAAGGGCTCTGCTGCTGCTGACAGGATGCCTTCAGCTCCTGAGGGGAGACGATCGCCGGGCGCTCCTGGATGCTCCCTCCCACAGCCTGCCGTCCCCCCTCTTCAGCCAGAAGTCAGGTGAGTATAAGAGGAAAAGAAAACTTCTCTTCAGAAAGACGGCATATAAGAGGTACCGCGCAGTGTGCATTACGCGCCTGGCTCCCGGACTGTGCAATAAGGACCTCAAAATGTTGGCTGGCATAAATGGGTACAGTGCCCGGGCACTGTACAATACCCCCACCAGGATAAATATATGAAAAAAATGCGGGACGGAGCTGCACCATTTTGGGGGCGGAGCTTCGTCCCCTCAGCTTACTTGGCGCCATTTCCTCCTCCACATTGCACCGCTGGGTCCTTCTTCAAGCAGCAAGTACCAGGGGATTGCTAACACGCAGGGGGATGCATAATTGTTATTTATTTGCTTAGCGCTGCAGCTCTACAATATCTAAGGATATTTTAGACCTGCTTATTGGCGCTGGGGTGTGAGCTGGCTATCTCCCTTTGTTTTCCTGACAGGCTGTGTGTTGTGAGCTGTCTGGGGGTTATGGATATGTCCGAGGCAGAGTTTTCCTCCCCGGGGGATAACTTGTTGGGGACACCTCCGGTGTTGGGGGTCCCGTTGTCGGCACAGCCGACTACCGACTGGGTGTCTACATTAAGTGTTTTAAATGCAAATGTCTCTCTATTAAGTCAGCAATTTGCTCAATCACAGTCAGAAATGCAGATGCTAAAGGATGCTTTATTACAGGACCCTGCGGGATCCCTTAAACGTAATATTGACCAGTTAGCCGACACTGGTACCGACACGGACTCAGATGCTGATGTCGACTATGCGGATTCTAGATTAGATCCTAAGTTGGCTAAGAATATTCAGTATATGATTGTGGCAATTAAAGAGGTTTTGAACATTAATGAGGACCCGTTTACACCTGAAACTAGGTTCCTCATGTACGGCGAGAAGAAACGCGCTGTTACGTTTCCTCCCAGTTTTGAGTTGAATTCTCTGTGTGAGAGTATTTGGAATACCCCTGATAAGAAATTCTTGATCCCTAAAAGAATTCCTGTAGCGTACCCCTTTCCCGCTGCTGACAGGGAAAAGTGGGAGACGCCACCCACGGTTGACAAAGCCCTGGCGCGCTTATCCAAACAGGTAGCTCTCCCTGCGGCTCAGTCGACTACCCTTAAGGAGCCGGCTGACCGTAGGCAGGAGGCTACTTTAAAAGCTATTTTTACTACTACAGGGACGCTATTCAGACCAGTAATTGCGTCTGCGTGGGTGGGTAGCGCCATTGAGAAGTGGGCTGATGATTTATCTGCCGGTTGGGATACCATAGATAAAGATACTGCCCAGATGACACTGGGTTATATCAGAGATGCAGCTGCGTACTTAAAGGAGGCTGCTAGAGACGCTACCTTGCTGTGTGCTAAGTCCATTGCAGCTAGGCGAGCCCTTTGGACTAACCAGTGGAATGCTGACGTGGATTTCAAGAGAAATATGGAGGCACTACCCTTTAAGGGTGGTGAACTTTTTGGTGATGGTCTTACTGAGTTAGTGTTGGCAGCTACCGCCGGCAAGTCGACCTATTTACCTTATGTTCCTGCGCAACAGAAGAAAACGCAGCACTATAACATGCAGTCCTTTCGGCCCAACAAATATAGGAGAGGCCGTGGTAATTCCTTTCTTGCCCATAGAGGCAAAGGTAGAGGAAAGAGGGCGCCCGTTTCCACCTGCCAAAGTCACAGTTAACCCCGACAATGCGGTTGGCGTTTTTGGGCATGATTCTGGACGCTGTCCAGCAGCGAGTGTTCCTCCCCTTGGAAAAGGCGTGGAACTTCAGAGTCTAGTAAAACTCCTACTAAGACCAAAATCTGTCTCCATTCATCAATGCATTCGATTACTGGGGAAGATGGTTGCGGCATACGAAGCCCTCCAATTCGGGAGGTTTCATGCCAGGGTTTTTCTGGGGGACCTATTGGACCAATGGTCGGGGTCCCACCTTCATATACACAGAAAGATAGTTCTTTCTCCCAACACGAGGATATCACTCCTGTGGTGGCTCAGCAGCTCCCACCTCCTAGCGGGACGCAGGTTTGGGATCCAGGACTGGGTCCTAGTGACCACGGATGCAAGTCTCCGGGGGTGGGGGACGGTCACTCAGGGGGTGACCTTCCAGGGAAGATGGTCAGCTCAAGAGACTCATCTTCACATAAACATTCTGGAACTAAGGGCCATTTAAAACGGCCTTCTACAAGCAGATCATCTGCTTCACAACCTGCCGGTCCTGATCCAGTCAGACGTCACGGCAATAGCTTACATAAACCGCCAAGGCGGCACAAAGAGCAGAGCGGCGATGGCAGAAGCCACAAAGATTCTTCGCTGGGCGGAGAGGCACGTAAGCGCTCTGACCGCAATATACATTCCGGGTGTGGACAACTGGGAAGCAGACTTCCTCAGCAGACACGATCTGAATCCAGGAGAGTGGAGCTTCCACTCAGAGGTATTCACACTGGTGACAAGTCTCTGGGGTGTTCCCCACATAGACATGATGGCTTCTCACTTCAACAAGAAGATTCTGAAGTATTGTTCCCGGGCCAGGGACCCTCAAGCAGCGGCAGTGGACGCCCTGTCGACACCTTGGGTGTTTCCGTCAGTGTACATATTCCCTCCGCTGCCTCTCATTCCAAGAGTGCTGAGAAATCTAAAAAGAACAAAAGTTCCAGCGCTCCTTGTGGTCCCAGACTGGCCAAGGAGAATTTGGTACCCAGATCTTCAGTCCTTACTGTTAGAAGATCCTTGGCCTCTTCCTCTTCGCGAGGACCTGCTATGGCAGGGGCCGTTCGTCTATCAAGACTTACAGCGGCTACGTTTGACGGTATGGAGGTTGAACGCCAGATTTTAAGCCGAAAAGGTATTCCTGATGAAGTCATCCCTACCCTTATTCTTGCTCGGAAGGGTGTGACGTCAAAGCACTATCACCGTATTTGGAGGAAAAATGTTTCCTGGTGCGAATCCAAGTCAGCTCCTGTGGAGAAATTTGACCTTGGACGTTTCCTCCATTTTCTACAAAATGGAGTGGATGCGGGCCTTAAATTAGGCTCCATAAAGGTGCAGATTTCTGCATTGTCAATTTTCTTTCAGAAACAATTGGCCTCACTTCCTGAGGTGCAGACCTTTGTGAAAGGGGTCCTGCATATACAACCTCCCTTTGTGCCCCCAGTGGCACCTTGGGACCTAAATGTGGTTCTAGCTTTCCTTCAATCACATTGGTTTGAACCTTTGCGTAAAGTGGAATTGAAATTCCTCACATGGAAGGTTGCTATTTTATTAGCCTTAGCATCCGCAAGGCGGGTGTCTGAGTTGGCGGCCTTGTCTCACAAGAGCCCTTATTTAATCTATCATGAAGATAGAGCAGAATTGAGAACTAAACAACAATTTCTGCCAAAGGTGGTTTCCTCCTTTCATATCAATCAGCCTATTGTGGTGCCGGTGGCTACTGGCGCTTTGGCTGAGGACAAGGCTCTGGATGTGGTCAGAGCTTTGAAGATTTATGTTGCCAGAACGGCTCCAATCAGGAAAACAGAGTCTCTGCTTGTCCTATATGCTTCCAACAAGATTGGGTGTCCTGCTTCCAAGCAGACCATTGCCCGCTGGATATGTCAGACTATTCAGCAGGCTCATTCTACGGCAGGATTGCCGTTACCGAAATCGGTAAAGGCCCATTCCACTAGGAAGGTGGGCTCGTCCTGGGCGGCTGCCCGGGGTGTCTCGGCTTTACGACTTTGCCGAGCTGCTACCTGGTCGGGGTCAAACACGTTTGCTAAGTTTTACAAGTTTGATACCTTGGCCGATAAAGACCTTAAGTTTGGTCAATCGGTGCTGCAGAGTCATCCGCACTCTCCCTCCCGTTACTGAGCTTTGGTACATCCCATGGTTCTTTGAATGACCCCAACATCCTCAAGGACATAATAAAAAACAGGATTTTAATACCTACCGGTAAATCCTTTTCTATAAGTCCGTAGAGGATGTTGGGCGCCCGTCCCAGTACGTACTGTATCTGCAGTTAGTTCTGGTTACACACAAGTTGTGTTGGTTTCTTCAGCTTGTTACTGAAGTTTTGTTCATGTCCGTTGACAGTGGTTTCTGTTGAATGCCATGTTCTCGGCATGTTATATGGCGTGAGCTGGTAGTGCTCACCTTGTTAATAATTCCTCTCCTCGTAATGTCCATCTCTCCGGGCACAGTTCCAAACTGAGTCTGGGGGGGGATATAGAGGGAGAAGCCAGGTCACGCCCCTTGTAAAGTCTTAAAGTGCCCATGTCTCCTGCGGATCCGTCTATATTCCATGGTTCTTTGAAGGACCCCAACATCCTCTACGGACTTATAGAAAAGGATTTACCGGTAGGTATTAAAATCCTGTTTTTAGGCCCAAATTCACTCCAGTTTGTAGGAATTGAAGGAAACGGCCCAGATGGAATTCTTCCGTAGGAGCATTCCTGGCCTCACACCAAGAAACATACTTTCGCCATATACGGTGATAATGTTTAGCTGTCACGTCCTTCCTAGCCTTTATCAGAGTAGGAATGACCTCATCCGGAATGCCCTTTTCCGCTAGAATCCGGCGTTCAACCGCCATGCCGTCAAACGCAGCCGCGGTAAGTCTTGGAACAGACAGGGTCCCTGTTGCAACAGGTCCTGTCTTAGAGGAAGAGGCCACGGATCTTCTGTGAGCATCTCCTGCAGATTCGGATACCAGACCCTTCGCGGCCAATCTGGAACAATGAGAACTGTCTGCACTCCTCTTTTTCTTATTATTCTCAACACCTTGGGGATGAGAGGAAGAGGAGGAAATACATAGACCGACTGGAACACCCACGGTGTCACTAGGGCGTCCACAGCCACTGCCTGAGGGTCTCTTGACCTGGCTCAATACCTCTGTAGCTTTTTGTTGAGGCGGGACGCCATCATGTCTATCTGTGGCAGTCCCCACTGACTTGCAATCTGTGCGAAGACTTCCTGATGAAGTCCCCACTCTCCTGGATGCAGGTCGTGTCTGCTGAGGAAGTCTGCCTCCCAGTTGTCCACTCCCGGAATGAACAGTGCGCTTACATGATTTTCCGCCCAGCGAAGAATCCTGGTGGCTTCCGCCATTGCCACTCTGCTCCTTGTGCCGCCTTGGCGGTTTACATGAGCCACTGCGGTGATGTTGTCTGACTGGATCAGAACCGGTAGGTCGCGAAGCAAGGACTCCGCTTGACGAAGGGCGTTGTATATGGCCCTCAGCTCCAGGACGCTGATGTGAAGACAAGTCTCTTGACTTGACCAAAGACCTTGGAAGTTTCTTCCCTGTGTGACTGCTCCCCAACCTCGGAGGCTCGCGTCCGTGGTTACCAGGATCCAGTCCTGAATGCCGAACCTGCGACCCTCTAGAAGGTGAGCACTCTGTAGCCACCACAGGAGAGATACCCTGGCCCTGGGGGACAGGGTGATCAACTGATGAATCCGTAGATGTGACCCGGACCACTTGTCCAGGAGGTCCCATTTGAAGGTCCTCGCATGGAACCTGCCGAAGGGAATGGCCTCGTAAGATGCCACCATCTTTCCCAGGACCCGAGTGCAGTGATGCACTGACACCTGCTTTGGCTTCAACAGGTTCCTGACCAGAGTCATGAGTTCCTGGGCCTTTTCTATCGGAAGATAAACCCTTTTCTGGTCCGTATCCAGAATCATGCCTAAGAAGGTCAGACGAGTCGTAGGAACCAACTGCGACTTAAGGATATAGAGAATCCAGCCGTGTTGCTGTAACACCCTTATTGAAAGTGACACGCTGTTCAACAACTGCTCTTGTGATCTCGCTTTTATGAGATCGTCCAAGTACGGGATAATTTTGACACCCTGCTTGCGCAGGGGCACAATCAGTTCCGCCATTACCTTGGTGAAAATCCTCTGGGCCGTGGAAAGCCCAAACGGCAACGTCTGAAATTGGTAATGACAATCCTATACCGCAAATCTCAGGTACGCCTGAGCTGGATATATGGGACCATGAAGGTATGCATCCTTTATGTCCAGGGATACCATAAAATCCCCCCCTTCTAGGCTGGTGATGACCGCTCTGAGCGATTCCATCTTGAACTTGAACCTTTTCAAGTATAGGTTCAGGGATTTTAAATTTAAAATGGGTCTGACCGAACCGTCCGGTTTCGGGACTACAAACAGGGTTGAGTAATATCCCCTCCCTTGTTGAAGTAGGGGAACGTTGACCACCACCTGTTGAAGATACAATTTGTGAATTGCATGTAATACTATCTCCCTTTCTGGGGGAGAAGCCGGTAGGGCCGATTTGAAAAACCGGCGAGGAGGCACCTCTTCGAATTCCAGCTTGTAACCCTGGGAAACAATTTCTATTGCCCAGGGATCCACCTGTGAGTGAACCCAGATGTGGCTGAAAAGTCGAAGACGTGCCCCCACTGGGGCGGCCTCCCTTAGCGGAGCCCCAGCGTCATGCAGTGGATTTAGTAGAGGCCGGGGAGGACTTCTGTTCCTGGGAACTAGCTGTGGTTGGCAGCTTTTTCCCTCTGCCAAGAAAGGACGCTCCTCGTACTCTCTTGTTTCTCTGTGACCGAAAGGACTGCATTTGAAAATGTGGCGCTTTCTTAGGCTGTGAGGGAATATAAGGCAAAAAATTTGATTTACCTGCCGTAGCTGTGGAGACGAGGTCCGAGAGACCTTCCCCAAACAATTCCTCACCCCTGTAAGGTAAAACCTCCATATGCCTCTTTGAGTCGGCATCACCTGTACATTGCCGGGTCCATAGGACTCGTCTAGCAGAAATCGACATAGCGTTGACTCTAGAACCCAGTAGGCCAATGTCTCTTTGAGCATCCCTCATGTATAAGACAGCATCTTTAATATGTCCTAGGGTCAATAAAATGGTATCCTTATCCAGGGTATCAAGCTCCGTCGATAAGGTATCTGTCCACGCTGCTACAGCGCTACAAACCCAAGCCGACGCTATCGCCGGTCTGAGTAAGGTACCAGAATGTGTGTAAATGGACTTCAAGGTAGCCTCCTGCTTGCGATCAGCAGGATCCCTGAGGGTAGCCGTATCTTGGGATGGCAGCGCTACCTTTTTGGATAAGCGTGTCAATGCTTTGTCCACCCGTGGGGAGGATTCCCACAGCATACTGTCCTTAGCTGGGAAAGGATGCGCCATAAGAATACTTTTGGGAATCTGCAGTTTCTTGTCTGGAGATTCCCAAGCCTTTTCAAATAACTTGTTCAGCTCATGAGATGGGGGAAAGGTTACCTCAGGCTTCTTTCCCTTATACATGTGTACCCTCGAGTCAGGGACAGGGGGTTCCTCTGTGATATGCAAAACATCTTTTATTGCAATAATCATATATTAAATACCTTTGGCCAATTTTGGCTGTAACTTTGCATCATCGTAGGTCGACACTGGAGTCAGAATCCGTGTCGGTATTAGTGTCTACTAGTTGGGATAGTGGGCGCTTTTGAGACCCCGAAGGTCCCTGCGACATAGGGGCCGGCAGAGTTTAACTCCCTGCCTGTTCCTTTGCCTCAGCTTTGTCCAATCTTTTGTGCAATAAATTTACATTAGCACTTAAAACATTCCACATATCCACCCAGTCAGGTGTCAGTGTTGCCGACGGAGACACCGCAATCATTTGCTCCACCTCCTCCCTAGGAGAGCCTTCCACCTCAGACATGCCGACACACGCGTACCGACACACCACATTCAGGGAATTCTCTTATCTGGAGACAGTTCCCCCACAAGGCCCTTTGGAGAGACAGAGAGAGAGTATGCCAGCACACACCCAGCGCCAATGACCCAGGAAAAAACACACAATATGTTTACCCAGATAGCGCTGTGATCATGTATTTTTGCGCCAAATTATGTGCCCCCCCCCCCCTTCTTTAAACCCTCTCTCACCGTGTAAGCAGGGGAGAGTCCGGGGAGCTTCCTCTCAACGCTGTGCTGTGGAACAAGCTCCGCCCCCTCAGCGGCGGGCTTCGGTCCCGCTAAAATATTTAAAAAACTGGCGGGGGCTCTTTTATATACAGTGCCTAGCCTGTATATATGTACTTTTGCCAGATATGGAGGTTTATATTGCTGCCCAGGGCGCCCCCCCTGCGCCCTGCACCCTTACAGTGACTGCCGTGTGTGAGGTGTGTGGGAGCAATGGCGCACAGCGTTACCGCTGTGCGTTACCTCTATGAAGATTTGAAGTCTTCTGCCGCCTCTGAAGTCTTCTTTCTTCTCATACTCATCTGGCTTCTATCTTCCGGCTCTGCAAGGAGGACGGCAGCGCGGCTCTGGGACGGACGGCGAGGGTGAGACCTGCGTTCCGTTCTCTCTGGAGCTAATGGTGTCCAGTAGCCTAAGAAACAGAGCCTAACATTAAAGCAGGTATGTTTCTCTCCCCTCAGTCCCTCGATGCAGGGAGTCTGTTGCCAGCAGGCTCCCTGAAAATAAAAAACCTAACAAAATACTTTCTTTTCAGGAAACGCAGGAGAGCTCCCTGTAATGCACTCAGTCTCCTCTGGGCACAGTAATAAACTGAGGTCTAGAGGAGGGGCATAGAGGGAGGAGCCAGTGCACACCCATACCTAAAGTTCTTTCTTAGTGCCCATGTCTCCTGCGGAGCCCGTCTATCCCCATGGTCCTTACGGAGTCCCCAGCATCCTCTAGGACGTAAGAGAAAAGACTTTGACTGGGTGTGAACTGGCTCCTCCCTCTATGCCCCTCCCCCAGACCTCAGTTATAGGAACTGTGCCCAAGAGAGATTGTCATTACCAATTTCAGACGTTGCCGT